>NC_085060.1:2918704-3227727 GCF_963662255.1 Cinclus cinclus
TTTAAGATAAAACAGATTGGAACCATCTCCTGAAAAGAGTAAAACAGGCACAGAACCTTTCTTTACCTGCTCTCCTACCTCTTAATTCCTACTCTGCTATCCTACTGCTACAGCTAATCCTGCAGCCTCTGTTGGTCTGGGATGACATTTACCGAGTGCACGGAGTGGAAGCCTCATGGAAAACAACTTCTGAAACTGTCTGTAGTTGGGATTTCTGTGCTTAAAAGCACAGAAAGAAAGAAGAGCTGTTGGGTATCTTTTGCAAATACTTCCCCAGTGTCACCTGACTTCACTGTCCCTGCCTTCAGAGTGACAAAAAGGATCTGTGTTTGAAAGGAAACATCTTGCACTTCCAACTTGAAGGTGACATGATCCCCCGTGATGACTTTGATGGGATTTTCCTTTCTATCTCTTAGAATTCCATCAAGAAAGTCCTTCAAGGCAATGTTACACTCAGCAGGCACTTTGAGAGAGGCTGGCAATCAGGTATTCAGTTGAATGACATTTATATGAAATTATAATATATATATTAATAATATATATTATATATACAAATAATATGTGTATTATTATAATAAATTATAATATGAAATTATCAAGAAGTTATTACATTATTGGTCACAGATCTCCTAACTACTACGATGCAGCCCATGGACAACCTGGGAAAAAGGAGAATTTGGATGTTATGTTGTTCCATTTGTCATGACCCTGGCTGGGGCTCACAGACCATGTATCATCCATAACTTAGCCAGCAAAAATGTACTGACAACCTCAGAGGAATTCTGCACATCCCTGGGTACAGGCAGTGCATGAGGCAGGCACAGCCACGAATTTCTGCAAGCTTTGCACTTTGATTTTAAGGGAAAACGCTGCCACTGAGCTGCCACAAGAACCCGACTTGTGGAACTTGCTGGTTCTGGCAGAGTTTCCCCAAAATACACAGAGGGTGTGCTGGGGTGGGGTGCTTCACTTCCTGCTGTCAGGAAATTTGTTTTCAGCTGGGAAAGATTTATTAATTGTGGTGGTTTGTTGTAGAAGAGAGGGAATTGAGCCAGAAGAGATCTAGTGCAGAAGGTATTTTTCTTTTGGATGACTGTTGTGGGGTTTAATGCTTTGTTGTATCTGGATGTGCTTGGAATATCTTGAGCTCCTTGAGCTGCACAGTTTCCAGATCCTCAGCACAGAAAATGGCTTTTCCACTTCCAGCCTGCTTCCTGATGGTCCCTCAGAGGATGCAAAGGCTCACAGATTTCAGAAATACCCCAAGGTGGGTGAAGTCACCTGCTGAGATTGAGGGCATCTGCCAAGGGTGTGGGGCTGGCATGGCCTGATCAGCACAGCCTGTGGGGTGGGGAGGAGTGGCAGGTCCATCCCAGGGGACACTGCTGCTGTGACACACCTGAGGAGTCCATCCCAGGGGACACTGCTGCTGTGACACACCTGAGGAGTCTCCCAGGGGACACTGCTGCTGTGACACACCTGAGGAGTCTCCCAGGGGACACTGCTGCTGTGACACACCTGAGGAGTCCATCCCAGGGGACACTGCTGCTGTGACACACCTGAGGAGTCTCCCAGGGGACACTGCTGCTGTGACACACCTGAGGAGTCCATCCCAGGGGACACTGCTGCTGTGACACACCTGAGGAGTCCATCCCAGGGGACACTGCTGCTGTGACACACCTGAGGAGTCTCCCAGGGGACACTGCTGCTGTGACACACCTGAGGAGTCCATCCCAGGAGACACTGCTGCTGTGACACACCTGAGGAGTCTCCCAGGGGACACTGCTGCTGTGACACACCTGAGGAGTCCATCCAGGAGACACTGCTGCTGTGACACACCTGAGGAGTCCATCCCAGGGGACACTGCTGCTGTGACACACCTGAGGAGTCCATCCAGGAGACACTGCTGCTGTGACACACCTGAGGAGTCCATCCCAGGGGACACTGCTGCTGTGACACACCTGAGGAGTCCATCCCAGGGGACACTGCTGCTGTGACACACCTGAGGAGTCCATCCCAGGGGACACTGCTGCTGTGACACACCTGAGGAGTCCCACACCGAGGTGGCCTTGCAGCCCAGCTTCCTCTTCCACCCTCTCCTTTCTCACACTGAAAACTTTGTCCCTGCTCCTCCCTGGAGGTTCCTGGAGGACTGTGAAGGTTTCAGTCCTTCAACCTCAAGCTCTGAGCAGCACCTGCAGATGTTTCCAAGGCTTGCAGAGAGGGAGCTGCTCTGGAGGGGATCCTCCAATCCTCCACCTTCTCTCGCCAGCAGCTGGGCTGGCTTTGGCTCTCCAGCATTGGTATTTAAAAGACTTTCACATGCGTGTGGTCCCTATAAGAATAAATCTCCAAAGGAAACAAATGTGGTGAAAGTCTGCCAAGTCCCCATTATTAGCTCGTAGTATTAAGCAGGAGGAGAGTAACTCTGTAGCCTGATAACAGGATAACTCTGAGGAACTCTCAGCTCTTCTGAAGGTTCAGATTTAAAGGATGTTGATCTATAGGGCTGAGATTGAGCCATTGACTTTATGGGATTTCAGCTGTGAGTGCCTTGACACACTTTTCAGACTCCTGAAATAATAATTTGTCGTTTCAGAGGGTTTTGGTGTTTAGGTTACATCAAGCAGAGCTTTGAGAGCAGTGATCAGGGATGACAATTTACGAACAGTTGAGAACAACAGAGGTTAAAATAAGAAATGTAATTAAACATGTGCTTCTAAATAGACTGAAGATGTTTATCCAAGGCTTCCTTCAAACCCAGTGATCACTTGATTTTGCTGTGATTTTGTGGTACAGCCACACCTTGGCTGCTTATCACCCTAACTTATATCCTGTTCAGAGAATGTGCTGTGCTATCAGAGGCAATTTTTACAGGAGTCAGGAAGTTGCATAGCAAAGCAACTGGGCATTGTCATGGAGTATTTGAGACTGCAGCTCCTGGTGATGCTAGAAACTGGATTTTCTAGGTGTATGTGAAGGAGTTAGCACAAAGCATTCAAACAACCCCTGGCACCTGCAGTCTGTCCCTTTCCAAAGTGTCACAGTTGCTCAGCAATGTCAACAAACATGTATTTTTACAGATTTAGTTACACAGGCAAAAGTCTAAATATTACCTTCCTGGAGGAAAGATGATTCACCTGATTTAAAGTAGATAATTTAATCTGAAGAGCTAAATTTATCTTTTCTTTGCAGCTAGATAAAATTATTGATGGGAAGTAGAATTTTCTTTCCAATTCTCAGTCATCCACGCTGCCTAAAATTGTTTAGATTATGATGTCTCAGAGGGTGAGTCTCTTCTGATGTAAATATGTTTTGACTGGCATTAACTCCTTAAGGCCAGGGAAGAAGCTCTGAAGTAGAAATAAAGTCGGGAGCAGGCCCTTGCTTTCCACAAGAAAATGAAATTATTCCAATAATAATAATATTTTTTTTTCTGTGCTGATGTCTGTGGTTTGAGGTGATTGTGTTCTCACTTGGAGAGAAGCAAAGATGGTGTGATTTCAGTGAGGACATGTGAAATCAGACTGGCTCCAGGGCTCTTCACCTCTGATGGTGCTCTGGCTTGTGAGAACCTCCTGGTCTTGTGGCAGGATTAAAGGAGGACACACTGGAAGTGTTTTGGGCACCATCTGGGGGGAACTCAAAAGTTTTACCCAAGATGAACATTACATTATTTGCTATAGAAACCTTATCCTTCAGTCAGGGACAAATAAATTCCAGTTCTCTTGTTGGAGTAATTCTTTTAAAATGCTTTTCAAAGGAAGTACCTATGTTTCAAAAAGCTTCTGTCCCTGTCCTGAGCAGATGTGTCCATGCAGACACGCTCATGCCACAGCGGGTTTGGGCTCAGGTGAGAGAAAAGAGCCATCTGTTAATGATGCTTGACACCCTTTGCTGTCCTCAGAACTTCCCATACAAGTCAAATTTGGGAGATTAACACATTATGGGTGCTAATTCCACCTGTGTCTACCTCATCCTGCCTGGTTACTTGGGTGAAGTACCTGGATCCTTAGCCATCAGCCCAAAAATCTTCCTCTTCTCTGTCGAAGCTCTCTGTGCCACTGAAGGCTGAATGAAGACTCTCCTTTTCTCTATTCTTGCTGCTGCTGTACTTGGCTCATGCTGAATGATTTATATTTTTGGCAAATTTTTAAAACACGGGCAGATTTATATTTACAGAAGTGTTGTGTTAAAGGAAAGAATTGTTAATTCTGGACAGATTAAGCTCATGGTGATGAACAGCCAGGAATGATCTAATTCAGAATAGGATCTAATGGGAAGGACAAGGTTTGAAGTCCCATATAGCTCTTGCAGCTGCATCCAGACACCTACTGAAATGCACCCTGGAGAGGAAATGAACCCTGTTCTTCCTCATGATCTTCTCAAGGGCTAATTCCTGAGGCAGGAGGGCAGATCTCTCTTCTCTGCAGTGATCTGACCACGCACACAAGGGAGCAACCAAAAGCTCCAGCAGAGGATGCATGGGAGCCTTTGAATACAAGGGTGTTTTCAGGGAATAAGGAACTTTTTACAAATGTCATGTGTGAAAGTTGCTGGCAAACAGAGACAAACTCTCAGTGGGTTTGTGTTGGTGTTGCCTGGACTATCATGCACAGGGCAGACAAAGCTGGAATAAATACTAATTTCTTCTGTGTAAATGTGATACTGCTGTGATGTGCCAAAATGACAACATCTGATGTTTTCACTCAAAACAGACGCAGTGTTGTTAGGAAAGATTTCCTTCTACAGATGGGAAAACTCTCGCATTTCCAAATCCCATTCTTTTCTAAAGTAAAGTTGAGGCCAGCACCAGTGGGGTTAGGAGCAGGGTTAGTGGTGCTGCAGCATAGAAATCTCCACCCAGAAAGCAGGTGAAAGATTTTTCTGTCAAAGTGAAAGAGCCAGTACAAAATTTTAACAGCTGGATGCTCCTGTAGTGGAATCACAAATAAACTTCACTTACTGTGGGATATGAGCCATGCTGGATCTGCTGGGTTTAAGTTCTGTTGAATGACTCCATCCCAAAGCCCCTGGGGATTTGAATGAACTGGGATTCAGTGCTCTGGCTTTGGCTTGTGTCCAATGTTAACAGAGGAAAAGTATTCAGGGGCACCTCATGCAGAACCACCAAATGAATTCTCCCTTTCTGCTTGCCAGTGTAAACCACAGATGCCATGCAAAACCAGCACAGGAGCAGGACTTTGCCCAGTTCCACTGGTCAGAGAATTTTCTCAATTGCCTTCCTAATGCACAGGAACCTTATGCCAGCACTGTGGGATTGTGACTGTGATCCCCCCTCCACCCCGTACTGCTAATCCTGTAGGAGGATTGGGGCAATTATCCTGGGTGTTTTTCCTTTTTTTTTTTTTTTTTTTTTTTTTTTTTTTTTTTTTTAGTAGGGCCAGATGATTTCTTGGTACAACTGAGTTCAAGGAGAAATTTGCATCCTTCCAAGCATCAGCCCCAAACTTACCCCTCCAAACCTTTTGTTTACTCATCTGTTGACCTATCCAGAGCTGGAATCAGCACCCCGTTTTTCCCCTCAAACACAGACTGTGAGCAGACGACGATGGTGAGAGTGAAAATCACTGAGGCAAAGTTACCGTGAAGGGATGGAACAAGGCACTAGGACCTAGGAGGCGTCTCATCCACCCTGGCAGGAATTTCTTGCTTGGAGCTCAGACAACAAAGGCAGAGTGAGCCTGGTTTTCTTTCTCTGAGCATCTCCACCCTGCGCGCTGCAAACCGGTGAGTAGAGCTTTCCTGAGTGACTTGCATGCAGAAAAGTAACAGAAAGGAGGAATCCTTTCTTGGTGCCTTACAGCATCTGCAGTCCATTTGAAAATCAAAACCCCTGCATCCTCTGATTCATTCCCGAAGTTGCTGGATGTTTCATTGTTCAGTGCATGACACCAGGCTGAATCTACCCCAGCTGGCATCGTGGGGGGAATGTTCCCAACTTGGGGTTTCTGTGTGGATCGCCTGCATTGTCATCTCCCTCACTGCAGCCTGGGGACAATGATTTTTTTTCTCGCATGGGTCACGCTGACATTGTAAAATACAGGGAAGGAGCTTCATTCTGGCGAGTGTAAAGGGCGGGGATGAGATAGCAACAGCTTTTCCTGGATTTATACCTGGCTGCCAAGTGCTGTAAATCCCCTTTCCGCCCTGTGTTATAACATGAGAACGACATACGTGAGGTGCATGTGCCTGGTGGTGCTGGGGGAATGCAAGGGTCTCTATTGCAGGGCTGGGGGGCTCCTTCTCCTTTTGTGTTGGGGTTTGGTGCAGGAGAGAGGTTGTTCTCGAGCATAAACTAGAGACAGTGCAGAATTCCTGCTCGCTGGGTGTCAGCTCCAGCCTCGGCTTTTCTGTGCTGGAAGCCCCCGTGCTCAGAACAATGAAAGGTGAGGAGCAGGGGCGGCGTGTCCCTGGGGCACGGGCACTTCCAGCTATTAAATGACTTAGGGCTGGGAGCGGGGAGGGGGTGGAAATCGCCTCTTTATTTTCGCCTCCTCATTAAACGGGAGCAAAAAATGCAATCCAGAGGAGGCTCCGGCTGAAAAGAGCTTACCGACGCTGCGTTTCAATGACAGATTTTTCTTTGCAGTCATTTCTTCTTAGAGATGTAGGCTGGTCCTGGGAATTGATTGATGGGCTAGGAGGGGGCTGCGGAGAGGGGGAAGGGTGGGCTGGATCTCATTGCTAACCCTTATTGAACAGGCTGTCACAAAGAAACTGCTTATTCCCCTGTGACCATTCTTTCATAAATGCCGGTTTATTCTAATGTTAAACATTCAGATGCTCTGGGTCCTTCCGTGATTCGACAGATTGAAGGGCTTGACTTACTGGGATCTCCTTGTTTCCTGTTGCCAAAGGAAACCTCACAGGGCTCAGAGGTTTAATTCATTGCCAACTGGTGTTTGGGTGAGGTCTTTTGGGGTTGAGCTGTGATTGCCACGTATCCCTTTGGCCCCAGGTCCAAATTTGCTGCACTTTGAAAACTCCCAGGTGCAGGAGCAGGCAGCTCTGTAGAAACGTGTTCCCTGCCCCCAGTAGTTGGATCGCTTTCAAAATGCGAGGACCCCTCCTACTCTCAGTCCCCAGAATCGATACAAATCTGGGTCAGGGGAGGGGGCGCTTCCCAAATGCATCTGTCCCGCTCCAGACACAGCTTTAGTGTCATTCTGCTCTCCGGATCGTGGCTCTGCCGGGCTCTAACCCGTCCCTTTGCCCTCCTTCTCTCCCCGTCTCCTTCCTGCCCAGCTTCAGATCTTTAGGGTTCACCAAACTATGGAACTTGATTTTGGACACTTTGACGAAAGAGACAAGGCGTCCAGAAACATGCGAGGCACACGGATGAACGGCTTGCCTAGCCCCACTCACAGCGCTCACTGTAGCTTCTACAGAACCCGGACCTTACAGGCGCTGAGTAACGAGAAGAAAGCCAAGAAGGTTCGTTTCTATCGCAACGGGGACCGCTACTTCAAGGGGATTGTATACGCCGTGTCCTCCGACCGCTTCCGAAGTTTTGATGCCCTCCTGGCGGACCTGACCCGGTCCCTGTCCGACAACATTAACCTGCCTCAGGGAGTGCGGTACATCTACACCATCGATGGATCGCGGAAGATCGGCAGCATGGACGAGCTGGAGGAAGGTAATGAGCATCACTGCCTGGTGCAGTGAGGAGGAGGGGTGGGGAGGGGGCTGCAGCACTCGGGGATGCCCGGAAGGTCGCGTTTGCCCGGGCTCTGGGGGATGCTGAGCCCCGCTGGGCGCTGCCAGGGCGGGTGGCACCCCCGGTCCGTGTCCCCGGAGGGGTGTGTCCTGGCTCTGTGTGTCCGTGTGTCCTGGCTGTGTCCGTGTGTCCTCTCCTGGCTGTGTCCGTGTGTCCTGGATGTGTGTGTCCTGGCTCTGTGTGTCCGTGTGTCCTGGCTGTGTCTGTGTGTCCTCTCCTGGCTGTGTCCGTGTGTCCTGGTCCTGGCTGTGTCCGTGTGTCCTGTGCCTGGCTGTGTCCGTGTGTCCTGTGCCTGGTTGTGTCCGTGTGTCCTGGTCCTGGCTGTGTCCGTGTGTCCTCTCCTGGCTGTGTCCGTGTGTCCTGTGCCTGGCTGTGTCTGTGTGTCCTGTGTCTGGCTGTGTCCGTGTGTCCTCTCCTGGCTGTGTCCGTGTGTCCTGGTCCTGGCTCAGGGTGTCCCCACGGGCCGGGGGTGACCCCGGGCGGGTGCAGTGCGTTTCCCAGTGGGGAGGGTGGGGATGAATGGAAAAGGAAGAGCGGCTGAGGCATTCCTGTAGGAGGGTGTGATGGGGATGGGCAGGGTTTGTGCGCTCTGTGGATGGGGGATTTTGGGGTATGGTGCACACAGTGTGCGCAGAGGGGTGTGGTCAGGCACTTGGGGTGTTCGGGGCGCAGGCAGGGCGCGATGGATGCTTGGAGGGTGGGGTTTTGAGGGGATTTCAGCGTTTGGGCAGCGTGTGCAGGGGTGTGCTGGGAGTTCACACAGCCACATTCGAGAGGGGATTTAATGAGCGAGCCTTTTGAACAGAGAAGGGCGTTTTGGCCAGCTTGCATTTAGCGAAATTTGGGATTTATGTCTGTGTGCAGGAAGGCGTTAATTCCAGGGCGGTGTGGAGGTTTCTTTGCTGTTCGGGAGGCGTGGAGATGTGCTGGGCTGTCTGTAAGGGGGCCTGGGGGTGTCGCAGAGCCATGTGTGCGGAGAGGGCACGGGGAGTTCATTGCTGCACAGGAGCGTGTGTCAAAGGGAGGTGCCTCCTGTGGATTTGGGGAGCGTTTCCGCAGGGGCTGAGCCTGGGTGGTCGCTGTGGTGGGTCTGGAGTGTGGGGAGCATCTCCTGGAGGGACTGGGACAGTGTGGAGAGCATCTCCTGGAGGGTCTGGAGTGTGGGGAGCATCTCCTGGTGGGTCTGGAGTGTGGGGAGCATCTCCTGGAGGGACTGGGGCAGTGTGGGGAGCATCTCCTGGAGGGACTGGAGTGTGGGGAGCATCTCCTGGTGGGTCTGGAGTGTGGGGAGCATCTCCTGGAGGGACTGGGACAGTGTGGAGAGCATCTCCTGGAGGGACTGGAGTGTGGGGAGCATCTCCTGGTGGGTCTGGAGTGTGGGGAGCATCTCCTGGAGGGACTGGGGCAGTGTGGGGAGCATCCCCTGCCTGGCCGCTGTGTCTGGGAGTGCAGGGGTGGCTCAGAGCGTGTCCCCGTGTCCAGAGGGGATGTGGATGTGCCTGCTCCTCTGCATGTCGCTGCGGGCTGAGGAGTGAGAGAAAAATCAATGCTGCTGGGAAGGGGTGCCCTGGGGGAAGGTTTGCTCCCGTGGAGCTCAGCTGTCAGCCGTGCTTGAGCCTGGGGTGTCCCCTCTGCTGCCCTGGGTGATGCCTTTCCCGGGAATGTCAGGACAAGCCTTGGGATGAAGCTGCTGGGGTGGCCAGTCCTGCCTCCTTGCCCGTGGGGTGGATAGAGGGCACCCACAGCCAGGCTGCTTTGCTCTTCCCCGAGCAATTCAATCTTTGCTCGGATCCTGTGCCAGGAGGGAAGGTGCTCTTCCCTTTCCCTCGGTTTTCTTCTCCAAGCAGACCTCCTGGCCAGTTTGGTAACTACCGAAAATGCACGAGGATTTTGCCTTTAGTAGAAGACAATGGATGTGAGTGAGGCATGAACTGCAGGGGCAGCCTCGGCAGCAGAGGCATTGTGCGTGACCTTGACTAAAGCAGCTCTCCCTAGAATTCCTTGGCTGTCAAGCTCATCTCCCCAAAATACTTTGCGGGGACAAGAACTTGGAATAAATCTTGGTTTCCATAGAGGAGTTTTCCTGGGAAGAAATTGCTGCCTTTCAGAGCTGTGATGCTTCCTAGTGGAGCTATTCTCAGCCCATTTACAGCTGTCGAATGGAGGTGTGGCCTCCCTTAATTTTGGAGATTCTGCCATATTTCATTCTGGTCTCTTAATACGGCCACAGCCTTTCTCTTATGGCAGCTCTCAGTCTGCTTGTACTGGGCTTTATGCAAATCTTCAGAAATAACTCCAAAAGAAAATACATTTCTTTATTCTCTTTTTGCACTCTTCCTCCTCTTAGTCTTCCTGCTTTTTGTCACTGAAGTTAAGAAAGATTTAGTTGTTACAACTGCTTTAAAAGGGTTTTGCTGCAGGTAAGAAGGTACCTAGTTCATGAAAATACATTTTGCTGGTTGAGGTACAAACAGGAAATGCTGGCATTTGGGTTCTGGCTTTGTTCTGCCAAAATGGCACCTGGAAACAGCACTGAAGAAGATGGGATTGTCTGTGTGGCTGTGTCCTCAGCAGAGCATCATCTAGGAAAATAAAACCTGAGCAGAATGAAGACAAAGGAATCAATTTTTTGAACATGCCAGAGTAGGTCTGCACTCTGCTATTGACCCCATATTTCTAGGGGTGACCTATGCTTCTGTTGTAGAAAAGCAATTTACAACACCGTGGTTATAACCAGCCTTGTGGTGAACTCTGCCCTTAGCTTGGGTGTTTGCATAGCTGTGTTCAAGGTACCTGCATGAAACCCAGAATTTGGGAGTAATTCTGCTGTGACACACAAGAACAGTGCACATACAGCCAGGGCATGTCTGCCTTATAAATTGACTTTCTGCTTGGAGGCTGAGGGTAACCAAACCAGTGCTTGTTGCTGTAATGGGGGTAATTTATCATTGTAATTTCCAATGAACAAGTAGAATCTAGGAAAAGTCATCGAAGAGGCTCATCTCATTGTTTTGATGGCAAAAACCTGTGAATTACTGACAATATTTCACCTCAAACTCTATGTACTTGATTACTTCTGATTTCAAAATGTACTTATACAGTGTAGCCTGAGTGTAGTTCTGGAGGGTAGAGGATGGTATTGCACAGTACCAATATCTTAGAGACAGATATTTCAGGTGAACAAAATCCACATGGTGTGCAGCTAATTAGCTGGGGCTTGGAATCACCCTTTTGTTCTCCAGACCCAGAGTTCTTCCCTGGCATTTAAATTTATTCTCATAATGAGAACAAGTGAAGTTTTTCATACTCTTTATTTCACATTCCTTCCATCTGTTGGAATGAGCCTCTTGGTCCTTTCCTGTACTGCACCCTGACATCTCACATTTTGGAAGCCCTCAGAGCTCTGTCACATAGGTGCCTTTTGCTGCCAGCTCAGCTCTCCCTCACTGGTCACAGGTTGCTTTTTCTATCCTTTCCCAGGGAGCTGTCTCATCTCCCAGTGACCTCCTCTCAAAATTCATCCACCTGATCATTTTTTTCTTCCCTTTTCAGTCCTAGCAGCCATCTTCCATCACTGTAGTCATTGTCTCAATCCTCTCTTCCTATTTTCAGCATTCAGCTTTAATATATTTGCAAATAATGCTGATGTTGATTAGGACTGCATTCCTCCTTAATCTCTATTCTGGTGAAGTGCAGCGCAGCATCGTGTTCCAGCTCACCCAGTAAACTGCTGACAGCAACTCCCACTCATGTCTCACTGCCTTAGCTGGGTCAGGAGTGGACGTTGGCCCAAGGTGCTGCTATTTATTGTGGCAGATGAATCTTTTGGAAAAGAGCACCAGGTGAGCTTTATTCCCCTTCATATATAATTGGTTCCAGTGACCAGGGCTTTGGGAAGTTGATTTATGTAGCTGCATTTACTGGTGACTCACTTGTAACAGAAAATTCTGTTCCGTGTGCTGTGATAAAACTTGCCTATGAAAGATGCTAAAATAATCACGTGCCATCCTTTCCAGCCTTTCTCAAGATGATCGTAGAGCAGCTCTCATTTCATCCAAGCTTGAGCTAAAATTTAGTTCCTATGGTATGTGGACGCAATGGTTTGGTCCTTGGTTCATTTTGAGCCTCTTCTTGTAGGCTTGAAGTGATGAGTTGTTGTCCCATCTCAGCTCTGATTATTTTTAGTGCTTGAATGGAGGGCTGGGTAGAGGCTGGAAGCTGATGTTGTGCCTTGACTTCAGCAGTAAACATGGCTTAAGAAATGCTTCTCTTGGCCACTTGTTCCAGTCCCCATTGCCTCATAAAGGAGTTCTTTGTGGGACAAAAGGGATTTTTTAGCCCTCTCCATAATTTTGCTGCTTTCCCATATTCACCTTCTTGACATAATGAAGTGGACAGTGAAATGGACAGCAATGGGAGTGAAGGCAAGGCACATCCCAAGGTAGATTTTATGCCCTGACCTGGGCTGCTTGTTTGAAATTTGCCTTTGTTTCATATCAAACACAAGAAAAAGCTGAGTAGGATTTGTTTTGCTCAGTGTGGTTTCATTGCAAATGTCCTTGGGCTGTGTGAGATATTCCAGAAAGTGATTCCAAGCTTTTTGTCTCCTGTCATGCCCTTGGGAATGTTTTCCAAAATCTTGTCCAGGAGTATTTAAAATTAATCATAGGAGGGGCTCCACCCTGGAACTCTGAAGAGTCTGGTTTGTGCTGGGACTGAGTGGTTTATAGGAAACATCCTGGAATCTCCACCCAATGTGTGTGTTACAGTTTGCCTGGAAAAGTGAAATCCCTTTAGTTTCATTCACACTGAAACCGTGGTAACCTGTGGAATTGTTTTCTGTGGGTGTCTGTTGGCTGATGGCTCAGCTAATTACATCCTACACAACAAAAATTGTCCACGGGGTTCTGTTTTATTTGCTTGCTCATCCTGGCTGTCAGTCTGGGACTGATGTGGTCCCAAAATTCCTTATGGGCATCACGTGGTTTTGAAGGTGATTTCTAATCAAGCATTTCTTCCACTTCAGCAGAGCAAGAGGTGCTTCTGTTCATGGGGGATCCAAGGGAAGGGAGCTCTTCCAGGGTTCATTTTGCCATGCTGGAGCAGGGCTTTTTAACTCATAAAGCAGCAGCAAGTTCATGCATTGGAAACTCAAAGCCTCCTCCAACACCATATGGAATGAACTCTGCAAGGTGTTAAGTCCACTTAATTCCTGCTGCAGGCCTGGTAAATTCCATGAAACATAAAAGCTGGGCACAGTAGCACAATCTCAACTTTGCAACTGCAGAGCTAACAGCCAAAATAATTGACTGCTGCCCACAGAGACTGTTCCTGGAATAGCTGCTAACACTTAGACATTCAAAATGGCCTCAATCCAGCTTTCCGGATTTTTCTCAAAAGACTTCTTCCCGCAGTTCATTATCCTTGGAAAGTTGCTGGTGGATGCTGAGGAAGGATAACTTTTCCTGAAAGGACAGCCTGTCATTTTTGGTATTGTCACAGGGTGCTGCTGTAAGAGGGTTGGAGGATTAGTGCTCATCTGGAGCTTAGGGTTTTTCTAAGGAACCTTCTCTAAGGCAAACCTTATCTTTGCTGAGATCATCCCTTCTTTAGGAGCTGAATAATCTCCTTGTGCTTCCATCAAATCGGGAGCACCGGGATGTGTCATGCACTTGGAGTAATTCTGCGTGGCACAAGCCTGGCTTCAAATGGCAAATACGATGGTCGTGGCAGGAGGTCTGAGGTCTGCAGTCAGGAGGGCAGGCGGGAGGAGTGAGGAAATGCCTTGGCTGGCTTGGTGGCACGTGTGACACGCCTGGAGCACCCTGGCATGGTGACAATGCACATCCCCCTTGCTCTGCAGTGTAAAAATTGCATGGTGCTCTGAGCTGGCCCTGCACTAAACAATCGCTGTCCTTGGCGCCACAGGGATTTTGTCAGGATGATGCTCCCCACCCCCAGTGCACGAGCGTCTCTTTGGGGCTCCCTTTTTGTTTGGAATTAATGATGTGGCTGTCCATTGTACCTTCTCATGGCTTGCCGTGGGATTTCCGCACAGCTGCTTGCTGGCTCCAGAAGTGTGTTCCTGAAAATATTTATGCACAGATTTTTGTGCTTAGGGATGGGGAGCAGTGTTCTACTCAGAGTTGTTTCTTTTGCTCGTGACAAGATCTCACATCCACTTCCCATTCCTTCTGTCATGCTGAGCACATCACGCTGTGTCTGTCACTCTTATTTCTGTGGCTGCCACAGTTGTACACCTTGACTTCTCATTATAGGCTTAGCACAGACAGATGTGGCAGAGAAACCCACAGAGAACCCACTCCTCCCTCCATGGTAGCTCTATTCCCTGTAAGATTTCTCTTTTTTTTGTGATCGTCTGGCCACATTGTGCACTTAAAAGCTGGAAAGTTCACAGGTCTTCAGCCCATGCTTGCTCAATGCTGCTACCACCATGGTAAGCTTTGGGTAAAACCCCGCTGTAGGAAGTGAAATCCACAGTGGAAAGTGTGTTCCTGGCTGGCAAATGCATGTGCCTCACTGAGGAACTTGAATGATGATTTGACTGCTATTTGAAGGTCATAAACTGAGTTAGGGAAGAGATTAGTTGAAGTGATTTTCTAATGAAGTTAAAGCTTCAGGTCACATCCTTAGGTCAGGGAGGAAGGAAAGAAAGCTCCTCTTCCCTGGAGCTGTGCTGCTGTGACTGCAGAAATGATGCTGAGAAGAGCTGCTGCTCCGAGCTGCTATTCTGGAGTGTCACTCCGAGGAAATTTCTCTCCATTTTTAGAATTGAGTAAAGTACGGATTTTATTTGCTGGGGTTTGGGTTAAACGAGACAGGGGGAGAAAGGCCAGATTCCATTTTCCACTTGTGAGCCCAGCTTGAGAGACCAGTGTGTGGATCTGCACAACTGCCCAAGATCACATCTGTGGAACAAACCCTACCAGAGTTTTGCCTTCGTGCCACTGTTGCCTTTGGTGTACAGTGGTGTAAATGCACACACAGCTGTGGTGTGCACTGAGGAGTTCAAAAGGGCTCAGCTGGAACTAAGAGTCATGGTACTGTACCAGACACATCAATAATCTCTTCAGCTTACTTTACAATATGCAGCTTGTTAATAGAAAATATGTGCCTACAGAACACAGTGCAGATGTGTACTTCTTTCACTGTGAAAATAATACAGATGGAGGTCAAATGCAGATGAAAGTCAAGCCTTGCCACGATTCAGTGGCTGTTAGTCTACTTCTGTTTTTTTGGGTGGAGAGGCAGAGGTGCAGGTGAGGTCAGGAGCTGGCACAGAGCAGCTGGTGCAGGGGTGACAGCAGCATCCAAATCACTTATTCTTAGTGCTGCATTTAAACAGATAAATCTCTTTTCTCAGAGGATAATGCCCAGTTCTGCTGAGCACACTTAGGAGGGCTCTGCTGCCCAGGGATTATGGGCTTGGAAGGGCTCAGGTTCTTAGGATGGTTAATTCCCTGGGAGCATTCCAGACTCCTTGCTGCCCTTCTCTCAGTCCTGAAACTGGAGAGAAGCCTGGGCCTGCTCTGCACCAGGTGTTGCTTGGCTGAAGCAGATGAATAAACCACATCTTATCACTTATTAATCAGAAAGATTTAAAATATTCAAAGTTTCTGGAAAACAATATCCCCAGAGGGAATTTTGTATAATGCATGGTACTCTGGGGGGAGAGGGGGGCGTACATTTGAGTTTCTATTGAGTCAGATTCACAAAATGTAGGGGATTAAGGAGCTCCAGCTATGGGCAGGGCTGCATGGTTGGTTTATTGAGGGCTCTTGCTGTCACCAAATAGAGATTTTTTACTGTTTGTTCAAGCCAGCAGGACCTGCTGGTGGGATTATTGTTAGTTTGGGGTACACCAGCTGACAAAATAACCAAGTGTTCCTTATGAATCTTGTCAGGGCTCTTCTCTCTTCTGGATTTGTGTTCCATCTTTAGAAGGGGAAACAGAATATCTGCTTCCTGTTGATCGAGGATTGTGCTCATTTTTATACAGCTGGTGGAGAAGAGCTGCAGTTGGTGGTGTAAACACCACGAGTGGGCACCATGGGCAAACTGGGTACAAATGTGGGGTTAAAATAAGTTGGAATCCTGCATCTTTTCTATGGCTGCTTGTGACATCACACCCTGATCAGTAATAGGGACAGAAATACACAGAGTGCTGATGTAAACCTGTTAAAATCTGTTTATTATGTGCCAGTTGTGGTCTCACCATGGGCTCTGGTGTCTCCCTCAGAAGTGCAGTTTAGTCAGCAGAAGGAGTTCCAGTGTGAACTTTTTCCTGGGCATGTTACATGCCTGGGCCATGTGAAAATCAGTGGGATGGATGTTTGAGAATCTGTATTTTGCCAGCTGGATGTCAAATCCTGTCCTAGAGATCCCTGGATGGGAAGTCAGGCTTGGCTGTGGGATAGGCTTTTCAAAGATGTCTGAGCCTTGGAATTTGCAGTCACGGATAGACAAGGAAATGCAGCCAATCTGTTTTTTTTTTTTTGTGAAGAAGGAATTTCTTCCTTTAAAAAAAAATGTTTTTCAAAATAGTTAAATCTGTATTTTGGTTTCAAACGTACCGTAGTACATGAAGAACTTAATTCTGTAAGATCAGACAAAGAAAACACCAGAAGAGACTCTCAAATCCTACAGGTGCCCATGTCATGCCTTCAGTTCCTATTAAAATTTTATCTAATGGTGAGACAAAAGCTTCTTCCTCCAGCAGTGAGTGACTTTTTTCAGTGCAGTGTGAGTCATTTCAGACCAGACAGCCACATTCCCTCAGGGACACTGGTTTACAGTCTCGTTCTAGTAATAACTCTTCCAGTATCCATCAGATTTGCAGGCCCAAAAGAAGCTCCTACAAATCCTTTAAGGTGCTTTTAAAACCTTAGATAGATAGGATCCTGTAAATTACATACAAAGCCTGAAATTAATTTTGGGTGGGACAGGGAAAAGCCTTTTGTGAATTACTAAAAAGACCCTGTAACTCTTCTCTGCCATGTCTAAATTTGGATTTAATGTATTTTTGGTTGGTACCAGCCATGTAAATCAAGGAGTGGTGTTTGGTGCAGTGTTTAATCTCAGCTGCCACTAGGTCTGTTCCCTAATAAAACACTGATGCTCTAACAGTGCATATTTGTTATGCCTGCTAGATTTATCAAGGCTACTTTTACTGGTGACTGTTCAGGACAAGATTTTGATTATTTTTCAGGCATGGTGCAGAAGGCACTTTGTGGATGAATGTTGATGTCCTCTTGGCAGGGAATGACACACTGAAGTAGTACCTAGGTCTGTAAAGATAAAGGGGAAACTGGCAAATTTATAAAATAATTGGGGTGGTCAAATGAATTTGGTGTTCTGAAGCTCTTGGAAAGCTTAGCTGCATCTTCAAGTACCTAAATACCTTTATAACTCAACGATTTTTGACCCCTGGTTCATATGATTGTATGTATTTGCTGATGGCTGACTTGCTTACTTCGTGGAAACACCAGCAATATTTTAAACAACCATAAATATAACATTAAAACAAGGCAGAATGTTTTAAGAACAAGCTGTCGTGGGACTGCTAATGAAAACCATTATTAATGGTTCTCATGATTCACGGGGGAAGAGCCCAGAGCTGGTGTTTACTGTAGAATCTCATTTCTTCCTCAAGGGGAGAGTTACGTCTGCTCGTCTGACAACTTCTTCAAGAAGGTGGAGTACACCAAGAACGTCAACCCCAACTGGTCTGTCAACGTGAAGACCTCTGCCAACCAGAAAGCACCTCAGTCCCTGGCCAGCAGCAACAGTGCCCAGGCCAAGGAGAACAAGGATTTCGTGCGCCCCAAGCTGGTGACCATCATCCGCAGCGGGGTGAAGCCCCGCAAAGCCGTGCGCGTGCTCCTCAACAAGAAGACTGCCCACTCCTTCGAGCAGGTCCTCACTGACATCACTGAGGCTATCAAACTGGAGACAGGGGTGGTCAAAAAGCTGTACACCTTGGATGGGAAACAGGTAGGGGGTTTTACAGATGTTACGTCTTTTTCTTCCTCTCGTCGCGCGGCTTTGCTGACTCAGAGCAATTCTTGAAGCGTAAAATTAAGCTGAGATGATTGTTGCCATCTGTTCCCTTAGAAGTATGGCTTCTAATGCCAGTGGTTAGGTTACTAAATTCTCCCCGATATTAATACCAAGTAAGGAATGTAGCCGTGGGTCTGGATGGAGCAGATGCTCGCCCTGCACTCTGGCGTGCGGTGCGTGTCTTCTGGGCCCGCTAAATAAATAACAGGGGGAGCTGGGCTCACAGCCACCAGCTGATCTGGCTCTGGAATAACTGGAAGAACTCTAGCTTTGGTGAAAACGTGTTGCTTGACTTTCCTTGCCCTCTGGTGAAGGCTTGCTAAGATAAAGTGATTGATGCAAGCATGGTCTTCTGGCCAGCTCCAGAGTGAGCAGGGAAAGTGTGGAACTGTGGAGCATTTCCTTGACTAAATGCATGAGGATGTAATGTGCAGAAAGAGTCACAAATATTTAGCAGGTCATCAAAATGTGCCTCATGTCTACATGTTGCTGGAACTGAAGGAAACATCTGTCTCCTGTTAGCAGCTACACAGCAACGAGCCATTTCATATTGCTGTATCTATGAAAAGCCTTAAAGGAATGTGGGGGATCATTTTTAGAGCTGGGAAGAGCTAGATTCTTCAAGGACAATTCTAAGCTTGATTAACATGTAATTGAGGAACAATCTTATTTTTGTCAGTGTTCTTCTTGCTCCAGATTCTGGAGTGAGGCAGCACAGCTCTTGTGTGGATTTGAATGCTGGCTATGATGGTTTTGCTTTTAATTAACTCTGTCCTGTCTCTGGAGAAAATTACTCAAGTACTGGCTCGGTCCAAGAAAATGAAGATTTTACAAATAAAAATGTTCGTCCCAAATACAGGTTCCTACAATGTCCTGCACAGTCCAGGAGTGCAGTGCAGTGCCTGGGAGCTGAGAGAAGCATGTCACTCTGACCTGACAGTCCGGTGTCCCTGCCCATGGCAGGGTGTGGAACTAAATGGTCTTTAAGGTCCCTTCCAACCCAAACCATTCTGTAATTCTTGCTTTGTCCCATCCTGCATCCTGCACATTAGTTACTGTCTGGTTCCAGCTTCAGATACACAAAAAATCCCATCTGCCAAAACTTTCCACTTGTCTCAGCACAGCACTTCTCCTTTCTCAGATGCACAGTTTGAACATGAGAGGGTGACTATCCTGCAGCACTGTCCACAGACACAGTAACCTGCTGGGAATGAGCAGTGATACCATGAGGGATGCACTAGAAACCTTGGGAGAGACCAGGGAAAGAGGAAGGAGAGAGTTAAATGCCCTTTCCTCCCTGAGGTGATCACACCTGGGCACAGGACCATGCCCTTTGGGTCACAGCAGCTTTGCAGAGGGTTTCATAATTGGATCTGGCCTGAGAGCAGCTCCCTGCTCATGCTGACACAAAGACCTGTTGTTCTCCCAGTTGGGAAGGAGGGTCTTAATCTGAACCTGTGAGTGGCCTCAGTTCTTTAAGAGCTGCTGGCAGTTTGGAGGTGAGATGTTGCTTTGGATGGTGCAGAAATAGGGATGCTCCATGAGCTCTCCTCCCCCTTTTAGCTGTTCACAGGAGCAAGTGGTGATTCCCTTCCATCTCTGACTGGAGAGCAAGACAAGATCAGCCCTGATAAGACATTTAACTTGTTTCTCTGGCTTTAAAATTCACCATTTCATGAAATAAGATATTTGATTGCATGTTGGAGACACCTCTGGGAGTTTCAGTGTGTGTGCAAATGAACACCCAGTAATGCAGTTATGGAAAACAGTGAGCCTGATTTGGCAATAATGGGATGTTTGATGTTTGTTTGCAGCACCAATTGCTGTTGAAGCTTCTTGAAGAGCAAACCTGGTTCACCAAGGCTTTGTTTTTAGTGGAAGGTTTCCTTCAACGCTTGTTCTTTATTATAATGTGGAAGTCAGAGCTAGAGGCTTTTGCTGGCTGTTAGGGTTTCCATGACATACTGCTCCATAAAATCTGACCTCCTGACATGACATTAGGGGGTTTTGCATGTCTGATGCTGACATTAGAAAGAGATTACTGCGTGCGTGATTCTGACAAACAGTGCTTTATTTTCAGGAACAAATATTCATGCAAAAATGCAAGCTGCTCAAAGCTGAAATACTGACAAGGATCCTGACAGTCTGTCTCTTTGAGTGCCATCAGAGGCACGTTGCTCCCTCTGTTGTGAAATGATAAAATTTACAAAAGGAACGTACAAAGGGAAATCATCCTCCCTCAGTCCATGAGCTGGAACTTAATGAGGGGAGATGATTATTTTATTTATAGGCATTTCCATAGTGCTCATCAGTGGAGTAATCAAGATGCTTTAGAAGTAGAGACAGTGGTGGCAGTGACAGGGTGGTGTGTGAATAATTACATTTCTGTGCACTGCAGACCTGCTGCAGTTGGAGTGCAAAAGCAGCTAATTGAAAGCTGGTGGGCTGTGTTTGAATAAATGTAGCACTCAAAACAATAGTGGGATTAGGTTATTTTAATGAAATTGTGTCTTTTTATGTCTTGGGTTGGCTGGAGAAATATGGCCCTTGAAGCTGCTAAATTAACATATTGTATTTAAGTAGTTTATTTAACTTGCATGTATTTCTAATGTCTCTACTCAAGCTCCTTCCCTCCCTGGAGCAAATCATTACCTCTTGATGCACACCCTTGAGCTAAAAAAGGTTTTTCAAATAGTTGACCAAAAATGAGTCGTGGCAGGGGGTCGCAACAGAGATTTACTTTTGGAACTTCCATGGCTGTACAGGAAATGGTGTGGATCAAAGAATACAGTGCATCAAACAAATGCTGCCATGGGCCAAATTCAGTACTTGGTTCCATGACTACAACTGCTGTAGTGCTGAGATGTGTAATACATACAATCAAAACACACACATTCAGGATTTAATTTGGTCAGGCCTGTGGGTCGTGCTGGAAAACAGTTATTTTGGTAGATTCTTCCTCCTTTTTCAAACTCTTAGTTCTACCCACTGTCCCAAGTAGGTCTGGATTCCTGGGACACACGATGACAGCTCCTGCCTCGCGTCGTTAACGAACCAAATTAGAAAGCAGAATTTGAGATGGTGGATGAAGTTGCATTCAGATATTTTGAATGCAGCGGGCTGAGCTAGGCTTTGCAGATTTACTGTCCTGCTCATGGCTGAGCTCCTTCCTCACCATGGTGCACAGTGGGCTGGTTTTCTCTGGGAAGAGCAGGCTGCTCCATCGCTGGCAGCCCGGGGCAGCTGCTGTCAGCACCTTGCTTTGCAGGTGGGCTCTGCCTGCATTCCTTCCTGCTTTTGAGTGACCTGTGAAAGATGATGTCTTCTGTGCACACTGAACTTCTCTTTTCCTGCCCTGTATTTTATTCCAAGGTCTGTGAGTTGTTCTGCCAAGTGCCTGAAGAGATGCAGTGACAAAAATCAGTATCTTTTTGGGTTTTTTTGGTAGTTGGCTGAGTTTGGTGATACTCTGGCATAAACAAAAATTCATCAGATATATTCAGTTGTACTTTAGCATTAAGGCATTTTTTGTGGTGTGGAATTTCTTCTTTTTCTCCAGCTGTTTTAATGCCATGCCTGAATTAACTGAACACCCCATTGTGTCACCCAACCATTATCATCACCAAAAATAAGCAGAATAGGTGCTGTTCGGAGCGGGGAGAGCTTGTATGCTTCAGTTGCCCATAAATAGAGATATTCTGGTCAACAAGCAGGGAACAGATTGTGACTTTAGCCACGATAACATGCAGTGATCTCCTCTGGCCTTTGAAATCTTCAAATACAGGGAGAATCACCCGTGCTCAGCTCATTGGCTGTTCCCTTGCCCAGACGCAGTGCTGCTGCTCCATCTGAGTGTTAGCTGTCTCATCAGATGAAATTACATCCATTTCCATATGTCAGGGCACTTGTGACTGTGCTCCCAAAAGTATTTCCAGTCTTAATAAAATTGTCCCCTCTAGCAGCCTTAAGTTTTGATAAGGATATCAAGTGGCAGGTAATGAGGGGAGTTCATTCTCTGTTTCCAAAGCTGATGCCAGAGCCCCTGGGGCCAGCCCACCTCTCCCTGGCCAGGCAAGAAGTTGCCATTTCATTTTAGATTTCCTGCACTGAGGAAGGGCAGCAGCCACAGAGGGAGAAGCAGGATGACAAAACTTACAGCAGGTTTAAGGCTGGGACTTTGTGATCAAAGTCAATCAATTAGTTGATAAAGCATCTCCTAAATACTGCACTAAGGCATCCCTAAAAGCTGCACTGGAGAAACCAAACTTTGGAGTTGCTGCACTGATTTTAAGCTGGTATTTGAAAAAAAAGGTAGCAAAAATTTAATCACTCAAGAGTTGATACCAGCAAAGGACCAAACTCTTCCAGGATAATGTAATCTGTTGATCATATTAATGAAATTGTATCAATGAGATGGAAAAAAAGTTTGTGCTGAAATATAAAAATGCCTCCAACAGCTGTAATCTGTAATTGGTGCTCAGAAAGAAGGTGACACCTGTGTGACTGTACCCAGCAGCATCTGCACTGCTGGAAGATCAGAGGGAACAATTCCCTCCAGAGCCCTGGCAGGAATTAACTCACACCCTGAGGCACCAGGTTCAAGTGAGCAAAGTGAGCAAATTGCTTCGTGTTATTGCACATGTCAAGGGGAAGGATGTCAGAACAACTGGTCCTTCCAAGTTGTCGTCTGGCCTGTAGGATACTGAAAAACCTCATTGAAGTGAGTGCAGAGCGAGCAGTTCCAAGCACTCGTGTAAAGCTGGAATTCAGCCTGGATGGAAATCAGGGAGGAGCAGGAGAGGGGTGCAAGTGTAATCTGTGTCCCATCTTGTGCTAAAGCTCCTGCAGCAGCCAGTGCCAAGGGGAGCAGAGAGTCCCAGCAAACTGGAAGAGCAAACCTGGGTCTGGTTTGCATCTCTTCCTCAGCCCTTCCCTCTCAGAGCCTCTTGCTCGTGCTGAGATTTGCCAGGCCCTGTGTAAATCTCCCATTCTGACAGCAAGAGGACAGGTCTGGATGGGCAGAGGAACAGACCAGGCAGGATCCCTGCCCACATCACTCAGGGTGGGGATTAACTCCCAGCCTGGCTCCTCCCCAGGGCTGCTGCAGATGCTCTGGCTTTGGGTGCTTGCGTGAGATTATTCCTCTGCAGCAGCCGTGTGTCATGCGAGGAGGATGAGTAATAATGTATGGACTGGAGAACTTGTGAACCCAAGTCACTTACAGAGCCAGACACCACAGCCCAGTTCTCCATCTTCAGGGAGCTCTCAGTGGGAGCTGGAGGTTCAGCACTGCCTGATTCATGCAGTGACTAGACACTAACACAGACAAAACCAATTAGTCCACAGGTATCCCAAAAGGATTTTAGCACTCACTAGAATGAATAAACCAAGCTTCCACGAGTGTGTATCTAAGTACTTCTGGTAAAATATTCAGAAGACTTTCTAAGATGTTATTTAGAAACCTCGTGCTTATTAATTTCTGTTTCCTCGGGTCTGTGGGCCACAGAATCTGGGTGAAGAGGGGGAATTCACAGTCTGGAACACTGTGAATCCTAATTCCTGTGCTTCTTAAAGCAGGCACAGGCTGATCTCAGCAGCTCAACTCTTGATCAGACCTGTTCTCCTGTGAGCATTGTACCGACCTGGTTACCATTGGTGTGGTCTCTGACCACTCCCCAGGACAGGTAGTGATGGAAACAGGGGAAAATGGATTTAAACTGCCAGAAGGCAGATTTAAATTAGATATGGGGAAAAAAATTCTTCCCTGTGAGGGTGGTGAGGCCCAGGCACAGGTTGCCCAGAGAAGCTGTGGCTGTCCCAACCCTTGCAGTGTCCAGGTGACACTAAATGAGCTTTACGGTCCCTTTCAACCCAAACCATTCTATAATTCTGTGTGTAGAGCAAGGGGAGACAGTGGAGGACAACAACATCCTGCAGACTTTGCTGGGTGTTTTGCCATTGCTTTGCCTCCCTCTGAGGTTCTGGAGGAGGTGTCATCCTCCTGCCTGCCATCCTCAGGGCTTTGCTGCTGTGTGCTCGTTGCTGTTCTGCAGATCCTGCCTGTGGTAAAGATCTCTGCTAAATCTGTTTTTCTCTCGAGGCAGCGAGGCTCCCGGTCCACAAGCAGGCTCCAGAGTTGCTGTTTGCTGGAAATGGTTGATTTTAGAACCATGCACTGACCACTCTCCACGAGAACACCTGCTCCTCGTGTCACAGATGGCAGGCTGTCAAAATTACTGAAAGATGCAGTCAGATCTGACCTGCTGACCTAGGAGTACGTGGCCCCTGGTTCTGCATCCTGGTGCTATTCACACCCCGAAAGAGACGTATGCTAAAAATTCGATCCTCAGTAGCATCTTTATTTTAGCAGTTCTCTCTGTCATACAGAGTGACATGTTCCTCTTTCACTCTAAATCCCAAGAGAGAAGGGGATTATTCACTGTAGTGCCAGAGGGTTTATCTTGGAATAAATGGGCTGAAAATGAGCAAGGGAAATAAGGCTGAATATCTGGAGCTGTGGACAGGCCAAGAAAACCTTGTTGTTTTTTTCCATTGTGAGTTTGTGTCATTGTATGAAACGGAAGTTTCTGGTTCCTTTTTGATGCTTCAGAAGCAATTCCACCAATGTGAATGAGAGGGAGAAGGTTACACAAAATATCCTGAGTGAGGGTGTGGATTCCTATAGATGCCTTATTTTGATCACCTGGAATAATCAAATATGTGAATTTCCTCTGTTTTTAATGGGGAAATAAATGTCTTGCTTGCGCTGGCGTGCCAGGGTCCTTAGTGCTAGGCTATGAGTGACATCACACATTATTTTTGCTCACCTCTCCTTACCTGCAGTAGCTCAAAGATTAAGCAAATAGCCACTGAATTCCCTCAGAGGGACACACCTTGAGAATCTCATGGTGGTTGGTGCCATGTTCCACATCTTGTTGCAAGTTCACCTCTTTTGCTTGACTGCCTGGAACCACTTCCTCTTTTCCCTTCTCAGCTCTTCCTGGCCTTCAACCAAAAAGCTGTTTTCACTCAGTGGCAGGTAAGTTATGGCACAGTTCACACTTTTCTCCAGGAAAAACCTGCTCTGGTTGGGAATAAAGGCAAACAACCAGGTAACAGAGGCTGGTGAGAAATGGTGTAGTGGAGCTGTCAGCCAGCACAACAGCATTTCCTTCTTTCTTGCCTCTGAAACTGCACATGGGCTGAACCAGTGATTATTCATGTTTGTGTTAGTGCCTCTATCTTGATGGAGCTTAAATATTAAGGAAATTAATCCATGCCACAAAGGGCCCTGTGAGTGTAAAGGGTTCTTAAAACCCTCCTCACCCTGTCTTTTGGCCACGATGCCAGTGACAACAAAGGTCAGGAAAGGAAGGAGGGATAGCCTTGATCATGTGCAGAAGATGCAGCCTCCATCCACCCTCAGGTCTGCAAGGAGTGACAAAAGACATGCAGAAATGTGTGTCTAAAGGAGCTGAGGAGGAAAAAAAAAAAAAAAGTTGGATGCAATTCCTGGAACTTTTCAGAGCTGGCTAAGGTAGGTGGGGAGGTGTAGAGAGGAGCTGTGAGAGCTCAGGGTTGTTCCAGGGCTCCTCAGGCTGCAGAAATCGATTCATGTATAGAATAGAAATGCATTATATATAGAAATATATACTAATATATAGAAATAGAGCTGGAACTGCAGGTTTGCTCCTGGAGGTTTGCTCAGGCAGAATAGAGAGGAATAAGCAAGACTAATTCAGAGCATTCAGTGCTCTGAGCCACAGGCACGCCCTGTCCCCTATGAATGTGCAGCCAGGCCTTGCTGGATGTTATCTAGTAAAAAAAAAAATAGTAATAATAGTAATAATCTATACTATTAAACCCAGTCCTAGTTCTCTGGTTAACTGCAAGCACTGTGTGTGCGATTAAAACAAAACATTTTTATTTAACTATAAAATATTTTATTTTACTAAGTGTTGAACAACACAGCTCTGCTTCTCAATTTGCTGTGTTAGCAATCTTCCTGCAGTTAAAGAATCCCAGGGACTATTGTGCTCTGATATCCTTGAGCCCTGTTATTGTTTTTTGTTCCCTAACCCTAATAAACCTAAACTAAAGGCATCTCAGTGTGGTCTTTAACTGCACTTTGAAAATGTTTGCTTACTTTTACATTATTCTTTGACACAAATGCAATTCTCAGTGGTATTAACAGTTTTAAAATTAGCCAGGTCATCTAAAATAAGTAGGAAATTAATGTGTATTAGCTCATAGTGCTTTTGTATTTTTTATCTTGAAAAAACCTCAGAAGAAAGATTTTTCAGCTAGAGTGGATGTAAGAGATATCCTACCTTTTACTGTTTCTCTTTCCTTTTATTTTTTTCCCCAAATGGGGGATTTAGTTATGAACAAAAACCCGATGTGGGGAAGATGAGATAATATACCCCATTCATTAGCAGGATTTTTCCAGGGGGTTTTGCTCCAGTCAGAACTGGCATGAGAGGTCAGTCCTTCCAGTCCTCCAGGTCTCAGCTCTGTTATCTGAAGGACAATGAGCTCATCAAGCTTTTGGCTCCACAGGAATAATTATGCAGCCCCTGAGCCTGCAGGGCAGCAGGGGAGAGCAGGACTGGGGCTCCTTCCTCCCTGCCCTGCCCTCGCCATCTGCTCTGTGCTGCTCCTCTGCTGCTCCATCCCCTGGGGCTGCAGGACCCACACCTGGGTCCTGGGGGCATCCATCCCTGCCCCTGGGCATCAATCTCTGCCTGTGGGCATCAATTCCTGTCCCTGGGCATCAATTCCTGCTCGTGGGCATCAATTCCTGTCCCTGGGCATCAATTCCTGTCTGTGGGCATTGATTCCTGTTCTTGGGCATCAGTTCCTGCCCCTGGGCATCAATCTCTGCCTGTGGGCATCAATTCCTGTCCCTGGGCATCAATTCCTGCTCTTGGGCATCAGTTCCTGCCCCTGGGCATCAATCTCTGCCTGTGGGCATCAATTCCTGTCCCTGGGCATCAATTCCTGCCCCTGGGCATCAATCTCTATCTGTGGGCATCAATTCCTGCCCCTGGGCATCAATCTCTATCTGTGGGCATCAATTCCTGCTCATGGGCATCAATTCCTGTCCCTGGGCATCAATTCCTGTCCCTGGGCATCAATTCCTGCCCGTGGCAGAGCAGTCCAAGCCCCCACCTGAAACACCTCTCTGTGCTCCTGGCAGAACAGTTTATAGCTTCAGGTGTTGTTTGTTCTGTCTTTATTCAGGTTCTCTGAACAGGCATCAGAAATGGGTTTTGGAAAGCATCTCCTGATGTGTGCACTCTTCTGTGAAAAAAGCATTTCCTCAAGTAATTGCTGTGCCCCTGCACTCTGGACATCATCTCTTGTGCTCTTCCTCCCTCCCTCATGCCCAAAATAGTGCAGGAAGAGGAGCAGAGTGGGACTGATGGTACCTGCTCTCCTCTGTGTGTCTGGCACTGGAATTATACCAGGAAACTCAGCTTCTGTGCTAGATAAATCAAGTGTAAGATAAAACTGTGAAAAAACCTACAAAAACCCCTTTCACCCTGATGATCTATTAGTACAAAAAAATAAAACCATGGGTGGGGGAGAGCCAATAAACATTTGGACTTCAAAATTCATGAGGAAAGAAAGGCTCCTTCAAGAACATGAGGTAGTGATAAGAACTCAAAATGTTATCATAGATTTGAAACAGGTTTAGAAGAAGATACCAGGGTAGAAATAGCTTCTTATCGCAGTAAAAAAAAATAAAAAAAAATCAAGAAACAAGTGGTGTTTACTATCTTCCTGAGTGATCTGGAGGTGGAGGCACTTGGTGAAGATGATGAAAGGACTGTTGTAATAAAAAAGTTGGGAGACTGAGATGAACAGGCAGTGTAATGGATGATCATAAGTTCAAAGCAGCACTGGTAGAAATTGCTCTTATATTTGTTTTTTTAAACTAAAAATAACTGTTCTGGAGAGAGGATTGCCTTTGCTGAGGCAGGCTAGTAAATAATATCTTAGGCAGAGAATCAAAACAGCATGGTAAAGCATATGGTATCCATTCAAAATTCACGCAGAAAGGAGCAGCTTTTAAAAATATTGCTGCATTCCATTTATCTTTCCACTTCACCTCTCCACGTTGTCAGATGTGTCTCAGAGTATGAAAGGAAATAAAGAGCTGCTCCAGTGGCTGTGCTGTGCTCCCACCTTCTGCAGCACCCAGCAGGGCTGGGCTGGCTCCTGCAGGCGCTTGGGAACTCGTGTTTGGTGTTCAGTGTTTTGGAGCTGGGGCTTTGGTGAGACACCAAGGGGTTACAAATGGTCAGAGCCTGTTTTGGTCTGGGGGACTGAGTGCTGAATCACCCCCTGCTGCCCAGTCCTGCTGTGGTTTTGTGCCTGCACCTTTGAACCTGGGAGTTGGACTGTGCCTGGGTTACAGAGGTGACCTGGCTGCCAGGTTCACTTCTTCTGGAGACCCAAAGTCTCCAGTTATGCAAAGATGTTGAGAGAAGCTCCAGCTGCAGCTCTGCAGATGGGGAATACCCTGAATTTCTACAGCCAGGTGTAGAAATCTTATCCCACTGCACGGCATAGTGTGGTGCAGCCTTTCTGTAAATAAAAAGAGCTTATAATAAAGATGGGGATGTTGCAATAAGCAGCCAGTTTCTTCATGCAGGAAAAAGTCCATTCTTTATTCACATAACTCATCTTTATACAGTTTTTACAGATTTCATGTTTAACACCCATTGGCTGGTAGTTTTCTTGCCACCTAATTCATTGGTTAAAAGGTGTTTTGAGTGTGTACGTGCTGAAACTCTCTCTTTCACTCAGATGTTTACATATTTTCTTCACCGATTCTCATGGGACAGATCCTTTGTTTATGCAGGTGTACATTTATTGTCTTACTAGAATAGATAGTTGTGTTAAGTGAGTTTTCATTCTTCTGGTTCTTTCTTCTGGGAACTCAAAAGCTACTGCTAGCCTGGCTGGAGTAGCAGGGCCTAAACCATACTTTATAAGACTTTTTATTTTATAGTATCTCTATCTGTCTGTGACATGGGGGCACATTTTTAGCCTGGGACAAGGTGTAATGGTTTTAAATTTAAAGAGGGTAGATTTAGATTAGATAAAAGGAATAAATTTTTTACAATGAGGATGGGCAGGCCCTGGCACAGGGTGCCCAGAGCAGCTGTGGCTGCCCCTGGATCCCTGGAGGTGTCCAAGGCCAGGTTGGACACTGGGGATGGGAGCAGCCTGGGATAGGGGAAGGTGTCCCTGCTCATTGTAGGGGGGTTGGATGAGATTCCTTTCAAAGTCCCCTCCACCACAAGCTGTTCTGTGATTGTGTGGTGGAACCTTTGAAATGGGTTTCATGGAATAACCCTGCTCTTTACATGACAGACATAAAATTTAGTGCTTGTGAATGTCTCACTCTTGATGGATTTGGACCTGTCCATCCTTCAGTCAGATGTGCTGTAGAGCCTGTAGCTCAGCATTTGTAGCTTCTCTCAGCCACTTCTGTAACTTTTGCTCTGCTTTTATCCACCAGACAGCATAAATGGAGAGAAAAATACACCCCTCACTTTCCTCCCCACCACCCAGTGTTAACAGGAACCCATAAAGCATTCCAGTAATGGAAAAAACCCAAAAACCCAGTGTAGCCATTTCAACTCGGTCAAGAATTTTAAACTTGGTAGATAAATTATTTGAGGAGAAATGCCAAGAAGCATTTTCAGACAAGCAAAAAAAAAAAAAAAAAAAGAAATCTGTGTGAAACCCTAAACCTGAGCAGCCTTCCATCATGAAGCTCAGCTTTAGCCCATCATGAACTCAACTTCTCTTTCTCAAATGTGCAGATATCAGGAACCTTATCAACTGCTGGCAGGCTGCAGGATTACATGTAAATGAAGGGTATCAAAGAGTCGAGTTAGGTAGCCAACATTAGGATCTAAGAATTTTTTTCTTGCCTGCTTGAAAGCCCTTCATAATGGATTAGAAACAAGAACTTACATCTCTTAATACCAGCTGAAATTTGAAGCCTCTTCTTTGCTTCTAGTGAATTTTAATATTTTGAGAGTAAATGGTACTGGGGATTTCCTTCATTTTAGACAACCCCCAGTCACAGAGGTTTGCAAAATGCTGTGTTCAGTTCATAATCAAAATGAAAGCCATAAGGCTGGATTTTGTGCAAGAGACTCAATAGAGTTGTTGGCAAATGTTATTTTTAGCACTGCAGAGCGACAGAGATCTTTACACTCTTGGCACTTCTTGCAGTTTTAAAATGGAGAACAGCTCTTGAAATGTCTGCTTTTCCTTGAATTTTCATCCATGTCATGAGTTTCTTCATAAAGTTTTTGTACTGCTCTTGGCAGCAGTTAGTGATTTAGTGCCAAGCAATGCAGAACTGCTCCATTTTACACCATTTCTGCAGAAGACCCTTTCTTCCAAAAAGGAGATGCTGGAGAAAATGCCATCTGATCCTCACATTCATTGTTTGGGTTGTTTCCAGTTGCATGTGTTCAGTGTAGTGTAAAACAGACAGCAGATAAGGAAAAAAAAATGAATTTGGGCCAAAAGTGTAGTGAGCACTGTTTTACAGATCTCATAATGAGTGAAAACCAACTTGTTTTTTGTTTTTTTTTTTCTCTTCTCAGCACAGCTCACAAAGACCTTCTTTCTCTCCAAAGCAGGAGAAGGTAATAGCCCCAAGAAATAGCTGCTGTCACAGATGAGTGGAATTGCTGCAGGTATTCAGGAGTGGGGCTCAGGGCTCCTGGAGTGAGTCCAGCTCCACTGTGTGACCACGAGGAAGGCAATTAATTTGCTGTTTTCAGTCTGGGCTGCTGTGACACGTTTAAACTCACAGGGAGCTGAAATGAGTTTGTCAATTTGTCTTCAATGTCCAGGTTGGAAGAGTTTTCATGCAGCCTTGTCTTAGCTGCCTTTAGGTAAAACAGGACTCATTTGTAAGACTGCTGAGAGCTGGGGAATGCTGCGGCTCAGGGAAGGTGCCAGCCAGGGTTTCTCAGCCCTGCCTAAATTCTGCAGGAAGAATGTTAAATCTATTGCCCCTCTCTAAGCAGAGCACACTTGAATGCTCATTTATCTCTGCATTTCCCCTCCTCCCATTTTATTCACTCCCTGCCTGTGTGCATGGGGATTTGCCTGTTTGCTTTGCTTTCCTTGCCATATTGTTCCAATTATCAGACAATCTTTTTTCACCTCCACTTAACTTACCCGTGGGTATGACTTACAGCTGAGACAATGCAGTCATTCTGGCAGCTGCATCCTGGGCCACCTTCTGCTGCTTTTTTGGACCACCAGCTAAGACTGATGGAGAGCAGAAGTCTCAACAGCATCATGACAGGACTGAATCCCCCTTCTTTTCATTGCACAGCTTACAGAATACCTGGCCTTAGTTCTGCAAGGGTTTGGCTTCTAAAACAAAAGAAGCATCCGGGTTCTGCCCTCTCAGTGGGTGAGATCCACTGAGGCCAATCTCTGGTGCCATATTTAGGCGAGAGACAAAGCTGAGATTGATTCAGTCCCAGCCTTCACGTGTGCTTCCTTTCCATAAGTCGTGTTTTCACTGCTTTTCTGCAGCCTGGCAGCTGCAAGGGCTGGTTGCTTGGTGACGCTCTCAGCAGCACAAAGAGCTCTCAGCTGGGAGGCCACGGCTGTCCGCCACAAACAGCTGGGATAATTTTATTTGTCTTTCTCTTGTTCCCCAGTAATTGCCAGGACCTGAATCAAAGTCAACAGCACAGAAAAGGGAGCACCAGCAGATACTAGTTATGGCTTCTTTAGCACACACCTCTTCTTTCCCCGAGTCAGGGAAGTGGCAGCGTGTGACAGGAGTGGCCTGGTTATTTCAGAAATGCAGGAATGAGATGAAAAGGTGTCACTTCCACTTCTGCTTCAGGAAGGCTTTTACCAGGTTCTATATAAAAGCAACATGTGAGACAGGGATTTGGATTTATGAATCATTGTTCCTTAATCCCGTGTGTGACTGCCTGCCTGTTCATCCTTTGTAATAAATCCTGTGCTGGGCAGGTCATAGCTGTGAAATAGCTATGAGTGACTCCTCCTCTGCCTCGGAAGAGCACACTGCTGCTCCTCAGATTATCTGAAAGGTAAAAGGTGCTATGTGGTAACAAACAAACCCTAAGTGTTCGCAGTTCACTGATGAAATGCACTCTAACGTGGATAAAGTGATGTATGAATCCACCAAGGACCTGCTGTTAAGGCCAGAAAGTGTTGTTGGTTTCTGGCATTTTCCTCCCAGATCAAAAGCCCTGAGGTACCAAGAAGTAAAACTACCTTTTGAGAGTTTGGGTTGCTCTGCTGCCAGGGCTGAAGTCAAGAAAGGTTGAGGACGGTGAGCTGAAGTGGAAACACACCTGCGTAACTCGGTGCTAGGTGTAGCATGCAGAGCTGCTGAGCAAAAGGGCTGTATTGGTGTGCTCTTCTGATCTGATCTAAGAATGAGAACTCTGAATTTTAGTGCCTCACACTCATGAGCTGCCATAGCAGGTGTTGTAGTGGACACCTGGAGGCTTTGGACCTTTTATTTATGCCCACATGCCTGCACAGGTCTTTATTACACCAACCTCTCCAGTGAAGAAACAGCAGCCGGGGTGGAATGCCTTTCTTAAAAAACCCCACATACTTAACCTGTAATCTCTTTTTTTGCCCTGTCACTCTAATACAGGCACTTCTGGCATAATTTTCATCCCTGAGCTGGTGCTTCCCAGGTACTTTTTGCAAGCGTGGTATTTGCATGGATTTTGTTTTCCTCACCGATTACTCTGGGATGCATCAGACAATCGTCAGGGCAATCCTCTAGCTCCTGCTTTAGGGTTTACAGCGATCACTGAAGGGATCAGGAAGGAATTGGCCTTTCCAGACAGCATCATGTAAGAGATGTAAGTATATTTGTGAAGGAGGAGCTTCCCTGTTGGCTGAAACATCAGCTATTAGCCCCTCACAGAGGCTGTGCATCAGCCACCATGAACTGATCCTCTCTGGCAAATCCCTATGGAAATGCAACAGCCTAATCCCCTTGCCCTAATAGGAATTTCACACCTTAATCCTCACTGTGTTCAGGGGCAAAGACATTGCTACCAGGAAGTTTGAGTCCATCCTTTTTGAGGGAAATCACTGGGTGTAAGTTTGTGGTACCAGAGAAGCGCTGGTCTCTGATTTGTAGGGAAGACTGAAGCATGTCACTAATAAAAGAGAGGGGATTATGTTCCTAAACTGTCAGTGGATTTCAGAGGATTTGCCACACCAAATGAGACCATTAACCTACCAAGTCCTTCATTTTGCCCCTGGCTGACTCTTTGCTGTTGCTGGAAATGCTCTCTGGGCAATACAGGGAGGAACAGGATTCCTTCCTGAGCCCTGCAGCATCCAGGTTGTGCCCTGCAGCTCCCTGAGTCCTGGGCTTCCACTGCTCAGTGCAAGCGTCCATCAGTGCAGGTGGTGTCATTCTGAATAAACCTGCAATTCACATTATTATGTAACCTCAAAGAATACTAAAAAGGCTGGAGTGCAGCACGTGGCAGGGTCTGGGCAGTGCCTTGGACTCTCATTTTTCTATACACATTTGCATTAATCTCCCAGGCATGGAGATTTGTTTCTGGCCCAGCTGCGGAGCCTTGTCCAAAGCTCACTGAAGTCTACAGAGCATTTCCACAGGCCATGACCTCAGTCTGATGGTCCAATGCCTTCCATCACAAGAGGAAAACCAGCGCTGCTCCTGAATTGTCACCTCTGACAATAAGGATGCTCTGGTTTTCCCTCACAGCAGGAACTAACTGCCTCACACACAGGGGCTCCTTTTCTCAGCCCCAGAAGGGGCACGTTTGTATCTCTTGTGCTCCTGGTTGCGGGGATAATTTTGGATAATTAAGCACCTGGATGTACTGCTGTGGAGCATCAGTCCCCCATCCTGTTTGCTCTGCCTCCTCATGCCTTGAGCAGGGTGGATCTCACCTGGGATCCCAGCTTTGCAAGCAGCAATGGTTAGCTGGCCATTTGGAGGAAACCTGTGTAAATGTGTCCTGTTTTTCTCACTGCCAAAGCTTTTCCAGACCAGCCTTTTGTTTTTCTTCATTCCTCAGTGCAGAAACTTGTTACTTAGTCCCTGCCTGCTGTCTTGTGGTGGCTCCAGCCCCTCTGGGCTGCTCTTTGTCTGCCCTGTTGTTACTCCACGCTGCACTTTGGACTTGCTTTTCACCAGGGCACAAATGAGGCTCTTCAACAGAGCCTTTATCCCCATTCTCAGCAGAGTCCATTCTCCCCTTGCAGCTCTTGCAGCATTTGCATCCCAAATGCCAGCACACTGACTCAAATCTGCTGCTACACAAAATAAGCCTTGATTTTATGTGGGTTTTTTTCTTCTCCGGGCCAGCTGGCTGTAGAAAGTTTTGTTCTTTGTAACTCTAAATGCTTGTGTTGTTTTTAATTGAATTTGACTGTAGCTCACTTAAAGTCTGTGGCTTTCCCTTAGGAATGATATCACTGTCCCAGCCAGCTCCTGTGGAGCAAAGACTGGAAAAACCTACTTAAAGACAAACTATAATTTAGGCATCAGCAATGTCTGATGTAGCAAGAAATGCAATTTTGGAGGGGAAACCATTACCCGGTCATTTAAATGCTTCTGTCATTTGGAATAAACCCATCTGTAACAGCAAAGGTCACGACATCCCCAAGAGCTACTTTTATTTTTTATTGTTTCACGGGTGCCTAGCACTGAGTTAGTGACCTGTGTGCAGGTCTGTCCCCTCCTGCAGATGGCCCTGCCTTGGCTGGGCTCAGTTTGGGATTTTAAGGAACCCCTGAGCAATGCAGAGGCAGCTGTGGCAGTAATCAAGTCTCTGGGTGGATCCCCTGCAAATGCAGCCTTTTCTAATGGTTTTGATAATTGCATGTCTTTTTTTCAGCCTGACTAAAGCAATTCTGATATTTTTTGGTCTTGATGCCCCGCATCAGCATTTTCTTGTACTAAAGGTGCCTAAGCAGAGCCTGTTCTCTGTTGCCCAGTGCTGTTCCAGCACTTTCTGCTTGTTCTCCCTCAAAAACAGTGCATTTTGTTGAATGCAGAAATGGACACGGAGCTGGAGCTGCCTCAGCCTTATTTCAGATTTTAAATAATATCTGTTAGAGGGAAAATATCCAAGCTTAGGGAGAGATTAAACTCTGTGACACTTGGTGGGAGGGGACCTCTGCCCCAGACTGGGAACATCCCCAGTGCCACAGCATATTTGTAAAAAACTAGCCATGATACTTGAGGTTTCTACCAATTTTCTTCCTTTTGGTTGGGAGCAAGATGCTGAACTCTCAGTGGAGAGCTGTGAGGGAATTACTTGTGGGTAGCACCCATGTAATTGATGGCACAGTGGTGGAGATGCTATTTCTGGTAGCACTCAAAGCAAACATATTCCCAAAGCACAGTGCATGCAGGTCTAGACTTTGCAGAAATCCATTAGCAGGGCTGGTATGGGACTTGTCTGGCTGTCACATCTGGGGATATGTTTGCAAGAGGACTGTTAGAAAAATAGATCCTTCTTGACAATGGAATATCCCCAAAGCATGAATCTGAGATGCTGTAAATGGGAAGGTCTGGGATGCTATTTGCAGAGGAAGAGCTCATAGAAGCCTGGGTCACTCTATTAAAAACAGTGCAGATTTATTGACTTACACTGGCTGATAATCTGTTCCTAAAGCTGCTTTTAAAACCCAAGTAATGTAGTTCATACTGCTTTCCCTTGTCCTTCCTAACAGTGTTGCTTCTGTCCCTTGCTTAAGTGCTAACAGTTTAAAAATGCATCTGGAAAGGGTGTACAGAGGATTTTGAGCATGATACTGTTAGCAGGAGCATTGTTCTGCCACTCTCAGAAATTACTCAGTTTTCTCTTAGGGCAAATCTTCCATTTTATCCACTTAGGCACCAGACAAAACAATCTTTACTATTTTCTCCCTGCCAGCATCTGAGACAGCTCCAGGCAGGAGGTTCAGTGTTTGTCCTCTTCATGGCAAAACCAAAAGGTGCAGAAGAAAAATCTCTTCCAATTTATGCAAGCTGAGCATCTCAGGATCATTTCTAAGCAGCTGAATCCTTGTAGCAGAGTTCTCTCAGCAGAGGGGAGGTGAGGGCAGTGGGGCTGCCAGGGACTGAGCACTCAGCATCTCTGTGCAGCTCGGCTCACACATCTCCCCAGCAGCAGTGATGTGACCCAGCACATCCTTTGTTTGAGGAATTGCCTCAGCCCCGTGGAAAAGCTGAGCTGCTTGGGCTGTGGCATTCACAGCAGAGAGCTCCACGAAATAACTTCTCCTGCCTGCCTTAGAAGGGATGTTTTCCTCAGAGGTGCTTCCCTAATGATCTTGTTTTCATTCTGTTGGTGTCACTGGCATGGGTCAGAGCTGGACTCTCAGCCACCCAAGCTCCTGCTGTCCAGGACATGGCCCCTTCCCCTCTGCTGCATCACTGGAGGGTGAGACAGGCACCCTCTGAGCTCCTGCTCTGGCTCATTAATTTACAGGGATGTGCAGAACACACAGACTGGAGCAGTGAGGAATATTGGGGTTCAAATCTCATCCGAGCATCTGTAAGCAGAACTGGACTTTATGAAGCCATCTTAATTAATTTCTCTCTTTGCCTGCAGAACACAAGACAATCCAAATTCCAGGTTTCCTCCACTTCTGTGGAGGTAATTTCCTGATTTTTCTTTTACTCACTGAGCAGACATCTGCTCCAGCTTGCACTTGGCTTCCCCGCTGTGCAGGGGCCATTAGCAGGCAGGAGTCATCAGTGTGACAGGGAAATGAACCTGGACAGAGGGACTGACGTAGGGATCCACTTAACGTGCTGAAAGGAAAACGGGAAAATGTCTGACTGGAGAGGATGAGGGCATTATAGTGAACTTCCAAATATAAATGTGTGTACCGATAGGCTTGGTGTGCCTGCCCCAGAGCTGCCACCTGTGGCATCAAGCGCTGCAAATTGAGGGCATGGCCCCAGTCCGATTGTTTGTAAACTTGGCACACTAATCTAGCAAGAGTTTAATCCTATTAGTGGAGGTGCTTGTTTATTGCCCAGCTGGCCACAGAGCCCCTGATTTTCTTCCTTTGCACTCTGCTCTCACTTCATGTTGGTGTAAACGGCTGAGCAAAGCTTGGGGCTGCTGGCCTGAGGAGAGCTCTGGTGGTGTGAGGTCCCCAAAGCCAGAGCAGATCAGAAGTGCAGCAAATCCAGAGCTGTTCTGCCTTGCTGTGGTAACAGTGCTCTGGAGACAGCCCTGGTTCAGCCGGGTCAAGGCCAAGGTGTTGCACCAATTCCCATTAGTGTGGGTGGCTGGCAGGTCAGCAGCAGCAGCAGCTTCCACGTGTGCTCATGGAGGGAGGCAGGCAAGGAAAGAGACATTTTTGCACACCCCAGTGGGCAGAGGATTAAAACATTTATCTGCACAGGTGAATGGAAGGGTGCCCATGGGATATGCTGCCTCCTTCTAGCAAAAAGAAATAAAACTGTTGTAGGAGTGCTCTAGTTCCATCATGGCCAGTGCGCTAGACTGGAAAAGTTCATCTTCTTGTGGAGGGCCATCCTAAGGTTCAAAAGTTCATTTCTTTGGTTATAAGAAGTATCCAGTCTGATGATTATTTTAGCCTTATCAAAGAGGTCACCTGCATTTGCTTTCTGGAGCAGATCTCAAGTCTGAAGGGCCCTGGGTAAAGGTAAGCACTTGTTCTGTCAAGGGTTTATCACTGGGGATAAGGACAGTGAGCAGAGCCATTTGCTTGGCCTCTCTGTCTGTGGATCAGTGCTGCCCTAAGAGTTGTCACTGGATGAATTATAACCAAGAGACCAGATCTTGGAAGTCAGAAAAAAACTCCCAAAACCTGTAGGAGGCAAGTATCCAGTGCCTTTTTAACCTACTGTAGTAAACTTGGCCAGATTCTTCTCCATTTTACTCCAGCATTTATATCAAGTCGGTGGACTGAAAATTAAGTTCAAACAGGATTTGGCCCTTGAACACCAGTAATAAAATTCAGTTATATGAAAAAAACCAACATTTACCTCCTGGGGAGGTGTTTGATGAACAATATGATGTATAAACAATATCACGTATGATGAACAATAATTCCTCTTGCTTTCTATCCTTCTTTCTCTCCCTAGAATAAGAAGGAGCATGGATATTTTAGTATACAGGTTGCCAGTGCATGGGGCTTGGATACTTTGAGTTTTTTTGGTGTCTCCTCAGAAGAAAAAAACAGCACAGGAAATTTTAAGTAATGTGCTAAGTTAATGCAAACTAGTCTTGTTTATTTGCCTGATGTAATGGAATAAAAAGAAAGCGGTGGAAAGGGAGCCAAGTCATTTTCTGGTAGTCTGCAGGAGGGAAGTTCAGTGCATCTGGAAGGCAGCAGTGTGGAGACAGAATATTTGTAATTGAACTGGCACATGGCAAAAGAAATGTTGCAGCAAATCTGCGTCAAAATAAGGGTGGTGTCAAATTGGGCTCGAATTCAGTAATCACAGGTGCCAAATGGATGAATTTAGGTTCAAAGTTTAGAATCGTTGTGATTACTGTGGTTATTCTGGGCTCCTTTTTCAGACAGTCCCAGCAGGCGGCATGAAAGATTAAAAATTTTAATGTAAGGACACTGATAGGGAAAGATGCTTTCTCCTGCAAGAATTCAGAGTGGGAAGTTCAGGGAATATTGATGAAATGGAGAAGTGCTTGTGATTCAGTTAGATATAGGACACTCTTTTTTTTTTTGGGGGGGGGGGGGGGGTTGAGGTTTTTTTAAGTTTTCCGGCCCTCAAAAGCTGAGTGGCAGCTTTGGTAACTTGCATAAATGGATTTGTACCTCAACAAAACAGGATTGCTTTCTCTGACCACACCTTTTAATTTAGGGTGAAAAGAATACCTTCCAAAACAAGCAATTAATCAATTGTAAGAACACTCCAGGCACTTCATGCTTGATTAAATTATTCAAGGGTGAGTCAAACCAAAATCTAGACCAAACTGGAGAATAAGGAGACTTGGTGTTGGATGTGGGAGGTGATTCTGCATCCTCAGGAAGGACAGTGCAGACCAGGTGTGTTACAAATGAAGCCCATGCTACATCTCCTTTTGTGCGTAGGAGATATCACACTGGTCCTAAAAGCAGCCAAGACCCCTTCCCTCACTGATCTCTTTTTATTTTACACCCTCAGCCCTCTGGGCTGGTCCAGGTCACCCAGCAGGTACCACAGCAGAGAGGTTTCAGCATTTCCATCCTCCCCTGCCCAGCTCAGTGATCCTTTCCACACTGCTCTCACTTCCCCCACTAACATAGCCTGGTTCCCTACAGCCCTTGAAAGGTTTATTTCTATTTTTCCTTGTCAATTAAGCAGGGTCCCAACTGCATTGTGCTGAACTGCTGCACTGTGTGCACTCCATACCTGTTCGAAATTGCTCTTCCTGGACAAAGCACGTAGGCAAATTTCATTTATCAAAGTAAGGACTTTGGGGAGAGCACAATTAATCTCCACTTATCCCTGGAGGACCTCCAGGTGGAAATGGGGCCTGGAGGTGTGAGCAGCTGAAATAACTTCATTTTTTTTCGCAGTTTCAAAATTAAGGAAGAATTCCTTGTGGGGGATGTGTGCATGGAGAGTGCAGGGTGAAAGGAGAGGGCAACAAACAGGCTGGTGACCTGAAGCTTGGGATCAGTACTTGCCCCACGTGTGGCTGGTAGAAGAGCCTCTTTATCTTTAATCTGCCACAAGGAACAGAATGGTTTGAAAGAGCAGGAGAAGGGAATGAGCTAAAATAGAGTCAGCAGTGCTTTTCCAGCATCCTTTGCGAACACTGAAGCTTGCTGTTTAGTAGAAGATGCTTTTCAAGCTGTTTTGCTGGTTAGATAAATGGCCTCAGCTGTTCCTGGAGCACCTGGAGGCACAGGGAATGTCCAGCCCCTCCTGACCCAGTCTCCTGGGTGCAGGGAAGGAATCCTGCCCTCTGCCAGGCTGGCACTCACTGTGGCACTGCCTGTCACCTGCAGGAGTGGCGCTGGCGCAGTGTCTTTGCATTGTCAGGATACATCTCTGGGGCTTGCTTTGTGCCAGTGCCCCTTAGTGCTGGGGAGACTGGGAATGCTGGGAGCAAGCTGGGTTATGTCACCTTCAGAGAGAGAGCAGAATGATCGAATTTAGCTAAATCCAGCCAGTTCTGTGCCTGTGCTTTACTGGCCAAAGAGCAAACTTTGAAGCTTACCCAGACAAGATAGTGGCTGCAGCCATGGCAGGGATCTCGACCTGTTCGTGTGCTTGTCTCAGGCTTTGTGTCTGTGATATCCTGTCCCAGGGGACCCCTGTGCCATCTGCTTTGGGGAGCTGGCTCTCAGTATGTTTATCCAGCCCTTTGGAACCTGCCAGCCTGGGCTTTGTGCTCTGCTCTTCTGCCCAGAAAATATCAAGAGATGGGAAAAAACCCAAAACCTGCAAGGCTGTCATTTGCTAAAACGCATTTTCCCTTCTAATTTCCTTTCCCTGCTCCTCTGTTACAAAATTGACTTGGATTTTCCAAACTGCAGATAATTTGGGACGTGAGTTCCAGAGAGGGCTTCTCTTGCCTGGAGTGGTGAGGCACCTGTGAAGTGAGTGCTCTGAGGGCTTCCCAAATCCAATACCTCCGGGGTAACTTCACCTTGATGGCCCTCACATTCGGACACTGCCTTCCCAGTGGTCTGAAACACACTGAAAAAATGTCAGTGGTGCTCCTCGCTCTTGTGTTTCCCTGGGTATGGTTGGGTGTCCACAAAGATGGCAATTTTATATATATATACATATATGTGTGTGTATGTTTATGTTTTTTTAATTAATTTCTGTAAATCTGCCCTGAAGTGTGTTGGGAAGGGGATGTATTTTGTACTGCTAGAAAGAAATACATATGAAATGTGTTTATTTGATTTCTCTTAGGGGAACGGCCTGAAATTCATGTGTTAAATTTGAGTGCAAAAACACATATGGCATTTGATTAAAAAGACATAACTCTGCAAGTGTATTGATTTAAATTATTTTGATATATTCATGGAGCTTTATTCAGATGCTCCAAGTTCTAACATGGGTCATTAAAGCCACTAGTGATTTCTGTAGACAGGAATCTATTTCCTTATAGGAACTAATTTGATGTAGGACCTTCAACAGCTGCTTTGACATTTTGTCCTTGAGGATCTGATGGTGAAACCATGTCCTCATTCCCTCTGGGATATTGTAAAATATTATACTGTGTGTTCTTTTGAGATGTGAAATCATCTTTGCATACTTACACATAAGGATATATACATAAAATATATAAGATATATATATTATATATATAAATATATAAAGTGTATCAACATAAGCACACGCATTTCTGCAGAAATGACTTTTTATGCATTTTCAGGTGGCTCTTTATAGGATTAGCTTGGGCTGTGGAATGAACTGAATCATCAGACTGTGCTCTACATCCTTCTTGTTGAGCTCTTAAAAGCTGGGAGACTTCTCTGGTGGATCCAATAACATGCTGGAAATCATGCACTGCACAAATGTTCATGGTTTCCATTGCAGAGTGGGGTGCACTGCCATCCACAAGCCAGCCTCTTAACTCACAAACAGCAGCTCAGGAAAACAAAAAAGATGGTGAACACCAGTTTATCTTTTGCCCAAATTTGCATTTTTTTCATAGTATTTTAGCAAAAAATAATCTGTGTTTTTATGAGTAAAACGTAATTCAATCAGGATGACTGTGGGTGAAAGAAAAAATTCCAAGGTCTGGTTTATCTGGGTGGAGTGGCCATGGATGTTATATCTAAAAAGCTGGATGGTGGGAGTTAGTAGGAATGTCCTGAATGGAGCTGGGAATGGGATCATTCTTGTAATGGAAAAACCATGGGCTGAGAAAACCCAGTGAGGGAGAACTAAACTGGAAGCAATACACAGAGCAAAGGGGACCTGGAAAGATCATTCCCTCCTCAGGGCAGGAGGGAATCACACCAGTCACAAACAAACAGGGCTACATGCAATCATGGGTTATTAGGCACCATTGCAAAAGCAAAATGCTGGAGGAATTGGTACAAAAAGTGCAATAAAATATGCATCAACATGATGAAATATGTATTGGGATGAATACTAAGTGGGATGAGCGTTATTCTCAACTGAGTGGTGGCCTTGGCAGTGCTGGGTTAGTGGCTGGACTCAGTGATCTTAAGGCTCTTTCCCACCTAAACCACTCCGAGATTCTTTGCTGCAAGGGAAATGAGACAGGCTGTAACTTTTACTGGAGATGTTTTACCTTTCTTACTGCACAAAACACTCCTTCTCTGCGATGAGACTGTGCTTTAAAGGGGAATTTAGCACCTCCTGATTTCCCCTTCACAAGGGGAGGCTGTCACAGCCTCCTGGGGAAGGACAATGTGCTGATGCAGGGCTGTGCTGGAGGTGAAGTGTCACATGTGTGCCCACAGTGAAAGCTGTTTTTGTGACAGTCTCCACAGAAAGAAGGGGGAGAGAGAGGAGCTATTTTCTGCAACTCTTTCCCATTCCAACACATGGAGAGAAAGAATAAGGCAAACCCCAAAAGGAGAAGCCCTGGGCTGAGTTCGGCCCTGCTTTATGTCATCTTTAATTTTCCTGAAGATATTAGAGTTGGACAGGGCATAATGGAGGCAAGGCACTGCAATTCTGGCAGTGAAATGCAGCTGAGGTCTCTTATTACCTCAAACTCCTCACAGTGATGTTAAGGCTTGTAAAGGTCTCCAGTCACAGTGGAAGGACACAGAGCTCTGAGTACACCTTCACCAAACAAGTTCTCTTCAAGAAGGAAACTCTAAGGCTCCTGTGGTTATGTTTTTTAGTAGCTGTTTATGGGTTTGGCCATAATTCTATTGTAACTATTACTATTAATCATATTCCTGCAAAGCACCAGGGAAGGTTTTCCTGAACAGATTAATCACTAATGAATTTGTAATCTGGCTTTGATCACTCATTCCTTTTGAATGCTGGTAGGTGGAGTTTACATGCCAAGATTTTCTGAATAATGAAGATGCTGCCTCTAAGGATCCTTTGGAATTAATTTTTTCAAATTTGGATCTAATATGTAAGATGGGCTCCCATAATTGTCAAGAAGAATGAACTCCAGCTGATTATACAGATATGGAGGCTTCCACATGCTCCTACTGAAAATAAAAAGCAACATTCCCTCCTCTTCTAGAGAAAGCTGGAGCAGACAAGTAGAAGAACCAGCAATCACAAGGGCAGACACGGTGTTATCAGAGGAGTTTGAGCAAGCAGCTCTTGAAAGGTTCAATCTCTGATCGTTCCACACCGTGGTTTCCAGCACTGAGCCCTTTTGCAATGTCAGCAGCACCTGACATCAAATATCCAGCCAATAATTACGGTCAGCTTTGACGCAGCAAAGTATAAAACTCATGTCTGGCAAGGCGTGTCAGAATACAGCCTGAACAATAGCCAAAGGCAGTGCAAATTGTAATTAAAAGCATTTAATTTAAGTTAATCTTCCTTAGAAACATCATTGTGTCCGCACACAAATTGCTTCAGTGTAATTGTCACAGTTGTAAATACCTAGTTCTGTTAACCAGCTTTTCTTCAGGATAAACTGGCTGGGAGATTATCAACTGTTTTAGGGCAAAAACCCATTAGTGCATCTGTGGCACGTGTGGTGTGTGGAATTTGACCAAACTCAGCACCTCTGTCCCTGCAGAGTGGGACGAGCTCACACATCCCCAAATAATCCACCGTGCAGGGATGAGAGGATGCTGTCTTGGAAGTTCATTCATTTATTAAAACTTGGTTGTAGAGAAGCAGAACTCGTGGCCTTCCCCCCCAGAAACTTGGCTTTCCAAGGGATGTTTTATCTACAGTGGCACCAATTTCCAGGCTGTGCTTGTCTTGCAGGTTTGAGTATATGGGGAAAGTCCACTTTCCATGAAGTTTTCCTTTTCTAATCTGACGATCAATGAAATCAGTTTGTGGATTTACTGTCCTGATGCCCACCAGAGATCTGCAGGTTTGAGGAGCTGTGTTCCATCAGCAATGTTCCTCTGCTGGAGACATGCTGAGCTCTGCTGCTGCTCAAGGGGCACCCACCAGCACATTTCTGGAATTCTTTCCCTCAGCTCCTTGAATGCCGTGGGGATTTGGGCCTGATCCTTCTTGAATTGAGCACTGGGAATTTCCCCAGTGGGGTCTGTGTGGTCAGAATCACATCTGCTACAGAGCAGTGCAGAAGATAAAACACTCGTGGGGCTCTGCTGAGGGCAGCCTGACCTGATCCAAAGAAGTTTGAGAGTGTGAGATTTATCTGAGGAAAGGAACATTCAGCCTTCTTCACTCGGGAAACAATGCCATGAATACGAGTGAGAAACCAAACAGCACTTGGGAGATGAGTAAAAATAAACTTGTAAGTGGACTTGAATGCTTGAAATGGATGTCCCAACAACATAGTTTGAAAGTAGAGGGAGCTTTTAACTCTTGTCAGTGCTCTTCCCCAATAATCTGCACTGTTACTGCTAATTGGCATAAATCTTACCCATAATACCCATAGCAGAGATTTGCACAGAATCCACTGCTAATCCTATAAACTGGTGAGTTTGATAAAGTGGGTTGCCCTGGGCATTGCTAATTTTATTTTCATGCTTTCACTTGCTATCATTCATTAACCCCCAAACTGCAGGCTGGGCTGTGTGCACAAACAAGAGAGCAACATCATCTTATTAGGGTCTGTAATAATGAGTGGGAAATTACAACAGAATGAATATATACACAATTCTAACTGGATGCCTTTTCCTGTGTGTTGCTGTGATGCTACCTGCTGGGGAAAAAAAAAAAAAAAGAAAAGAAAAAGCAAAAAAACCCAAACAAACTGAAACCAAGTTTTCATTAGCACAGTCAAAATTAAATGTAGTAAAAGGCAATTGTACATTGAATGGCATTATTTTTCACATGTAGCCAAGGCACCACAAGATGGGATACAGCTGCTGTTTGTGTCTCATTATTTGTTTCAAAGTACCCGTGTTAAATTCTGCCCCACACACAGCTCCAGGAGCAGCTCTCAGGGGTTGATCTCATGTCAAGGGCTCAGACTTTCTCTCTGGGTGTGGTGCTCACCAGGGTAAGCCCCAAATTCCCTCAAATTCTGGGACATCCCTAATCAGTATCAGAGGAGCTGCAAAGGACTGAATAAAAGCACCCCAGGGCTCTTCAGAGATGTCCCTTTAATGCAGAGTTGGAGTGGATGACTGTAGCAGAGTCCTTACAAAAGTGATGCTTTAATTCAATATAGGTGAGTTGAAATGTGATTAAAGGGGCACCTTAAATGGGATTCCAAAAACAAAGGCTCAGGTCATAAGATAAGACTTCCTAGATTTCCATTTGCATTCTGAAGAGAAGGAAAAGACTGGAAACTTTTTCTGCCACTGACTGGCCTAAATTTTACATGCAGTAGCCAGAATGGCACTCTTGTTACGAGTCAGTATGTTATTGTGATGTAGTGCTTAGTTCTGTGACCACCTGATGGTCCTTAAATAAATCCATATTCATGCAGTCTGGGTTAGCTCCCAGTGAAGGAGATCTGGGTGCAAAGCAGCATCTCACTGAGTAACCAGGAGAGTTTGGTTTGCACACAGTGACCTGGAGAGCTTCCCCCTGCTCTTACCCCAGACAAGTTGTGGGTACCTAAAGTGGGATTTCCATGGTCAGAATCCATCTGAATAAAACTGTGACTTAACACTGGATGTTTTATTCAGTTAGCTGAATGAAATCAAACTTAATCAAACACACCCAGGGACAATGGGTGCATCTATGGGAACAGATCAGACAACCAAGGGGAAAGGACAGCAGAGTTCTCAGTAGAAATTGAAATATAAGTCACCTCGGATAAGTGAATTTAGTACTTGCCTTGGTGTTACAAAGAAGTGAAACGAAGTTGCAAAGAAAATAAACCATTCATTATCTAAGGCTGATTTCCTAGGCAGCCAGTATTTTTCTTTTGTCTAAGAAGGCTGCCTTGGAACTAAAACAAGACAATAGTGTAGACTATGTATTCTCTGGAGGAAAGAAACAAAATATTTAGCCTGGACTACAAAGGGAGAAAAGTGTCAGGTTTTTAAATTACTTTGGCATGTTTGAGTTCAAGACAGCAAAAGCAAAATGCTTGTTAAGCTGTTGTAGTGTGCAAATATCATGGCTGAGTTGATGTTCCAGGAATTGACTGCACCAGCATGTTAATTGTCAGGACATGGTTCCCTAATTTTTTTCTGAGGATGCTCGTGTGTTGCCTTATTTGGTTACAGATGTTTCACTGTGCCTGGGCACACAGGGGGAAATAAGGGAAAGTTGTTTTAGCACAATGACATTTTAGTGACCTCCAGCACCATATTCCAGATGGAAATATATGTTCTGAACATGATTTCTTCAGAGACCCCAAGGAATGCACAACACTGGTTTTGTTACAATTACCTCTCTGCACTTACCCCTGTTATCCCAAGCTTCAGAAATGCTGTGTTTCTGAAGTTCTTGAGCCCAACTGGAATTGAAGACATTCAGAGTTTCTTAAAAAAGCTCAGCCCTGTCTGTCTGTGCTGGATGTTTGTGAGAGTGCTGGAGCAAATTGAAAGCACACCACTGAGGGGAGGAGGGGGATTGCCATGGGAGAGGCTGATACTGCTGGATTACCTGTCAGAAATGATCTGGGTCTGAGGTGAGAGGGGAAAGCAGCAAAGGGAGGCTGTAAAACATTTGAGGGGGAAGAACTAAAAATACAAAGTTTCAGAAGTGCTGTCAGTACAATCAGGGAGGAGAGGTCGATTGATGCTCTGGAATTCTCCAGTGGATTTGCACCAAGAGGCTCATGTGTCAGTGTGGCTTTGGCCCTTCTATTTACATTCCTGCTCATGGCTGGAGCCTCACTTTGTGCAGTGTGTGAGCAGCATTCCCATCGTGAGCAGACAACAAACCTTGTTTCCTTCTTGGCATCCACAACAAAATTAAACTCTGAAACAATCAAAAAAACCCACAATGACAAGCCAACCAAACAAAACACCTGCATCTTTTAATGGATATTATTAATGTGCTTTGCTGAACCTAACAAAGGGTTATTTAACGTCCTTTTGTTTAACTACATGGTTACTGATCACAGGATGCTTTGACCCAGGGCTGGTGGGCACATAATTGGGGTCAGAAGCTAACTCAAAACCTGCCAAAGAGCAAGAAACTCTTTTTTTGCAGAGGTGAGGCTCAGCAGGAAGGATCAGGGGAGGAAAGAATTTACAACATCTACCCCCACAAAGGTGAAGAGCACTGCGAGGCTCTCCCTGTGTTCATGCCAGCCCCACACCAGAGTGCCAGGGGGAATGACCAGCCCAGCTCCTGTGGCAGGACAGGGAAGCAGATGCCAGGCTGGTGTCCTCCACAGCAGCAGAAAGGATCCATCTACCATGGAAATGACACTCAGCCTCTAGGGGTGAGGGCTGGGGAGCAAAAGGTAGGTGAGGAGCTGATGAATTCTCGCAGCAGCAGACGCGGGAGTTAAAAATCCTGATGCACGATTTCTGTGGTTCAAGCAAGCAAAGCAATACCCGGTTATCCCAGAGAGTGCACAAAGGGAATGTCAGCCTGTGCAGCCATCTGTGAGCTCCTGCAGTCACCTCTGCACCATTCCAGAGGTGGGATGTGCTGTTTCCTAGAGATTGGAAAAGTAACAGATACACTTCTGCCTGTGAGGCTCTGGCCACCTCCTGTTTCCATCATATATCTCTTGGGGGAATCTCATAGCAATTAGTTTCTAATTGCTTCAGTAGTCTACAACTGATTTGATGAGAAATGCCATGGAAATGTAATGGTTCTTGCATGTTTCACAGGAGCAGAAATTAATTGCATCATAATTTTAAAAACTCACATTCGTTCCATTCCCCTTTCTTCCATCACATAATATTTTATGTTGCAAAAAGAAAGGTCAGGTATTAAAAAGTCATATTTTAATTTCTCTGATCAGGTGCTCTTCTGCCACTGCTCAGTGGCCCAGGTCCACCCTGATGTGCTCTGTGTTTATTACTGTGCTGTAATTTGAGTGGTTAGTCCCCAGGGCAGTGTGAACCCTGTCATGCCTCTCCCAGGTGCTGTTTACTTGGGGTAGGAAGATTTTAACCTCCTGCCTTCTGGAATCCCACCAGTAAATCAACTGCATCTCGGGATCATCTCCAAATGAAATTTGCTTGCCACGCAGCAGCAAGGAGACGTGATGGGAGTGTAAAACAGGACAATTTTTCACTGCAGAAATACTTGAACTCGCTCCAGACAATTATGCAGCCTGCCATTTTACACATCATCTCTTTCACTACTCCTGCATCAATTATTCCATTAACGTTGCTGCACGCTAAGGTAGAACCTGTCACTGGTCCTGCAGATGTGGAAGGGATGAAATACATTGCAAAAAGTAGGCAAAAAAAAAGTATTCTCCTGGAAAGGCTTTGGGACATCCATTTCAGCAGCCTCTCTACATGTGCTATACAAGGTATTTTTATCTCTCAGCTTGCTTAGCACAGTTAATTCCTACCCTAATATGGTTTAGCTCAGGACATAATGTTGAATTTCCCACTACTCTGTTTGCTGTCAGCTGAGTTGAAAAGACCTGATAATTAGGAAAAAGAAATTAATAGCTTTATTCAAAGATCAACAGAAATCGGGGTGAAAACAAAACTCTTCTGATAGGGGGGGGATGTGCATTCGCTGTAAATTCAGGAGATCTCCCAAAACACAAAGAGCAGGTCGAGAATTATAATTAAGGAAGACAATTTAGCTCCCTGGAAGAACATCTTGATAACAATTGTTACTTTCCTTTAGATTTCATGTAGCATCTGTTACAATTTAATTTTTAAAGGCCACCATTTTTAGTTCCCAGAATTAACAGTGTGATAAAGATCCTGGCAAACATTGAAATTTAACGAATCAAAATGCCTCCAGGAGCCTTTACAGAATATTTAAGGAATTGAGCAACAGCACTGATGCTTTGAGCAAAATGAAATGCAAAGCCAGTGTTAATTAGACACAGACCAGTTGCATCTCCCCATGTAATTCAAGAATTTGGCTGACTTGTATCCATAGGCCATATAAATGAATTTATACTGCTGGAGGATGGGACGGTTTGTCCCATTTGGAGATGTATTAGGAAGAGTTGCCTTGTGGTTGAATACTTCACATTGGTGTCTTTTCTTCCATGCAGGTTGATAGCAGGAGGTAAAAAAAAATCAACTCCTCAACATCTCCTGGGATGGGGAAGTGTGTGGGACTTTACAAATGTACAAAACATAGGGGCAGAGCCTGAACCTGTGCCCCAGGCCCCCTCACATCCCAAAGGATTGGGGTCCACACCCCTGTCCCTGTCCAAAACCATTTGTCAAAGTGCCAGATAAAATGGAGGGAAAGCGTTTATGCTGTTAGTTCCATGATTTATTGTGTTTTGTTGTGGTTTTTGTTTGTTTGGGGGTGATTTTTGTTTGTTTTGTTTGTTTGGGTTGGGTTTTTTGTTTGTTTGTGGTTTTTATAATTTCTTTTTTTGTTTGTTTACTTTTTTTAAAATTTATTACCCACTCTTGAAAAGAAGGTTACATTGGCCCAACAAGGCCAGGCCTCTTTGTCTTTTAGAGTGAGATTTGTGGGGTTTTTTTTGTGATTTCCTCAATCCTCATCAACAAGTGCCAGGGAGGATGGGGTGTCCCTAACTAAGTGTGTCAGGGGCTGCTGTGCCAGGAGAGACACAGCCAGTGCAAAATCTGCTCCTTCAAAGGATTGCTGGTCCTGACTTGGACTGAAATGTCCCCAAACTCTCCTGATGCTCTGATAAAAACAGCGAGTCTCACACTCAATTTTCCCTTTATTGGAAGGGAGTTACTGATGTCGGCAGGACATGGGACAGCCTCAAATAACTCCAAATTTCAGAGAGGCTGCCTTGGGGAGTGAAACACATCCATGTGCTAAAGGGAAACAAAATTATATTTATTGTAATTCCCTTTGTCACTCTGGGTGACTACTGAAGACACAATTTTCTCTTATGTCTCTTTACACCACATCACAGAGGATGTAGGAACAAATACAGCTATTTTGTGTCTCCATTTTTCCATTTTTTTGTGCTGGGATGCTGCCCTCTCCTTCCCTGGCTGCGTTCTGGGCAGCAGAAGGGGTGGGTTGAAAGACACTGGATTTACCCCTGGAAATGGAAATGCATGAATACATCAGTTTTGTCCCAAACCACTCCATCCTGGCACAGTGTGCTCTGTGTGTGTGCTGCAAGCACATTTTCTCCCAAAATCTCCTCATCACTCTCAGTGCCTCCTTCAGGAGAGACCTGCACGAAGCTGAACACCAGCCTTTCCATTTTAGGAAATTGTGCACAACAGGATCACCAACACCTGTAGGTTTTAGGAGCTTTTTTGGAGTTGAAAATCCCATTAATGGATATTCCAGCCTCACCTGTACAGGCTCCCTGTGTCCTTACTTTCAAGACTCCCATTTCAGTTAGCCTTGCTTGACCTTGGCCATGTAGCTGTGCCACTGCCAAAGTCTCTGCTGCTCTTCTGTCATCCAAAACTACAGTTTCCTGTCAGGAGAGATGAGGGGATGCTGATTAGGGTTCAGTTTTCTGAATTCCTATGTGCTACTTGTTCTGGGGCTCTTTGTGCTGGCAATCTCTCTCCTTTCAAAGTCAATCTGTCACCCAGAATTCCTCATTTTATGGTTTTCCAACTGGAGAAATGGTCATGTTTTATATATTGGTTTGGATGGCTGTGCTCTTTGTTCCCCCAAACTTCACAGCACATTTATCCTCGGAGTAATACCCTCATGAATGCAAGAGCAAGCCTTTCTTCTGGTTAAAAAGAATCAACAGCCTGAATATCTGTTTCAGAGTCTCCTCCATATGTATAGGGAATGGGATAAAAACTAACCTTTCTCCCAGAGGCTAATTGGATTTCACACAGTCTGGAAGCACCACTAATTCATCAGATATATTAAAATTCAGCTTTAACTTTCCTACTGGGTAACTTGGCTATTGACCTCCCTCCCTCCTGCTTTTTGTTCCATTCTGGTTCAAACTTACCCATTTCCAGCACTTAAATAAACAGGCACCGTGTGCTGCAGCCCCTTGAGAGCAGCATTTCTTCATGCATGAAGTCTTACAAGCTGCTGTGGACACACATGCATGAATATTTCTTATTCTGCTTAAATAAGCATCACAAATGCTTATCTTAGAAATAATGCATATTGGTCAGGAGCTGGTGGCTCTGCTCTGGTTTATAAAATGGGCATAAGCACTCATGATCAACCTGCTGGAGTTATGCAGCCTAATTAAGAGGATCTGCTTTTTTCAGCAGCAAAAAGGTGTAAAGATTCATTCTGGCATCAAAGAAAACATGTGATCATCCTGACTGCCCCAGAACTTTCTCTTCTGCAGGTGAGAAAGGAAGGAAGAGACCTCTACAGGAGAGTGGAATTTGATTGTTTCGATCAAACTGTGTGGGCAGGACCTGAAGGGTCTCTGTGAGTGCAAGAAGTGGAAATCTCTGAATAATCCATGAAGGAATGGCAAAATCTCTGCATGTTCCTGTTGAGAGGTCACAGAGAAACCCAGATGGCAGAGATGACTTTTCCTTGCCTTCACGGAGCCCCACAGGAGGGAGGGGACAGCGTGGCCATGGTCTGGCCAGGTGTCCAGGTGGACATTTGGGGGCCCAGGGGGGCAGAGATGGAAGAACAGGTGACAGAGGCTCCTTCCCTCACTGCTGGGTAGCTCAGGGAAAGGCTCCCCAAAGTGCACTTAAAATATTTGTGTGGCACAGGGCATGCGGGATCTGGGTCCATTTTGTAATGTTAGTATTTGTGGTTTTCCTGCTCCTCTTTTTATCGCTTATCAATTTTAAGCAGTATTTTTTTTTTTTCAGGAAAGCAGATAAGTAATTCTCTTTCTGTGAATGCAAATGTGGAATCTATTGAGTGGGTGTGTGCATACTTTGAATAAATAATTGAATCCAAACATCTCTTATTTTTAAATAGAGGAAACCAGAATCTAATAAAATGTAAATCAATTCAGTGTCTGCTTTGAGCTTGCAGTCTTTAGACTGTTAAAAAGAAAAATGTATTAAGTTGTGTGCATTCCAATACCAACATCTTTATTTTTCATTGCATTCCCTTAACCCTTCAGTCTTCTGAATTTTTATTTTTTTTTTTGGGTGTGTGGTGAAGAGCTTGCTATGTTTATCAATTCTCATATTCCTTCTGAATCTTTCTGTGGGTCAGTCTGGGTGTGTTTGGTTTCTGTGCTGTGCTTTGCAATCTTGGTTTCTGTGCTGTGCTTTGCTGATTGCAGAAACCCAAGTGGCACATCATAAAGTATGAATTTCTTTATGATTTAGGACTTTGGCTCCTCAGACGTGAAACAAACTGGCCACTGCCAATCTGACTTGGAGTACAGCTGGTGGAGTATAAATAAATCCCTGAGATTGCTGGTGTGAGTTAAAACAGAGTTTAAAGAGGTTTTAGTGCCATTTTCAGCTCGGTGAACTCTTGGTGCCTGTCTGGCTGCTGGTCTGACTTGCTCAGCTTAGTGCTGAGAGAGAAAGGGAAGGAGCAGGCAAGTAAAACACATTAATTGTATTTATCTGGTGATTGGATGTGTTCAATTTTACAGAACTTATCAAAGCAGCCTAGAAAAGAAGAGCGTGTCTTAATTCAGCTCTGTTCTTACAGCCTGTACGTGTATGGCATGCAGTTGTCTCCTGTGGTCTTTTTGGCCCTTTTTTGGCTCTTTCTGTAGACAGTTTTCCCCCTGTTCTGACCTTTGGAAGCCTACGAGCTGAAGAACTGTGATGATTTCAAGAAAGCAAGAGGAGAACTGTTTTCTTTGAGCATAACCATTCGATTTGCAGAAACCTGGGGACTTTGAAGCTCCTTATGTGCTGCTGCCTAAATTCCTGAATGGGAGGAGTATTAGAGAGAGGATGGTTTACAAATTCATTGTGACTGAGGGAGAGAGCTATGAATAAGAACATTTTCTGACTGAAAAAATGGGTGAAGAGGGCAGTTCAGTCACCCTCTGTCAGTGCTTTGTCCTGGAGTGACAGTGAGGGGCTGGGAGGGGGCAAAAGGAGCTGGGTAATCCCAACCCTTCACTGCTGGGTGATTCAGGCTTCAGATTTTTATTTCTAATTATTTTCCTTTTAATTTCTAATTCTTCTAATTCTTACTTTTTAATTGAATTATTTATTGTTAAATTAATGGTTTCTAAATACTGCTGCTGCCTCCTGGAGGAAGGTGGGAAGAGCCAGTTACTCTGAGCTGTATCAGTGGAAATCCTGTGTTTTTACTGCTCCTTTTCCAGGTGAACTCAGAATTTCTGTCTGTGCCATCACTGGCATTTCAGCAAACTGTAAGCTCCCATCCAGGGATGTGTGTGAGGCAAGCTCCATTTTGTCAAAATCCTGAAAAATGCTTAGTTCTCCAAGTGCTGTATTAAAATGAAGCAGGGGCTCAGCAGCTCTCACAGGGCTGCAGCTTTTCCTCTCTGCAATTAAAATTGCTGCAGCAGACACTGATGGACTGTCACTGCAGAAATCCCAGCTAGATTGTCCTCTCAGGGAAGCTTTTTTCTCATATAAGCAGAGAAGGATTTAATTTAACAACGAAAACCTAAGGAATTGCAAACTAATCTCTACAACCTTCTATTTCTTCCATAATATACATTATAAAGGTTTTTCAAGATCAGACCTCGGCACAAAGAAAAATGCTACCCTCAGATCTATTGGAAATAATGACTTTGTAAGAAATAAATTTGTGCCTCATCGACTGGAGTGTGAAGATGTGATTTCCTTCCTTGGAATTGCTTAAGCTACAGGAATTGGAGAGCAAACATTTCATGCAGTATGATCCTTTCCCAAGTCAATATTGTCTTTTCAGTCCTGGATTTCAAATTAAATATTATCCTCCCTTAAACAAAAGCATGCTTGGAAATCAATACTATTTATCTTGTCTGCTGTAGCTGCATACACAAGTTTCATTTTTGTTATAGATGAAAAGTCCTTGTAGACTGAAAACTGCAGAAAGACAAAATATTCCTATTTTGATGGTTCCTGGTGTCATTGCTGAGGGTGCATGACAACAGCCACCAACAAAATCATCATTTTCAAGTGGCAGCATTGGTCCTTGCACTATCTGGCTATTATTGGGTTTTGTCTCATGCTTTAATAAATTTATAACCAAAACCAAAGCACATTTTAAAAACATTATTTTCATGTTATCATCTGGGGTAAATTTTTTGTTGATATCAACCTTCTTTCAGAGTTTTGTTTTTTTGTTGTTTGTTTGTTTGTTTGTTTGTTTGTTTTTGTTTTTTCATGGTGTTCTGGGTGAATTATTGGATTTAATTAGAGTGGTAGATGAGAGTAAGTGAAAGCAGAAAGTACTCTTTCAAAAAGTCCCACGCTGCTTGGGGAGAGACTTGTACTACACTTATTTATTTAAATAAAGTAAACCTCAGTAAAAAGGCTTCTGAAAAATGGAGAGGAGACCAATAATGCTATTTGGGAGTCACTAAAAGCCTCTACAACATTACTGCAGGTAGAGGTTTGGCCTTGCCTGTCAAGAACAGCCCTTAAACATTCCATACTGGTTAATGAGGTCTCAAACCAGTTATCCCAGCATGTCCTTCAGGGCTGAGCATATCCAGGGCTTCATCCTGGTGGTTTTTTTTTTTTTCTCCATGCACCCCTCAGACAATCTGGCTCTGGTGCTCTCAGACCCAGCACTGGAGTCACTTGTTTTCCCAAAGAAAGTTTACTCCAGTGCCTTCCTGTGGACAGGAGCCCAGCTGGGATGTGTTTCAGGGGCTCAGAGCAATGATCAAGGACTGGAGTTGAATAAACAAAAGGTAAATAGAAAATACCACACACGTGGTGAACATAAGCCAGTAATTTTCTGAATTTTGCAATGTTTTGCACTATTTAAGGAGAGTGGGGCTGGGTTTTGGCTGTCCTTTCTACTGTGTTGTGGTGAGCTCTTAGCAGTGGAAGTTACAAGAAGAAACAAAAAAGGGAACAAATAAGGCAAATACAGAAGTGATTGTTTCCTGAATGTTCGGAGTTTGGCAAGAGATCTAATTCTCTACCAGCCTCCAGTGCTCAGCCAGCTGTTCATAACTATAAAATACACATAATAACTGCTCTCTGGAGGGACAGGAATGCACACAAGTGAATTGCAAGTATCTCCCTTTGAAATGCAATCAGGTTCCTGTCCTTGGACAGGCTGGGACTTCTCCATCATGTTGGGACCCTTGGATCTCAAGATTTTCTGGACTTTCTTTTGCTTGGGGTAGTTGTGGGCAGTCAAGGACAAAATCCACACTTGGACTTCTCACTTGGACATGGAGGCAACAAAAGCATCTGTGGGTTCTTTCTGATACCATGCAAAAGGCTGGGAAATTATTGAAGCCTTTTGATCCAACTTTAGATCACGGATTAAACTGCACAGTGGAGCAGAACAACCCACGGGTCTTTTCAGTGGCACAAGTGGGGTACTTAGCATTCAGCTGGGAGCTGTGTGCTCAGCCAAACCCAATTATTTGCAAATGAATCGGTGCCACACATCCTCAGGGGGAGGGCTGAAGTACCAAGGGCTGGTTTGAAATGTCATCTTTTCTTTGGGAGAATTGTCTAGGGATGAAGTTAGCTATTTTCAATCTAATTTTAGGCAATCAGAAATAGGAATTCACTGGAGTTAGCGGAGAAAATTGTAACTCTGATCAAAGCCATGGCAGATTTGGGCCCGCTCCATTTTTAAAGCCATGACAATGTGAAAACCAGGCTTTTCACTAAGGTTTGGCATCGGAACCAGTGCTGGCACTCATAGGCAGTGCTTTAATTACACATTATCCTAACCAGTGTGAAATACTGAGCCTAATTAAGATAGCCAAAAGCCTTCTTTAGAGTTGATTTATTAGAGCTTGAAATTAACTTTTCACAGTCCAGCTCAGAGAGATCAGCAGATACAGGAATTCAGCTCTTCCTCCAGCGAGTTCCCTCCTCGTGGTTATCTCCAGTGCTCTCCCCAGTCCCCCCCAGTAAAGCACTGGGCAGCAGCAGCAGCTCTCAGCCTCTCACCTGCATTATAAACACCAGTGCCAACCTTGTGCTTGCTTGGAATGGTTTCCTGGGAAAGTGGAACTTTAGGGAGCCACCTTGAGCTCTGCTGGGTGCTCAGATGTGTGGCTGCCCCAGGCTGGCTCTGCTGGAGCTGCTCCACACTGGGATGTTTACAGATGAGCATTTTTGCTGCATCTGACACAATATTTGGTCAGTATATGTCTGGGATATCAGGATATTGTTAGGAATCGTTAAAGCAAGTCCATCATCTGTAGAAAATTGCAGATCTCTGCCAGCTGAATATGGGGAGGAGCTCCCAGCCTAATGGGATTTAGATGTTTTTTTCCCAGCAACCAGAATGCATTTTCACATTTCCAAACTCCCAGGTATCAATTCTCTGATTAAATCAGTGGATCCGGGGGCTCCCACATCTTGTACTTTGTTTCTGTTGGATGCTGCAAGACAAGACAGAGTTTGGAGCTCCAGGTGCTGCAAGATAAAGCTTCCTCCTACTGAGGATGGAAAAAAGAGGGGACAGCAAGGCACTCAGTGAGGGAGAGGCTGGTACAACATCTGCAGTAAATCTGCATTTAAATTGTGCTGGGGTGGGAAAATTGTCCTGTCATACTTTGGGTCTCCCCACCAAGAGCAAGATAAACGTTTTGGTTTTAAAATTTGTCATCAGGATTGCTCAGGAGGAGTCACATCTGTGCTTAAACCCAGTGATTCTTTGAAGTTTTAGGCTCTGTGGGTACCAAGATAGCCCCAGCACAGGCAGAGATGTCACAGCCCTGCCAGTGTGGCACGGGGGCACCTCTGTTCTTATTTTAGAAGTAGCTGTGTCATTCCTTTGGGTGACTGATGCATCCTGTCAGCTGGGTGGGAAATGCCAAACCTCCAACGACTTGCAAAGGAGTTGGTTGGGGTTTTTATATTTCTTTGTTTGGTTTTTTTTTGTTTGTTTGTTTGTTGTTGTTTTTTGTTTTGATTTTTTTTAATGACTCTGTTAGGCTTGACTTGCCCTGGGAAGTCCAGGGATGAGCACCAGCCTTGTGGAAAGCAGGACCACGTTAACATGGGGTGGGGGAACAGCAGAGAGGCAGAACCTCCTTCTGCTTCAGCAAAAGCTGGGACACACCAGAATGTTGCCAATTAAAAAATAAAACGAATGACTTTGCTCTCTCTGTAGGTGACCTGTCTGCACGATTTCTTTGGGGATGATGATGTGTTTATCGCCTGTGGTCCAGAAAAATTCCGCTATGCACAGGATGACTTTTCCCTGGATGAAAGCGGTAACATCAAACACACGCTGTGGTTTTATTTCATTTCCATTCACTTGCTCGTATCTGATAATAATGCTGCATGCTTTTGTTCTGGTTTTTAAGACCCAGTACATGGAATTTAGCATCCTTTTGTGATACTTATCCAGTCAGCAGTATTATAATCAGGCAAATACTGACTGAGGTAGCCCAAGTCAGAATAAATTAATTCCTACAGCATTCTGACATTTACTGCAAAATCTGGGAGTGTTTATACTTTCAGTTTTCTCCAGTCACAGTCAGATAGATGCATTTTTCTTGAGAACTAATAATCCTTTCGTAGACACGTGCATATTAAAAAGGGAAAGAAGCAACAGTTGGGAAAAAATATCACATTTCCACTGCTTACTTCTGCTGATTCAAAAAGCAGGGCAATAATTCCCTTTCTGGGGGCATGACAGGGACAGCACTGTTATTTTTCCTTGTTACCACTGCCAGTAATAATGTGAGACTGTGGGATCAATTAAGCCATGAAATCTTTGATTTTACAGAATATACAGAGCTTGCTTGTAGGACTTACCACCCACCCCACCTGACAACTGTACCCACCTCTCTTCAGGTGCCAGTGAGTGCAGCAAGAGGAAATGATTGTCATTTTAACCAATTAAACTAAAAAAAAATGTAGTCTCCAAGCATCTAGGCTCACTTCCCAGAGCTCTAGGAGTGCTGTATAAGGAACACAAGCCCCTCCTCTTCTATGTGCTGCAAATTCCTCTGTATTGAGGACCAAAGAGTTTTTGCTGGATGCCAGAAAGTCAAGCAGCCTCTAATCTCCAAACACTGTGTTTTTTATTACTCCTTTGCAAGCCTGATTTTATTTTAGTGCTGGTACTTCTGACCTGTGTACTCCAGATGAACCCATTTGATGGTCTCGGGTAATTCAAAGAAAGTTTCTGAGGCTCAGCTGAGACTTCGCAGGCAGAGAATGAAGCCCGTGTCAGGCTGGGGAAGTGATCTGTAAGCTGAGTTTCACGTTGGTTTTTACCACTCAGCAGTTGAGTCAGCTCCACAGGGAGCTCCACGCTGGAAAAAAAACTTGGATGCAGAACAACTGGATGGAAAGCCCAGCTCTCTGCCTTCACTTCTGCTCACTGCTCACTTCTCCAGCTTGGATTTCTCTGGCAGAAAGAAGCCAAGTTTGCTGTTGGCAAGGCAGTGAGTAGCTCCAGAGGTATTTCCAGGGAGCCTTGCAGCTCTGAGGAAGATGAGGAGGCTCAGCACTTCTGAACACCCATCATCCTTCCTCATTCCAAGGCAGATGCTGCCAGGAGAGCTGTGAATCCTGAGGTTCTGCAGATGAGTGTCACTTACTAAAATCTCCTCTGTCATGGGGAAATTTCTCCTGCCTGTTTGGATGACACACACCAGGATTGCTGGTTATTATGTTCACTCTGGCAGGACATCAGGAAACAAAAAGAGAAACAGCACATGAGAGGATTATGTCATCTTTTTCCTCCTGACTGCCCAGAGGGAAAAGAGCCAAAAAAACCCCAAAAACCCCCTGCCCACAGCTTCCACTCTCCAATCCCTGCTGCTGAGCACCTTCCAGATGACATTGCTCTGTCCCTTTTGTACCCACTGCTTTCAGCTGCATGGAAATGTCACACTTTGGTGACATTTAGAGGCTTTTTCACACCAACCCCAGCACGGCCAGGTTTCCACCTCCTGCAGAAGCTCAGGGATTGCCTCTGGTGTACTGACACTTGCCAAGGGCTGAGCTGGAGGAATTCCTCAGAGTCAGCCTTTCTGTACTGGAAAATGCAAAGCCAGATTTCCTTCCAAGCAATTACTCCCCTGGGAAGAAGATAAATTTGGAAGCTCTTGCAGAGACCTAACATGAAGTATTTTTACTTTTTAGTTTTTTGGTTTTTTGGGGTTTTTTTTTAGTGAGTAGTTCAGGTGACTAAACACAGCTGCCTGACACCCTTTGAGTCCCCTCAGTACTGCTCTTCATGTACAGAAATTGGGGCTGTGTTGGTGCTGGACCTCCACAAGCCTTTCTCTGACATCATCTGTGAGAATTTAAGTATTTTTGAAGGAAAAAAACCCACAACTTTTTCTATCCCTGATCTGCAATTTCCAAAATCGATTTAGCAGGAGAGAAAATAAGCTGACTGCAGGTTTAATTCTTGCCATGCAGCATCCCTGGAGCACAAGGCCTCCTCTCCTCACATTCTTGTGCTGCATGACCCAACAGCAAAACTCTCTCTCAAACCATCCAGAAGGAACAGAGATGGACCCTTGGCTGACTGAGAATGAGGAAAACCTGGGGAAAAAATTAAGGCAATTACGTTTTTGTAGCTACAATGATATATAGATAAGTAACACATACATTTAAGTCAGACAGCTTGCTTTTGGTTGACCAGTTATTTATTTGCCCTGGGCTGTCTTAATTCCACCAGGGACTCCATTCCAGAGAGTCCTCAGTGTGAAGCAAGTGGGGCTGAGCTAAACTTTTCCATAAAAATCTGCCTGCATGTGGAACACGTAATTCACATCTGTAAAAATGACACATTTTTCACATCTTGGTGAGGACAAGTTGTTGGAGGAGATGAGGTGGGACCAGCTAACATTTGACAAAGAGGAAATCCCTTTTTTATTGCCTTCTTCTTAACTGGATTAAGCTAATAACTTGAGGGGTGGGAAGGTCTTTTTCTGTTGGCTCTCAGTGTAAATAAAGGCTGGTTCTGAAGATCAGGCATGCCTGAAAACCTGGGACACGTGGAGGTCTGTTAGCATTTCACTTCCCCTCTGCAGGACTCCGTAGATCATGTTTACATTTTCCACTCTTCCTGGCCTATTTATTTTTTAGGAAAGCACAGTTGGGGTTCTCATCTGCTCACATCTTCCAGCACATAAATCTGCTGGGCTTGTTTATACAAACCTTGCTGAAAGGGACCAGCGGCCAGGACAGAGCATGTGCTTTGTGAAACCATTTTGTCTCCTTTGCTTTCTGCATCTGAAAAGCTGCAGCTTGTTGAGGACAGAAGAGGCTGATTCCAGCTGGGTGAGAGCCTCCCGGGGCTGCTGCCCCATCTGCCACTTGGAGACTTTACAGCACACCATGGGCTGTTTGCTGGCTTTCTGCACCTGCAGAAAGGGCACTCATCATTCCTGTGACTGGTTCCTCACGGAAGGGTTACAGCAAATTAACTGGATTTTCTTGGCCTGAGTGTCCCCTCGGTCAGGTTTGACCATTTTCATTGCGCTCATGAGAACCAAGGGAAAGGGAAGGGCAGAAAATGTTTGGTAGAACACAGGTAGGACACCCACAGAGTCTCAGCACCTCCTCTGGAGGAGCAGAGCTGTTCTCTTCACCCTCCCCTTCAAGAGTCTCCTTTCACCCTGGAGAACAAGGGACAACATCAGCTTTTCCCTTGCCCTTGGTATCTTCTGCATCACTCTGGGGACAAGGCACTGAGCTACCCATGGCTGCTTGACACCAGGGAGCAGCAGGGCCATAACCAGGTGGGTTTTGTGTTTCCCCAGAGTGCCGGGTGATGAAGGGGAGCCCAGCGGGTGCCACGGGCAGCAAATCCTCCCCCACCCCTCAGAAGAGCTCAGCCAAGAGCCCCGCGCCCATGCGCCGCAGCAAGTCCCCGGCCGATTCAGGTAACCACCAAGATGGTGAGTGACTGTTCCTTGCTGTCTGGGTTTCTCTGTGCTCAAGGGAAAAGCACAAACTCCCTGTCTGCAAAGGGAACTCGGGTGCCTTTTGGAAACAAGCAGCTACAGGGGTGCTCGATAAGTTTTGGGAAGGAACTCCCCACTGGTGAAATGTAGTTGTGGATTGAGTTGTCTCACCCACAGGCTCACAGCCTCCTTCCACAAAAAATGTATTTGAAAGGAAGTTCCTGAACTTGGAAATCAGGGCCTACAGTGCTCCCAGATGGTCCCTGTAGATACAGAGTGATTTAGGGTAACCTCCTGTGCAAAGCAAATGGTGATTATTGCCTCCTTCCAGGCATTGTTTAAAGGATATTTAAACCTTGCAATTGCAGAACTGGTGACGGGTTTATTGATGGGACACTGAGACACCCATTCAGTAACGGAAGAGAAGGAAAATGGGAATCCTGATTTACTGCAGCAGCTTGCACCATTTGAAATGCCTCCCTCCTTCTTTGGTAGCACCTGGGTTGGCAGCACACGTGGAGAGCTGCAGAGCTGTCAGTCTGAGGCTGGGCTGCAAATTCAGGAATTCTGATAATTAATATTTTCTAGAGTCATGGAGAGTTTCTGGGGTTATGATTGATCTCCCACCTGCCTGGCTGTTCTGTTCCAAAAGAGAACCAGACATGGCCTCTCCCTAAAATGGCCAAGTGATCAATTTAACATGTCAGAATTCCAGGAGAGCTTCACAGCTTGAGTTCAGGAGTCCCACAGCACCAATACAGGTGATATAAACCAGGAATTCCTTGTCACCATCATGCTAACATGCTATATATTGCATGGGAACATCACACAACAGCTCACCATCAGTAGAAAGGGAATTATTAGATAAAAAATTCTCTTGGCAGTAGTCAGAATGATTTCCCCAGAAGCAGTTCATTTGTGCAAGGTGTGTGGGTGTTCTTCAGCTACCTAAAGAGACAGTGTGAAACTGGTTGGCACATGCCAAGACTGTATTTTTTAAAAAAATATTAACTCTCTCTCTAAGGTGATTTTGCACTCATAAAGCTTTTCTTTAAGATTCTATTGTTGGCTATTCTCAAAATCAGGCTTGCCATAATTTAACCACTTTCACAATCCCAAATGCCTGCTAGAGCTATGTAGACACACTGAAGGCATGATGGGAAACACGATGTTGATTTATAAAAACCCAGAAATAAAAAAAATCAGTGATGTGGGAGTCAGCTCATGCATGAGCAGCTTTAAACCTTCTCCACAAGCATCAGGTGCTGATTCCCACCAGAAGCAGAGTTTACTGCATGTACATAGAGTTTCATATGAAATGCCAATTATTGTGTGCCTGATTTTAACTGACTGAGCGACTCCAGGCCCAGGATGGTGACTCATCTCATGAGCTTTAATGAACACACTTAGCAGAGCTTTTCAGGGGGAGATTTAAGCAACCAGAAAGGCTCAACAATAACCAATTCCTGGAGTTAAGGTCAATAATGAAGAGCAAATCAGGTTTCTTTAATCTGTCCAGACAAGAGTCTTTCGTGCTTTCCTGTAATTCCAATAAAGGAAAAAATGCACTTGTCCTGCTTAATAAGAATAAAAAAGACTGAGCTCTTTCAGTACTGAAAAATAGAAGACTCTTGTTTTCTCAGGACAGAGAGAAAAAAGAATACCATTTTGTATTCTTGTACTGAACTGGTAATAAATTAAGTGGATTTACACATCTTTTAAGAATCAATATTTACATTTAGATGGGATTTTGGAGTTACCACATTCAAAAAAGCAAAGAAAGCTGAATGAAGTCTGATTAATAAAAGATGATCTGACCTATTTTTTTCCCCACAGAATCTCACCTATTTAATGCATGAAAACTATTTAAAAGCAGTTTTACTTCAAATATATGCAATATTTCTGCTGTGTGTTTGCTCTCCTATCCATTTGTACCTTTTGTCTTTGTTGTCTTTCACTCTGCTGTCGTGTGGAAACTCATGAGAGTTTCCTTGGTTTTATGTTGTTTCTGTTCTTTCCAGTTCTTTTCTGTGTTGGTTTCTGTAACTTCTTTTTCCCACCAAGGTCTCCAAGGCCATTGTGACATACCTGAGAGCTGATGTCAGTACAGGTTTGGAGGTAAATCTTTGGGTGAGAGGAGTCTGAACCCACCTCACAGTGAAGTGTCAGGGCCTCAGTGTGGAAAGCTCAGTCCCTGTGGGCTGCCAGAGCCCTTCAGCTCCCAGGATATCCAAAAAAGTGAGGTAGCAAATCCACAGAAGCAATTTAAACATTGTTTTCTTGACACGGTGCTTTTCTCTTACAATGCAGTCATTTAAATGAAGGAATGAAAATTAAATGAATGAATGAAAATTAAATGAATGAATGCAGAACAAAGAAGCATCTTGCTATAAGGAGATGGGAACGCATTCCAATCCTTGTGTTCCCAAGGGAAATCCTCTGCCCCTTCCCTCACCCAACCCACATCTGTATTTCCTAAGCAATGCCAGTAGATTTCTGGCAAAATTGGAGTTACAAAGCTTCTATGTATTTCTAGCCTCAATTCTTCTTCCTAGGGAGTCAGCTTTGCTGAAAGGCACAGCTTAGAGCAGTGAAATCCACACTAAACCACACCTGCGGGGCACCGTCCAGTTCCTTCTCCTAACATGACAGAGGAAAGCTGGGCATAAGGAGAGCAGTCCCTGTGCTTCTGCTCTGATCCAGGAGATTTAAATGGAGTAGGGTCAGCATGAAGTTTGGCAGAATTTCTTTAACAGACTGCTCCAATAAGGAGTCAGACTAAGCAAAACCAGAGCTGAATCTCAGGGGGAGAAATACAGGAGAGAGAATAATGAATGATGTAATTTTCCATTCTTTCTTTGTTATAAAAACTTGAATTTATCTTACACTAACTGACATACCAAACAAGGGCTCAGTTGTATAAAAACACGTGCTGTGATAGGAGAGTTTGTGATTTTTAAAACCAGGGCACGATCACTGGTACCTGAACTAAAATTTGAAAATGTCTTTGCCTTGATTTGGCTCAGGGAGAATACGAGCAGGGCTCCGAGGCTGCTGCAGGACCTCAGAGTCTCAGTCCCCGATGGACAGAGGGACAAAAGCACATTCAGCAGGCAGCAGCAATCAGCAAGCAGACCCAGAGTGTCCGTCTGTCCTGGCTGCAGGGCTGCTCCCCGGGGTCATTATGGATGAGTGTGTCCAAAGGCAGCAGATATCTGGGGAATGCCACATGGGACAGAGCAGCTTGTCCCCTGCTTGTCCCCTGCTTGTCCCCTGCTTGTCCCCTGCTTGTCCCCTGCTTGTCCCTGTGTCCTGCTGCCTGCCCGCCCACAGGCACACCCAGGAGGGATCCCCTCACCAAACACAGGGGGAAAAGGGTGCCAGAGCTGCAGAGCTGAGTGCCTGGGAGTTTGGAGGTGCCTGAGCAAAGGATGCCTGTGCAATCCGAGTCCTTCCACTCCTGAGGTTTTGTTTTTCTGTCCTGAAGGGCAGCATGGCTCGTGCTCTCTGAACAAGCTGCTGTTTCTATGTTTGCTTCCCGCTGTCCTCGTTCTGGTTGTTCCCTTTCTTTATTTTTGTGGTGGCACTTCAAACCCTGACCTGGAGACAAAACTAGCCATGGATTTCTTGGTCCTTCCTCTCACTCTTGAGCTGTATGAGCTCCTCAGACTGAGATCTCACTTGCAGAATGCTGTAAACCCCAATCAAGCACAGATTATTAACCTTATTTAACAAGTTAGTAGAAATAGGTATCTCCACACATTTTGAGCACCCCCTGTGAGCCTCAGACCCTGCTTTTTCCAGTTCTGCTTGTGGACAGAAAGAGAGTTCAAAAGATGGATTTCGCTAACCTCATTTGCAGATCTTGGTGCTCGTCAGCACTGGAAATTTGGATCCAGAGCCCCAGTCAAACCAATCAGGGAACAATTCCGTGTGAGAAACCTGGCTAAAAAAGGGCCTAAGAAAAGGCTGAAGAGGGACTTTTGACAAGCCACAGAGTGATAGGACAAAGGGGGAATGGACTTTAGCTGAAGGAGAGCAGGTTTACATATTAACAAGAAATTCTTTGCTATGGGGGTGATGAGGCCCTGGCACAGGTTCCCAGAGCAGCTGTGGCTGCCCCTGGATTCCTGGAATTGTCCAAGGCCAGGCTGGATGGGGCTTGGAGCAATGTGGGACAGTGGAAGGTGTCCCTGCCCACGGCAGGGGATGGAATGGGATGAGCTTTAAGATCCCTTCCAACCCAAACCATTCTGGGACTCTAAAATGCCTGAGGGAGAAGCAGACAGAGAATTCAGTTTACCTGGATCTCTCATCTCAAACATGACAGGAATATTCTCCATCCTCCTTCCCGTGTGCTGGACAAGGCTGATTTCTCTCCTGAGCACAGATTGCCTCGTGCACGGGGGGAGGTGAGGATCCTGTGGAAAAAGGTGCACGTGCTCCTGCAATTAAAGGATACGACATAAGTACTTCAGGGTAAATTGATGTTGTGGAGCAAATATAATGCCATGAACAAGCCATAATGCACAAAGAATAAAATGGTGGAAAAAAACCCAAAGAACTGAAATGAAAGCTGGTTCTAAAGAACAGTTCCTAATAGCTGAGTGTAGGTGAGATCCTGAGCTACCCTAAATCATCAGGAGATTTTAGTGGAGCAGCAGTGTTATGGACCAGCTGGGACCTGCTCCTTGCCTCCTGTGATTTTCTTGCATTTCAGTTCAAAGGCAAGTTTGCTTATGAACACTATTCTTCATTAGCAGGCAGAGAAAATTAAACTGGGCTTCTTCATTGTTACTCCTGCTGCAGAATTCTGCTGTATTTGTAATGATATCCATCTGTCTCATTCCATTTCTGATTTGGATGTCACATCTGCTTTTTTGTTGATGCTCATAAAATATTTACATACCTGCTGTAGCACTTAAAACTCTCATTGTATTAGGGAATTTCTGTCCTGCCCTGCAGCAATTACATCCATTTTGCTGCACACTGGCTCTGCTGTTGTTCCAGTCTTGTTTGTGGAAGGGAAATTGGGGTTCCTTGCAGAGTTCTTAGGTGTCATTCTTCAGCTTAGGAAGGATCAGTGACAGTAGGACACAAAGAAAGAGGCATTTTAGAAACTGGAAATAGATTCTAGCTAATGGAGATTACATCAGTCCTTTTGTTCCCCACATTTTCTTTAATAGGAAACACAAATTCACCCAGTGAAATAAAACATAAAAGAGATCCAAGTTCTTTTTTACTGAATTGCTTTCATTATTTGGCATATTGTTAGAGAACTCTACTTTTTTTCCCCACCAGCCTGGAGGGCAGCTCGTTTTGTAGAGTGGCACAGCTCAGTGCAGGGGCCAGCAGGAAACTGCTTCTGCCTTTCCAGAACAGGATTTTCCCCCTATCAGTAAAGAATGGTCTGAGTGGGACAGGGAGGTGAAGGGTCACTCTGTTCCCCAATTATCTATAAACCATTATTTCTACCACCTTTTAAAAATATCCATTTCCTCAGTAAGGCGCATTTGTGATAGGAAGAAAACCGTGTGTGATGAATAACCTCTTCCAAAAAAAGGAGGAAACGCATGGAAATGATGGATGTGAAGGCAGAGGAGCCACATCACCATGAATTTGTTGCATCTGAGCTGCTTTAAGGTGCTGGCAGCTCCTCCTTTGTCAAGTGGCTTTGAGCACAGGTTTCTTTTCACACCTGTTTGACCTCTGCCTTTGCTGCAAACCTGAGCTACCCCCGTTCTCACAGGGAGGTAACAGAGGAGTGAGGCTTTCTTAGGCATTAAAGCAAGAGCTCTGCTGGTTTTACTCTTAAAAATACAACACTCACACATTTTACTCTACAATACTTTATACACTTCTTCAGTCTCCTCCAGACACTCAAGTGCTCGATGAATTTTAAGTAACTGATTTGCAGATGCAGCTGTTAACAACTGAAAGCATAATTCCATCAGGCTCTTGGGTCACTTAATCCCACCCACAGCAAACTACAGCCAGGGCACTCCAGGCTGCTGTTTGTCTAGTTTTTAATGTTTATAATTGACAGCTGACATTGCTTGTGTAGGATCCAGATATCTCCAGCCCCTGGTTTCCAGTCAGGCCCTTAAACAGTTTGAGAACACAGAAACTGTCTTTCTGGTTTTTTGGTGATGTGTGCCTTGGATCGACTTGGTGAATATTTGTTGTGTGAAATATTGCTCCCTCAATTTATTTTGTATCTAGCTGTATTTTGCAGTCACCCTGAGCAGCTGAAATCCTTGAGTTATGTTTATAGCTATGCTGTTCATTTCTTGGGGTTTTTTTGTTTTTTGTTTTTGGGGTTTTTTTTTGTTTGTTTGTTTGTTTTTTTTCTCCTGCCTAACGTGAATAAACCATGGTGTTAAATGTTTGGAGACCTTCCATCTCCCCAAAGGAGAAAAATCTTCCCCTTGCTTGCCTGATTTCCAGCTTGTGTCTTGTTTTCTGCCAGCCAACGGGACCTCCAGCAGTCAGCTGTCCACACCCAAATCCAAGCAGTCCCCGATCTCCACACCCACCAGCCCAGGGAGCCTCCGTAAGCACAAGGTATTACGTTTCTTATACCTTACTACACCTCCTTCTGCCTCAGCCCCTCTGATTTGTGTGAGGCTGGAGCCATGGCCGTATCCTCTGGAAGAGTAACAACAACTCTTGATGTTCAAACAGTGGAGTTTGGCTATTTACCTGTAAAAGTTGTCCTTTTGGGCAAGGTGGTGACCAAAGCACTGGCCTGATTCTTCCCCCAGAGTTGTTAATGTGTGCTGGAGACCATCCAGAGGGATCAGAGGAGACAACTTAACCATGAGCTTGTACCACTCTTTGCAAAAAATCATTGATGGATGTGGTTTCTTGTCAACCCTTCTGTCCTGAAAAGCCTCAAGTGTTGGCAATTCAGGCCCATTAAACAGCAGAAGCAATTCAATGTTACTGGAGCTCTAAGACATCACTTTAATGATGCTCCTCAAGAATTTATTTTTTTTAAATTATTTAAGGCCATGCTCTGTTTTACAGGAAGCAGGTGATTCTTACAGCTGGTGTGGTAAATGTGCTGTGGAGCTGTAGCTGGTCACAGACAGCATGGCCAACAGGTAGCACAGCATCCTGGCAGAGATCAGGAAACCTGTGCTGGTTCATGGATAATTCATGTATTGATTTATTTAAAAGGTACAGCAGCTGTCGCAGCTTTTTCAGTTCCTGTTACTCAGGGCCACTCTGTGCTGAGTTCTGACTTTCATTTCTGTGGGCCTTTGCATTTCTGGAATAGCCACAATGCTGCTTCCAACAGTTTTCACTTGTTACGGGAATTGGAGCTTGGACACAAATGTACGTGTGAGAGGAAGTCAGAGGGATTTCTGTTTAGTAAACAAAATGTACCTCTCAGCCTGACTTTGAAAGCATTGACCCAAAGTTTTTGAAGAATAATTAAAAATTCTGGTGGTGCTGAGGTCTTGCAGTCAGCAGCCACGTGGAACCCACTGTGGGCCAGATTGCAGGGGTTGAACTAATTCTGTTTAAAAAAGGCATAACTGAAATGAAAACTGTGTTTTCCTCAGGACCTCACTCTGTTCTCAGCTGCTCAGCTTCTCTAAGTTTGAGAAAATACACCAAAATAACACAATGTGTCCAGACTTATTATTAATTTGTAATTGAGAACAGAATCTAGCCCATGGTGTGAGTTCATCAGTTCAGCAGAAGTAATGCTGCAAACTGCATCCTTCGCTTCAGCATCAGGGACACGAAATATTTTCCAAACTTTCTATCTCATTTAGAACTTTGTAGATGAGGACTTGTTTCTTGGTCAAGACAAGTAAAACTCACCTTTTTGGTGGACTATGTATGTTTTCAGCTGGCTGATTTATGACCTTTCCAGTGCAGCCCTGAGACCATTTGTAATAGATGGTGACTGCTGAGGGCAAAGCCAACCCAGCTATGATTTTCTCCGCTAAGCTAAGCCAATCAGAAAACACAAATGCAGCATTTTAGGTTACCAGAATATTCATGCATCACTGTCTTTTTCCCAGGAGCAATTTCCTGCTTATAAGGAAATCGCTTTTCTTTTTCCCCCTTAAAGCTCAAGTGATAAATGCTTAGGTTGAGTTCACCACAAAGTCCTATTTTACCTTTTCTTATATCAAAATTTCTGTGAATTTCCTCCCTGAATATTTGGGCTTTTCTTCATTTTGCTCACAGTTATCACCTGTGTGTGGGCCAGAGTTCAATAGGTCCCAGGAGAGCTTTAGCCCTTGAGCTGGTTCCTGTACCCTTGTCCCACACAGAACTTTAAACAAATGGAATAAAATGGTTATCCCAGAAAGGGGCACTGGAAAAGCTTTACATTGAACATTTGATCCAAATAATAAACTTGGGGTTATTTTATTAACTTTTCCAACTGATTAGAAGTTACTTAAAATAAAGAATAAACCACGAAACATGTGAATTTCGTGGAGATTTGTCCTGAGGGCAGCTGTCATACCAAGGTAAGACTCTTCAATCCTGATTTAGGTTTAAAGAGATGTGTTTAAGGCAAGGTGCTGCTTTTTTATGCATGTGCTGGAATGGACACATTGATCCAGAACAAGAAAAAACCACTTCAGGAGCAGTCATCAGGAGCAGAGATGCCCTTGCTCCTCTGTGCAAGGAGCCTGCCTTGATTTTATCCTGGAACTCCCTGGATTCTGGTGAGCCCAGTGCATTCCACCCTCTGAGCTGCCCACAAACAACTGAGCCACTCAGCTGCTTCCTTCTGCATGGCCAAGGGTGGGAGCTGATGGTGAGGGTTAACATTTTCTCCTTTCTCCCTACAGGACTTGTACCTGCCTCTGTCCTTGGATGACTCGGATTCCCTTGGAGATTCCATGTAGAGCAGCACGGAGCGAAATGTCCATATTGCGTTTGGGATACAGCAAAGTACCTCTGCCAAAACAAGCAGATAGGTGACCGGTGCTTTCAAGTCAAAGGACACACAGTTAATTGTCATTTTTGTTCTGTGATTTCTCCTCTCTGTGCCACAAACCAACACCTGCCAGTCTATAGAGATAGAGGGATACCATTCTTCTGAGTTACAGGGGTGCAAAATGGGCATTGTGAGAAATTTGGGGCCGACGTGCCAACGATTCTCTGTGCATTTCCCATTTTCTTCTATGATTTCTTCTTCTGCTGCGACCGTGTGGTTCTCCTAGTGTTAGTAAAGTAGCTCCCCTGGAGGTGTGCAAACGGAGCCCTTGCTGAGCAGTTTGCAAGCTGGAGCAGAGCAGATGATGTTCTCCAGCTGTGCAAACTGCCAACCTCTGCCAGCTCGCTGCTCCTCATTCACAGCCCCAGTTTTGGCACCTGCATTCCAACCAGTCTTGGCTTTATTGTGAAGGGCAGGAAAGGAGTTTCTGGTTTGCTTAATATGCCAGCAGAAGCTTGGATGAGATTAGGAGTGATTGTGTCAGATGCTAAGTAAGGTTAGTACAATAATTCAAATTAATCAAGTAATGTTTGTGTTCTGTTTGGATTTTTTAAATAACTAATTGAAACCATAAATCAGCTGAGTTATCTGGAGTAGAACACCTTCCACATGCAATCCAAGGATGCTGCTAGCTGGTAACAAATGTTTATACCTCCCCTATGGTATCTCTCTATCTCTGTTTGTAACAGTAATGCCTTGTGAACAGCCAACACTGAAAACACTGTGAGAATTTGTTTTCAGGTTTGACACCCTACAGGTCACTTTTTATAGCAAAAAATCAATACACTTTTTATAAAGGAAAACCTTGTATCTGTGTTTTGGGAGTAAGCATTCAAGCTCCTTCTTTTTTATAAAAGCTGGTAATTTTCTTTTGTTTAAAAAAACACGTTCACAAAAAAAAAAGTACAAAAAAAAACCCAACCACAACTGCAAAACAATAATAACAGCAACTCAGTTTAGAAATCTTGTCATCACTGCCAAAACAGACACATGTAAGGGGGGGGAAATAGTAAATTCAAAATATTGAATGTTTTGATAGTTTTTGTAATGTTTAAGACTACGTATTTGGTTTTTTACACTTCAGTATTCCTAACTATGGCCAGATTCTCTACTTATATAACAAATGAAGTTTTGTGGTGTTCCAAAACCCATATTTTAAGAAAATCTTCTATCTGAGAAAAACAAACTCGCTGTATTTAGAGAAGGCTTTTGCTTTTATTAATCAGTAATGCCTCCTCCAGAATGCAAAGTTCATCTCCTCACGCAGGGCTGGTGGTTTTTACTGCACTGAAGCTTTGTCCTGGGCCAGCTGCCATTGCTTCCCTCCCTCATGGACTAAGCTTTGATGAAACTGATTCTTGCAGATCTTTACCTAAATGAAATCTGTGCAATCAAGTCTTTCTTTGTCGCTCTATTTGCCTTTTTATTTTTTTTTTCAGCATAGACACCTACTCCCTGTTGCCTTGCAACCCCTTGTGATTAGGATGGATTTTATCCTTGTGATGTTTGATGCTGGGTTGTTCCCAAAGCCACTCCACGTTTTGTTTGCTTGCATTGCTGGGGTGAAACAATCTGTGCAGGCTGCATCTTTCAAGGCTTGTGTGATCATACTAATAATGCAACTTTTTAAAAGAGATTTATCAGAGAGAGGTCAGGATTGGGAATTGTCAAGGGGTCAGAGTTATCATGCACCAAATTTGCACCCAGTAGTCCTAGTGCATGATCATTTACACCCAGAGTTTTGCACAAGAAACCATTTGTACTCACTGGTAGCTTCATTTGATGGAATAACTCTCTGACTGCACAACTGCTAACTGGTCATTTTAAATATTGTAAATAGAATCCTGGGGTTAGTTCACAGGCTAAGGGCTCGTGTTGAGGGTTTGTGGGGGGGAGGATGGTGCTGTGGACAAAGCTTGGGTGCAGTAGTCAGGACACCTCTCAGCCCCTGGCATTGCTGAATTTCGTGTCTGAATGGGAGCAGGTCTCTGAGTAACCCTGTGCCTCAATCTGTCTGTCTGTCCCTGCAGGGACAGCTCTGTTCTACCTCACTGGGGGTTGTGAGGCCAAATGTTGGTTAACATTTGTCAAGTGCTTTCAGATCCTCTAACAGAAGGTGCTGAAATATTCTGGGTGCAGATTTGGTTATGGGTGCTAATTTTTGGCTGTTTAATCCTGTGAGTGCTACTGTAGACACTGGTCATGAGCAAAAAGGACTTTTTTAAGCAGAAGGATGTCAAAGGCCTTGGTTATGCTAACAACCGTATTATTCACCAGAGCTTTTGTCTTAGGGAAAGCTTTAGTGGGACACATAATTTGACATGCTTTTACCCTCTCCCCTGTTCTGTTGGTGGTAATCTCAGAGTCCCTCCCTGGGTCTCTGTCTTTCCAGGGACCCTGAGCAGTAGCCATGGAGGGGCTGGAGCTGCAGCCCAGGGTGTTGTCACAGGAGGACAGAGGCCATTCCCGTCACACTCAGGGTGAGCCTGTCCTGCCACCTTTCCTCAGATAAACCAGGAGACCAGCCATGCAGTCCCATCCAGGTTCTCTTGCTGCTCAGTGCAGGACATCCACCAGGAAACCCAGATCTTTGCTATCCTGGGCTGCTCTCTGCAGCCTGAGCTGCTGGAGCTGCTGGTGGGAGGGAAGGTGGCTGGGAGATGCTTTCACCCAGTGTCTGTGAGTGCAGTTTGTGTAAGAGAAAGGGTCCCAAGGGAGGAATGATCCTTTGTTTGGATGGTTGTTGAGAAGGGGTTCCTTTCCTTCCTGCCCAAAGCTCTGTTTGGTTATTTGGGAATGCTTTTCCTGATGGAGCATCACTGAGGAGTCACTGAGCTCTTCCTCCTCAGCTGCACCTGGTGAAATATCTAAAACCTGATCCTGCCAGCTCTCCCTTGGGAATGCAGCTTTGTTTGCATGAGGATCATCCTGTGGTGGGGCTGAGCCCAACAATTCCTTCAGGGAATTAGGGGGACCTTGAAAAGGCCTAAAAGAATTAAAATAAATTGTTCAGTGGGAAAAATAGCCATTCAAACCAGCAGAAGCCACAAAGAAAACAGGGTATGAGGTCAAACTCCCAAGTTTTAAGAAGCAATTTTCTAGGTAGAAATGCCTGGGCAGTAGAAGTCAGTGAGCATTTCAGCTGTAGCATAGAGTGAAGTTGGTATTAATGCCAATATTGCATGAGTTCTTGTACAGAAATGCATGTGGAATGTTACTTACATTCAGAACTAGTTATCTTTGGCTTTGTAGGATCCCTCATCCAGATTTAAATACAAAGAGAAACAGTGCACAGGCATCAGATTTTAGTTATTTAAACAGAAGGACAGCCCTGATTCAGGAAGGAACAAAAGCTTAAATTTTAGCACGTGCTTTATTCCTGTTGACTTTTCACGAGACTAAGCTTGGGTTTGGTCAGAAAGCTTTCCTGAACTGCTGTGAGTTAGTAATTCCAATTCCAGACCCTGTGAGATCCTGGAGCAGATGACAGTAATTCCACTATATACTCCAGAGCTCACCTTTCATATTTTTTTTTTTTTTAACATTTACAAGCACATAAAGCTCAACATGATATGAGGATTTGCTGTATTAATTCTATAAAAACCCTGTCTAATTTGCCTCATGAGGCTGCCTTTAGTGCTTTCAGAGACTAATTGAATCACTGAGACTATATTGTTTTAAAACAATACAGTATTTAAAAACAAATTGGGGAAACTCTTAAAGTAGCAGGGCTTTGTTTCTTGGAAATCTTCATTTATTCAGTATAATTTAGCAAATTTGTAAATAAAGATCCCTGTTTCAGACAGTCATTAGCAATTCTTGACTGTGTAAGATGAGAGCAATGCAGCAAAACCCTCAGCCTTGGGATTTTTATCACTTAAAGCATTTATAATCCTGAAGTTTCTGGTTTAAAGCCTCATCTGGCACAAGATTTGGAGCTAGTTCAGTTCCACCAGCTAAATATCTTGAAGTGATTTGGAAAGAGATTGATAATGGGAATTTATTTTGTGGTGGGAGTTGGAAGCAGCTTTTCCCTACCACTCTCTGTGTTTCCAATATCTGCACATTATTTATGGTCTTCCCAGGAGCTAGAAACACTAATTGTGTTATTTCCATACAGAAAAATCCTGCTTAGAAAACAACTTCCACATCTGTCATGTCAGCTAACACATGTGTAGGCATACAAAAACCCGCACACTTGGTCGAGCTGCTACTTCTCTCATTTGCTTGTTCCATACTTTTGAAGGCGAAAAAAGGAGGTAGAACCAAAAATTGTGGCAAACAGCAAAGCAGTGTTACATCCAGGCATTTCCAATGGGAAACAAGGGCACTGAGGTGTTGGCTTCTCCTTATCCATGTGGATAACATTTTCCTGGATGCCTTGTCTTTGCTTTTGCACGCCTTTGAGGTCAGTGCTGCTCTTCCTGCTGCTTCCCAGAACACCCTGTGGGAGTGCTCTGCGATTCCAGGCTGGATCCCTCCCCAGACACTGTTCCAGGGACGGCCATCCCTGGAAATGGCATCTTCTCTGCAGGGGCCCAGCGTGGATTTTCCAGTCAGAGCCTTCCCCAGTGTGCTGAGAGCACCAGAGTGATTTTGTCACTGACCTCAGTGGTGCCCCACAGCCATGCAAAGCAACCAAGAATTCTCTTTCACTGCAGTAGAGGCAGAATCATTTTTACAGAAAGGGATTAAAAATTAGCCAAGTAAAGTAGATATAGAATTAGTCTAGAAAGTGTCTCCTCAAGCTAAGACAATCCATGACCAGAGAAAAGCCCTGTAGGGGTGTGTTTGCCACACACCAGGTGCTGACCACCACCATGATGGAACAAAGCATCTTTTTCCACGTGGTGACTTCGGCTCCGGGTTATTTTTCTGGTTGCTGATGGAAGCAGGCTGGGACAGTGTTTGGGACTGCTGAGGTTCTCTGTAGAAGCAAACGGATGGCACGAGATGAGGATCTTTTTTCTGCGTATCTAAAGAGTCAGGTCAGTCCATGCAACAGGATGAGCGCTTTCCACAAGACACCTGGAAGAGATCCAGCTGAAACCCCACCTTGGTGTGAGTGATGCATCATGATGAGAGCTGGAAGGTGAAGACTTCAAGTGCCTTCTAACACCCCTTGGGCTTCAGAAGTGGGATTGTGCATGTGCCCAGCAATGGCCTTGACCAAAGGAGACAGGGCATTCTGTTAATTCTCGAGGTATTTAGCCTATCTCTTGAAAATTGCTCTCTCCAGAACCACAGATCTCTTCTGGCCTCTGTCATCAATCTGCATGAATCTGAGCCTCTCCACAGTACCTCAGGAAATGTTAAAGCTGAATCTTGTGTCTCACAGCTGCTCCTCACTGTGGAGTGAACAGGGCTGGCTTTGCTGCAGTGGTGACTGATTCTGCTGTTCAGATGTTCTTCATCCTCCTCTTCTGCTCCTAGCTTGAGAGCTGGTTTCTCCTGGTGCCTGCAGGTGAAAGGCTGGGAGCAGCAGTGGAGAGACCCCTCTTTGTTTTGGTTTGGTTTGGTTTGGTTTGGTTTGATTTGGTTTGTTTCCTCTGGAACAGTTCTAGTCAGTGGTGATTGAAGGTCTGAGGCCAAGCTGACAATCCCATGTTTTAATAGGGAGAGGGGAGATTTTCAGGGAATAGAAGTAGGTGGATGGAAAGGCTTTTTTTCCAGCAATGCCATTGCACGGCTGCTCTGACAGGACCCCAGCTGCAGGGCAAGATGTGAGTACTACACTTGCAGGTGAAAATGTGGAGTTTTGGGGTCACAGACCACTGTCCATCCCTCGGGACACTGCTTGGAGAAGGTTGAACACATCAAAACCTATTTTTGACCAACAGGTGAGCTTCTGAGCAAATGAGAATCAGACCTAGTGGATTCAGCAGTGGGATTTCAGAGCCATTGGGGTTTCAGAGCTGTTGGGGTGTGGCACAGCTCTGGACAGATCACTTCTTGTGCCATGGTGTCTCAGTGCAGAGAGGGCTGGTCCCAATACTTCACCTGTAGGGTGCTTTCAGATAAGCTGATACAAAGAGCTCGGTTTTAAAATGTATTAATTGTTCAGCAAAGTCTGAACACCTTATAGAAGCAAACTGTACCTCTGGCAAGTCTCTCACAGACATCTGGCTCTCTCAAAACTCTGCTGTAAAAATGCTTAAATATTTCAGTCATGGTGAAAGACAGACACCTCATTTTTAGTTCTCCATTGAAACTATGGGGGATGCCAGCTACATCTCTGGGAGGAAGGAGATATCCTCATCCAGCAGCCTGAATACAGCCCCCACTGCCCCTCTTTTTGTTAGATGTACGTGCACATATCAGGTGATTTGTGCTAGTAGTCAAAATATGGGCCTTGTGTTTACAAACAGTGAACAAATCTAATTATTTCAGTGGCTTTCTACCAAGAAAACAGTGGACCAGGTGTTGAAAACCTTCTTGTTTAGAAAGTGTTCATGGCCAGATGTCTACATGGGAGAGAGCTGCCTTGCAGTGTCCTTCTTTAGTGCACTTGAATTCACGCACTTCCTGTGACTCTTGCTCTTTATCTTCATGAACTCAGGACTCTCGAGCCAGTTTGGAAGTTCCCTAGGTCTGACAGTTTATCACTCAAACTGAAGGAAAAGGAGGATGCCCAAAGGGAATTAGCAAATCTTGGCAGTAATTAATATGTCAGCTGAAGAAAAGAAAGATCATCAGGGAAAGATGCCAGGATGGAAAACACAGGACATGAAGGGAAAATCCTGTTCCTTAGAGGAATGGTGGGGGATGTTTGTTAGGAGGTAGGTACTGAGTCATGAAATGAGCTGGAGCTTCAAAGAAAATCCAATGGCAGGGAGAGCACGAGGCACATCATAGGACATTTCAGTGCCACTGATGTGTGGGAATAATCAAAGACAAAAGCCAAGAAATTCTGGGGACAAACAAAGGAGGAGGCTGGGGCTAAGTGAGGATCCGTGGCTTGGTTTGGAGAGAAGAGCAGCAGCAGCTCCTGGCTGTTTGTTGAGAGTCACTGTCCCTGCAGGTACCTAGCTCAGGGGGTAGTGCTGTCCACAGCACTGTCTGTCCCTCTCCCCTTGGCAGAAAAAAGGCCAAACCTGGCTGCAGGCAGGAGAACTTGCTGTGAGCTCCTCTCCTGCCAGCACGTGCCGTCCCTGCAAGGAAGATCCAGCCCTGTGCTGAAGGGCAGCGCCGAGCTGTGGGTTGGGTTTATCTGCACTCGTGCCTGTGTCAGATCAGAAATAGCATCACTGATCAGCACGCCCTGGCCTGGGGAGGACACACCTGGCACTCTGGGGGATGGATGGATGGATGGATGGATGGATGGATGGATGGATGGATGGATGGATGGATGGGGGAGAATAATGAGGGCAACTCGGAGCCTGCCATCCCTTCCCACAGAGCAAGTGGCAAACAGGGTGAAAAGCAGGGCAGACACCTCGGGGAGGTTTCCTGGGTTTGCTGTGTGGGCACAGAGGTGAGGCTGATCCTGCCCAGGAAATGTTCAGCCCCTGTGTGAGAACTGCTGCAGCCACCACAGCAATGGGAAATCCGTGCTGAACAAGGGCATCTGTGTTTAACGTTGGTTTCCTCATGAGGTTTTTTCCCCAAATTCGGTTGAATTACAGTGCTGGTGAATTTAATCCTAAATCACAAAATAACTGATTTATCCAAACACTTTTTTGCTGTATAGTCTCAGATTTTTTTGTTGTTGTTGTTGCATAGAGATTGCATCTCTTTCATTTCCATAAATTCTCAGACACTCAATACAGTGCAAATGGAACCCAATACACCTAATTTTCTGCTGCTTTAACCAGGCAGAAGCACCTGTGTAATTAATTTATGGATCTATTTCATCCAAGGTTAGTCTCCTATTTCAAAGATTGATTGCTGTTGATAATTCTTGTGTGATTGATTACTTGAGTGCTGATTCAGTTTCCTGGGTGACAGCTGCAGCCTTTGCAGAGGAAACCTCACTGACCCCAGTTATAAAGTGATCTCCTGTATGGACCTCGAATAGCAAGTTATAGGTGGGAGATATTTTGTGTAGTTTAATTAATGGTAAAGCTGAAATAGCTTGTTGAAATACTTTAAACGTTTTAGAATTGAAAATAAATAAGGAACCTCAGCAAATCAGGGCCTCCTCTATAATTTTTGCTCCTAAAGAGTGTTGGCTTTATCTCACTTTACTCTCACTCAGTCTACCAATAGACATGCCCTGAGCCCAGCAGGTTTATGGAACTAGAAGTAGTATTTCTATTTCTACTAGTATTTTTCTACTCTAGTCCAAGCTACCAGGCAGAATAGACATTTATGGTTGGCTTGTTTTTTTTAGAGAAAAGCATTGCCAAATGTTTCTGAAATAAAAAGGAAGGTTCGGTTCAATTTAGGCGACTCGTATAAACTCAAGGCTGCTTTTGAATTTTATCCAAGCTGGTTCTTCCATCTCTCTTTGCAAGAGTTACATATAGGAAATGGAGCTGAACTGGAGTCACATAAATGACACATAAATGACACAGGGGGGTTGTTGCAGAGCACAGGGACTCACCTGGCACAGGCAGTCAGGATGGAACACGCTTGTGGCACCTGGTCAGGGAGAGCCAGAACCAAACCTTGGCTCTGAATCCCTGACTTCTGGGAAATACCTGTGAGGGACCAAATGGATCCCAACCTTGGGTCCAGGCCCAGTTCTCAACATGACAAATTTTATTTTCAGAGAATCCCTGAGAAACATTTTGTGGGGTTTATTTTTGTTGTTGTTAGGTTTTGTTTCTTGTTTTTTTTTTTTTTTTTATTACAGCATGTCTGCTTTTCTCCATCTGCTTCCAACCATTGCAGAGTAGGTATGGATGGACTTGTAATTCACTTCCCTTAGCACGTGGCAGGTGAAATCCTGTGATATTGTGTTTCCCTCTCATGCTGACCATACAGTCACAGGGGGGGTTGCAGAGCACACAACTTTTTTTCCTTTCTCTCCCTGTCTTTAAGATAGAAGAGCTTTTTCCAGATTTAGTGTGATGTCTAATGATGCATCTGCCTAAAAAGAAGAATGTCTAGGGAATTAATTGCACTGCTAATTGGTGGTTTTAGATATGGTGAAGCAGGAGTATTGAATGTAAGAACAAGGAAGCCTGTGAGTTACCATTACATGCTGAATTCTGACATGTTAAATTGTTGTTAGTTTGCTTCTTATTTAAGTGATGGGTGATCCAAGCAGCTTTAGCACCGTGGCAGTCCTAGTACAGCTGTGATTAGCAATTAGAAGACACCCAGGGTCTTTTGGAAAGAGGAAACCTGTTTAGCCAAATCTCTTCTATTCTCTGAAATGACACATTCCCCTCCATAATTCTCTGGATTTTGTGACACTGTCTAGTCTGGAAGCACAGGAAAGGAGGATCAGCCTGCTGGCTTTGCTGTCACTAGCCTTCTTCTGCTTTCTCAGTTACAAATCCTGTCCCAAGCTGAGGTGAGCAGCTCCCATCCCCTGAGCTCCTCTCCTTGTCTGGAGAGCAGGAGCTGCCTTTGCTCAGGACCCTGTGGCTCCCAGGGCTGCAGAGCCACCAGGCAGTGGTGCTGAGGGAGGGAGATGTGCAGCTGACCTGGAACCTGATCATGGATTACTGTCTTAGGTCATTCATCGAGTTCGTGTGATTTCCTCATTAACGACAAAGCTGCAATATAATATAACTGAGGGGCCACTTTCATTTTTTCTCTTGTCATTCAGAGGGTGGGGGTTGGAGGGGCAGCTGGGTTTAAAGTTTAGCTGGTATACTTTAAACTCTGTGTACATAACCTTGGAGGACACGGGGGTGGGAAGGGGTCCGTGATTATTTTGGTGGGATTGGTGAACTTCAGGATGTTTTTGTTTAAAGAATAAGGTATTTAATTAACGACATTGTACAAAGAGCTGTTAATTTAAATGGTGCTTTTGTTCTCCTACCCCAGACCTGTCTAACCTTTCTTTTTGGCAAGCCTGCAGCAATGCTGATCATGTTGACTTTTGTACCTTGGGGGAGTGTGTGGAAGGGGAGGGGAAATGCTTTTCTCTCAGACAAATAACGTTGCCCATAGTTAACTTCCTGCTTGGATACATACCTTGAATTCCCTTTATGCCTAATTTTTATGTGAAGGTCTCTTCAAAGGGACAGAACAAGCAGAGGTTATTCCAAAAGATCTCAACTGTATCATCTTGTAATATATTGCAGCTTTATGCCAATGATTCCTTGCTTACCTGTACACAGTCCGTGCATGTTTTGAACTAATTTTGCATTCTCCATTTGTGGTGAGTTACTCAGCATTCTAACCACCTTTTGTGCCATTCAACTTGTACAGAAAACATTTTTATTGACGTTTTAAAGGGAGGGGGAAGAAAATAAAAAGACCCCTTCTGCTCTCTAGTTGTAGGTAGAACTCAGTTACTTAGCAAACAGATGTAGATGAGTGGTTGTAGTGTTAGAAATGTTGGCTTGCTTGTGATCAAGCTCTTGAGAGTAAATGCATGGTCCTGTACCTCTCTTTTCTTAATTAGCTCTTCCTTTCCTCCTGGAAAGATTCTCTCCCTCACTCTTTCTTTCTCTCTCTCTCTCTCTCTCTCTCTCTCTCGTGGTTGTAAAGTACAGATTTGGGCATAAAGAAAACGACAAATGACCAGGTTTGAAAAGCAGTTCTCAACAGGTTCTCTAGGGGAACGTATTTCTCTCAGTGCCTTGCCTCGGCACGTTGACCAGATGCAGCTTCCAGGATAGAGCAGGTGGAGATCAGTCCCCTCTGATCAGTCCCCCAGTGCCTCTGCTGGACCTGGGGAGCGAGTCCAGCCTTTGGAAGTTTGGCTCTGGTGGAGGGTGAGGTGCTGCTGGGCCCCTGCAGCTGAGGCAAGAGAGGCACCGGCCGTGGTCTCCACTCCTGAGAGTGGTGCCTGTCCCTGGGACTTGTCCCTGATTTGCGGAGTTTGCACACACTTTTGATTTTCCTGGATACACAGCGAGGAGGTGGGGAGGGGATGTGGGAATTATGTTGCTGGGGGGGTCTGTAGACAACTCCTTCTCCACCTTCCCGAGCTCTGAGTTGAGTATGAGGGGCTCCTTGTTTATTAGCTGTGGTTCTGTTGGCAGTGGAGGACAGAAAATGGGCAAAGTCTTGGAAAAGATGGGGTCACTCACAAAGATGCATTTTGTAAGAAATGGACTTAAAGAAACCCCCAAAAGCCGTGCCACAAAATCACAAAGTGTACCTAGATCCACACCTCTGTTCCCTATGGTTCTTCTCCCCTTACAGAATTTCCTTTTGTCAGAAGATTTGACTAGGAAAAAAATTACATTTTTGTGAGGTGTTGTGAACTGTTTCTACTACTTGTAATAACCATCCCGGGTCTGAGTATTCTTGTAATGCAATGCCATGCAGCAGAGAACCTGTCCACTTTATAGCTTTGCTCTCAATATTTGTTACTCATTGTTTTCTCATCTAAATGTACATTTGCAAGATGTGTGTAATGTCATTTTCAAAAAATAAAATTTGGTTTCAATATTTAGGCCGATAAAAACCTTTCTGAGGCTTTTATTTGTCGAGTGTGTGCTGACTGTGACTTGTGTATTATGGAACACTCGTTCATTTTGATACCTCAGCTTTCCCAAATCTGGCCCACTTGTATAAATGCAGGGGGAAAAAAAGAGGGTGGGGAGGGAATTTGATGCCCCTGAATTAATTAAGATAGAAATCTGCCTGACTGAAGCAGCCCAGCCTGTGCAGGACCCATCCTTTTGCCCAAAGGGGTGAGCTCTGTGTGGGTCCCACTCTGAGTGAAAAGGAAAAAATAAAGGCAGCTCTTTCCCTGTGGGAGCACTGCAGATAAAACTGCAGACTCAAAGCAGCAGATGTGGCCCCTGTGTGAATTCTGCCTGGCATCCAGGGCCTGGGCAAGGCTTGTGGCGGTCCCACACGAGTCTGGGGAAGTTTGGTGAGATTTGAGAGCTGCACTGTGTTTGTCCTGCCTTCCCACACAGGCCTGAAAAGGCTCCAAGTTGTCCTTTCCCAGCCCCAGACAGAACCACAGGGAGGAATAAAAGCTTTCTTCCTTTTGAGCCCTGAGAAATAAGGCTTAGGCTACCAACCCACGGCCCCTCCTGGCAAAGTGCTGGCACCCAGTTGTGCCTGGACAGGCCAGAGCAGCACAGACACTGCAGTTCTGTTTGCAGGGAAAGCCCACGTGGAAAAAAAAAAATGCAGCTCCCATCATGAAACCAGGAGAAAACTACTCTCAGGGCAGCCTTGATGTGTGTGTGTATGGGCTGAAACCAAAGCAAATGTAACCAGAAAAGAAGAACCGAGTGCTTTGGAAAAGTCTCTGCTTGTGTCCCTGTGCACTCCAGGAGCCTGCACAGCACCCTGGTGTCTCTTTCAGGGGCTGCGTGTTGGATCAGGTCAAAAAAATCCTGGAGGAAGTGTTCCTGCCCATGCAAAATGTTCTGAAGGTGGCAGATTTAAAACTTGCTGTGTGCATCTATCACAGCTATTCCAGGGACTCTGGAGAGAGTTAAAAGGAAATCCAAATGCTGGTGGTGTGACACCCCCAGCCAGAACTGCAAGCCATTGGAAATGATGCTGCTGTCTTAGCAGGAGTTCCTCTGGCACATACAGAATCACTCCAGATTTACTGTCCTCTCAGTGAGAGTAAACTTCAGCTTCCACAGCCTGGCCTTCCTGCTGCATCAGCCTGGATCTAGACAGAAATGAACATCAGGGATCCTGGAATATGTTGGTACATCAGAGCAGCCAACAGTGTTTGGTCCTGAAAAGTCTCAGTCAGAGTGTGTCAGCCCTGTGTGGTATCAGCAACTTGGACTGAAGTAACTTCTGGCCTGCTTCCAAACCCCTTGGCTGCTGTTTTCTGCTTTTCCTGGTTTGTGAAGACAACACAGAGGAGGATTTTAGATCACTGGAAATGATGCTCAGCGTTTTTGTTCAGATTTTGCTCCTCTTGAGCCTGGGGTATCAAATCCAGAGTTTGACCCTGCTCTCTGCTGCTCCTTTTCACCATATGCCATCAAATCTTGTGATTTAAAAAGCTTTTTAAAGGTTGTCACCCCAGGCTGGCTCTGTGCTGTGCTCCAGGCAACACACCAGGCAGTGCTGGTCCACCTTCTAAAGCAGAGGTGTCCCTAAGGATGGAGGTGACCATAACCACAGGGAGATCCTCCAGGGAGCTGTGAAAACCCCACAGTGAGTGGGATAAACACTCCAGTGGCACTGCTTTAATTGCACTAAGTGTCCGTGCTTTGTCAGCCTCATCTGACCTGCGTCTTTAGCTGCCCTAAAAATTTATTAATAAGCTTTTAGTATTCATGTATTATGAACATAAGAGACCTGACTAAGAGCTCCCTGGCCTGGTTTTAGCTGGGAGAGAGTTAATTTTCATCCCAGTAGCACCAACTCCAGGTGTTGTGGTTTGCAGTCAGTGCGAGGATAGTGTTGATACCACACTTGTGTTTTCAGTCATGGCTAAGCAGTGTCTGTGCTCAGACTTTTCAGCTTCCCATGCTCTGCCAGTGAGGAGATTCAGGGGCACAGGGAGCTGGGAGGGGTCCCAGTCAGGACAGCTGACCCCAGCTGATCCAAAGATATTCCAGACCATCTGGAGTCATGCTTATCAAATGACCTGAGAGAAAGCCACCCATGGGTTGGACAACTGCAGTGTGCATCAACTTACTTTGCACATTGTAATACTCTTATTATCATCATCATCATTAGTTTCTTCCTTTCTGATACATTAAACCGTCTTTATCTCAAGCCACAGGTTCTCCCATTTCCACCCTTCTGACTCTCTCCCCATCCCCTGGGAAGGCAGTGAGCAAGTGGCTGTGTGGGGCTGGGGTTAAACCAGGCCACCTGAGATCATCCCCCAGTGTGACAGGGGCAGGGGCTGAGCACTGGCAGGGTCCTGGAGGCAGCACAGCTCCCTCACCCTCTGGTGTGGCCTCGGTGCCTTTGGGGACAGGGCAGAGTCCCTGTGGGTGCCACAGCCCCTGGGAGAGAACAGCAGAGGAAGCAGAAACACTTCCAGAGACACTGGGGTCTGCTCAGGTCTTCAGGGCTGGTGGAACAGGAGAACTCAGTTGCTCCTCTTGGGGACAGGAAGGGGAACAAAGATGTCACTCTGTCACGGTCTCAGTTTTGCAGAAAAGTAAGGCGCCGATTCCAACATAAAGTTGAATTAACACAGGACAGAAGCCTGGCTGGAATAACCCACAGCCAAATCTGTCATCAGCCTGTAAATGGTGATTCTTCCAGTGCTGCCTAGAAAGGAGACCAGCACCTAGAGCAGGGTGCAGCAGCAAAAACCTTCATTTTAAATTAGCACATGATCAGCCTGGTCTCTGGAGAGCGATGTATTTGTGCAGCCGGGAAAGAAAATCTCTGGAAAATGCCATTCTGTCACAAATTGTCCATGCTTCAATTAAGAAGACCTCATCAGGGAGGAAGATAACTATGAGATACATGAGGGGAGGAACAGAGCTGATCTATAATGACATCAGCTCTCAAATGAGGTCGCCCACCCATGTGCTTGTGCACACGCAGCAGGAGCAGGAGCCAAGTGCGGGGAGATGAGGCCAAGCTTTTGTAGCTCTGCAAAAGAATGGGTCATGCTTTGGGTGGGGAGGGGACACGGGGGGGAATGCAGTTACATGCTAGAGGACTTGAGGACAAGGGCAAATGTGTCCTCCCATGCTCTCCTCTTAAAGGAAAATTCCCTTATTTCTGTATCTCATGACAAAGTACCCTGGAACAGGCTCCAGGCACACACCGGCCAGTGCAGCATCCCCCCCAAGGCTAACCCCATTAAAACAGAAACTGAAAGACACCTTTCTGTCCCCTTGGCACAGATTTAGGTATAGAAAACCAACCCTGCCCTTAATATCCTCAAATCTTTAAATGACTCACCATACTCTGCTTTTCTGGTCAGAAAAGTAGATCAGCTGTGACTCTAAATGTCAGGCACCAGAACAAGGAGAAGAATATTTAGAGCAGTAGGTTACAACTCAGGAGACTTTCAGCTCTTGATGTGGCCACAGGTTTCTGTGTCACCTGGGGAATCACCTGAGACCACAGACGAAACAAAGCAAATGCTCAAAGTGAGCTTAGAATTTCTTTGGTCTCCAGGTGCCAGCAGGATGGGAATAATCATGAGTTCAGACTACATGTGAGGAGTTTCAGCTCTTAGGAGCTCCTAAGAGTTACCAGTGCAACAAATCACCAGTACTGTGAGAGCAGAGCTGGTATCTGAAACTGCACGACGGATCTTCACTAAATCAAAAAATGGCATTGCATGATCAAGTGTCCAAAGTGAAACCTCCTGGGCTCCAAAGCAGATGTGAACTGCAGTGAGCATGGCCTGAGCAATGCAAAGACCCCTGAAGCTTGGTGCAGTGGGTTCTGTCTGGAAGTGCAGAGCTGCTCCTATGCTGGGAGAGGCTTGGACAATGTTCCTGCAGCAGCAGCATCCCACAGACCAGGAATGACAGGGCAAACCTGAGCCAAACCCCAACCAATTCCTGCCAGCATTACCCAAGGCTCTGATTTCAGGCTGTGTGAGAGGGGCAGCACTCTGCATCTCTGATGGAGAAGGGGAAAGCACTAAGCCTGAGCACATTTCTCATGACCCTGAGACAGGAATGGCTTTATCCAAATCCCACTGAGAAACAAGAGTGCTACAGGCAATGCTTTAAATATTTAATGTTTACACAACACTCGGAATACAAGTGGCAATTCAAAGAGAAGGGAACTCCTGTCTCTGTGAGCTCCTCTGGGAGTTTTCTCTTCATGTGTGTTTTTCAGCTTGACTGATGCCTGCCCACACAGACAGTAAATGGCAGCAGGGGATGTGGCCTGTGTGCTCCAAAAACACCCTGTCCTGCTCCACTGCACAGGGCAGAGAAGTGGAGAGAAGCTGGGGAAGAATCAATGATTTCAGCTCCTTCAGTCCCCATCCCACCCTCACAAACTTTATTTCACTGCCAGCTCAGTTCCCACTCCAGCTCCACATCTCCCTGCTGCTGACAGGTGAAGCTGCTCCAGGTTCTCAGCAGAATCTTCATTTTATCTGCACCCCCCCAGTCCCTGCCCCACAGGGGTTTCACTGCCAGCCCATGTTTGTCTTACCAGCTGTGCTGCCTCAGCTCCAGCTCCTCAGCTTCCCTCTGCCTCCAGCTAAAAGCTGCTCCTGCTTCTCACTGCATCCCAGGGCTGTTGACAAGGATGTGAATCAGTCACTGCCATCACTTCAGGATCTCCAGGAGCTGTCACACCCATCCCAAATGAGCACTGCTCATGAGACAGACCTGACCCCCAACACACACCTTTCCCCAATCCCACCCCAGCCAGCAACAGGGGCAGGTAACAGCCACTGACCTCCCGGTTCCCCATCCCAAAATGTGCCCCTGGGCTGGTTTGGAGCCCCAGGAACCCTCCTGAGATTCCACCCCAGGCTTGTGCTTGGCACCACTGGCTGGGCTGGAAGCCCCTGGGGAAGCTCCTGTAGCTCCATCCCCTTCCCTGTGGGATTTATCTCAGCTCCACACAGGTTTGGGTCTGGCTCCAGGGCTTTGTCCCCTGTGGCCCCAGTCCTACAACCTTTATTAAATAAAGCACTATCTAATAAGAGAATTGAAAAACAGAATAAAAAACACTCTAATGCAAAATATTAGTAGAACATAAAGGCAACATAATAATGGAATAAAACTACTTTATTGCCTATATTTTTAACATTAACTCAACCCCCGGATCCCCACGGGGCAGCATCCCACCCACCCCTCGTTTTGGGGACACTTTTCTCCCAGGCCCTGCAGCAGCCTCCCCTCATGGGGCATAGTGAGCACTGCCAGGGCTGGGCTGAGCACCCAGCCTCACAATTTTAGTGCAGTTCCAGCTATTCACTGTCCCAGCCCTGAAGTGATTTCAGCTCCATTCCTAGAGCTGCTGTTGCAGCCCCACAGTTGCTGTCCCAGCTCTGCAGTGATTCCACCTGCTCCCCACCACCCCTTCCCTCACCTGGGAACCCCCAGTGACCCCTCCAGTGCTCTCGGGGAGCTCCCACTGGAACATCCTGGGTGTCCTGGGAAGGGAAGGGAAGGGAAGGGAAGGGAAGGGAAGAGAAGGGAAGGTGAGAGGAGCAGGGAAGGGAAGGCAGGGCAAGGGGTGTGAAGGCAAGGGAAGAGTGGGCAAGGCAAGGAAATGCAAAACAAGGCAGGAATATGCAGGGCAAGGCAAGGGAGCTACCACACCTTGGCTACTCCTCCCTTGCCTTGCCTTCCCCACACCCCTCTTGCTTTGCCTTGCTGACCTTCCCTTGCCTTGCTTTATTTTCTGCCCCTTCCTTGCCTTTCCCACCCCTGTCCTTCCCTCTCCCACCTCTCCCTTCCCTTTCCCACCCTTTCCTTGCCTTTCCCACCCTCTCATCCCTGGACAATGTCTCCCCCTCGCGGTCCCCGGGCTCGTTTCGCCCTCTCCGGGCTCACAGGAGGGAAGGAGGGAGGAGGGAGCGTGGATTTTTGTGTGTGTCCTGCAGGGAAATAAATCCCGGGGCTGTTCCCTTCCAAGGGTGTTTCCCTGCTTCTCCTTCCACCCGTGACCAGCCTGCCTGGAAAAGTAACTCCAAACAAAACCTGCTTCGAACCCTGCTGCTCCGAGGAACCTGAGCCACGCTGCCTTGTCTGTTTTGAAGTTTTTCTTCTGTTTGTGGTAAAGGTAGTTGGGGATAAAGCCTGCTCTGTATAACTTCAGCTTTCCGTGACAGCTGCAGACAGGGGCAAAGCACAGCCCGTTCTGTGCCCTCTGTTTTAGGGATTGTCTTCCTTTAATTCAAGGAAGTTCAGTGCTAGCAAACCATCAGCCTGGGACGGATCCCTTACTCCAGCTCCTCCTTGTCATTTGTGCTTTGGGAGAAAATAGGAAGGAATCTTTTATCAAAAATTCCACAATGCAAAGGATGAGTGATCCAGGTTCAAAATGCTGTTGTTGAGCAAAGTGAGGCACAACTATCTACACAACTGGAAGTTTTCCGGGAATCTTGCTTAGTTTTCAGGTTCTGCCTCTTGGGCTCTTCTTTGTTCAAACTGCTTAAATTAGAAAGAGTAAAGTAAACATGTAGGTTTTAAGCTGAATCTCTGCTGGAAACCCACCTCATGTTCTATTAATAAGTTGCCCCATGAAATTAAGTGAATAATAGATGAGGTGAGTATCTCTGGTGGGACAAAAGGACCTGGCAGTGGAGTGTGTGTGCAAGGTGATGGGCAGGAATTTCTGAAACTAAGAATGGGCTCTGAGCTCAAGGTGCTGGACATACAGGTATGGGATAACAAAGACCTTGTGAAGAAGCAGGTTCTGGTGGTTACTTGTGCTGTGGTGTCTTTACAAAAACAGGCTGGCTCTGGGCTCTGTTTGCTGCTGAGGCTGCAGGAGGAGTCAGGTTTGGAAAGCAGCAAGTCTGGAGAAGGGGAGAGTGTGGTGGGGCACTGCTCAGGGGGTGCTTGCAGGCTGTGCAGGAGAGCAGTGAGGAAATTGGGGACACCAGGAGATGCAGCACACTCATGGATGGAAACCATCCAGAGGAGGGGACAGACACATCCACCAAGGAAGCCAAAGGCTGCAGGGCTCACTCAAGGATTTCAGGTACGATGTTGTAAGGCTAAATGGTTCCGCAATAAGTGAGACCTCTTTTCCAGGGTTTATTTTTCCATTACTTGTCATCGTGCGGCTCATCTTGCTGCCTGTCCAAAGGAATCTCTGTTTCTGACAAGACTTCTAGCAAGAGCTCCTCCTCAGCCCAGACAAATCCCATCCAATTCTTGGCTTAAGCCACTCACATCAAAAAGTTCTCATGGTTTTGTTCTGCACTGGATCAAAGCAAAGGCAGCTACTGCAAGAACACATCTTATAAGCTGTGAATATTATTATCAGCTCACAGAGTGGAATTCTGTTGTGCTCTTGTGGGGGTTTTCATGTTCTTTCCTCAGCTGCGCAAATGAATCACAGTGTGTGTGTAATATACAGGCATCAGCTTTTTATTATGATTTAAACTCTGGGCTACTTACTCAGTCAGGAATTGGAAACACATGGCTTTAGTATGTAAGGCTTTTTTACTCGTGAAATAGTAAAACTGTAGTGGCAGCCCCCAGGGACTTTCAGTCCAAATTTCGTGTCTTCGAAAGGAATTGGGGTAAAAGAGCAAATAGTCCTGCGGTGAACCTTGCAGGACAGAAATTTGTGATACTTCTTAATCATCTTCAGAGTATTTTGTGGATGTAACTCATCCCCTGAGATCCAAATCCCCTCCAGGAGATTTGTTCAGTAATAATGTTGAGGAGAAGGAATGAACCTATTTGTAAACTTAGACCAGTTATGCTAAAATGAGGATTGAATGGAGGAAAAAAACTGGGGAGAATATATAAAACTATGGTACAGATGAAATTTTGTAATGTATTTTGAAATGGTGCTTGTTCAAAAATGGGACTACATTTACTAAAATACGAATAAAAGCCACATAATTACAAAATAAAGGCATTATAGTCCTCAAAACAGAAAAAAAAAATCAAGTCAAATTAACCCAGATGTTTAGGATTTACCCAAAAGGAAATCGAGGCTGAGCAAGTACGGAGAGAAGCTTCATTTTTCCCAAACCACTTCTTGTCGAGAATTTCTTTGTGTCCTACTTTTTATTTTGCCACAGCACAGAGAAATGTGTTCCTTTCTGGGTTCTAAACTTTGTTACCCCATGAAGTGATACCAATTCCTTTACTAGGACAGGGAGAGAAGGATGAGTGCTATGCAGCCTAATAAGGAATGTAACTGGTTGGTTTATTTTTTTGTTTTTTTTTTTTTTTCACGGTGCACATTAATCTGTTGTTTTCCCTACCCAAAAAAAAAAAAAAAATTCCAAACAAACCATGCAACTCTTGCCAAACAGCCTGGCCTTATCTCCTTCTTCAAGAGTTCATTCACAGTTCCAGCCACAGCTGAGAGTTTGGAGTCAGCAGCACACGAGGCTCTGCACTTTGGGTCAGCTCGGAGCTTTCCTGGTGTCCCTGGGACATCCCTGGCAGAATTATCCCAACACACACCCCCCAGGAGATGTGATCGTGGTACAGCCTGGAGAATTCCAGGTTAAGAAGCCGAGGGATCAGTGTTTGCAGGAGCCACTTTGGAGCTGGATGTGCCCTGAGCAGCGTGTGACCCCAGCCAGGTGAGTGCCTGACTGGTGTTTACTGATTAACACCTTTGTCACCATGCAGGAAAACTCGGTGTGAACTGTGATGAGCCAGCACAGCGAGAAAATGCTTTGGATTACTTGAGTTTTTTTAATATATAGTTCTCTCAGAAAGTCACAGCTCCGTGCTAACTCTGAGCTAAACTTTATTGCAGGATTTATTGTCAAAGCGTGGGTGCTCTCCTTTCTTCTGAGATAACCAGTTCCACTCTACTCTTCTCTCTACAGGCATCCTTTACAATAATTCCAAAGAAAGTGATTTGATCTCTGCTCATATAATTCCATTTGCCGTCCTGTCTCTGATCTTCCAAAATATTGTCATTTCTTATTGTGAACTCTTCCACTGGGAAATTCAAGGGGTTTTTCTTAAATTTTTTTCATTGTTCTTGTGAAGGAGAGATTTTCGTACTGTATCTAAAATAATTGATAAGTGGGTGTATAAAATAAAGGAGTGGCCTGATAAGGAGTTAGTGATTAATTTGCAGTCTTTTTTTAAACTGCCTTTTGTGAAAAGGCAGAATGGAGAGGTACTGGAATTCTGAAGAAAGCTGTTTCCTGTGGTTTCAGCACAAAACCTTGGCTTGGACGAATCAAGTGACAATGCTGTTTGCATTTTCTTCAGAGCTTTTTATAGATCACTTGACTGGATTAATGTTAATTGCAACAGTTGGCTTCTACTGTACTAAATGACTTTTTAAAAAATCTAACTGGAATTGTACCTCTGTGATGTTAACTGAAAACATGTCTGATTTTGGGGCTATGCTGGAAGCCACTGAAGGACAAGGTTTCTTGAAACATGAAGACAGCTGTGCACTTTGGAACATCCTGAAAGGAGCCACGGGTTTTGTCTGTGCTTTTGGTGATCTTTAAGAATTTCAGGATTTTGATGTAGGTTTGCCCTGGAAATCAGGTGGAGGCAAAAGTCTGCCCTGCTGCTAATCCCATTGCCTTTGCCTGGAGGGAGAGGGAGAATAGTTAAAAATGTTTCACTCGGGGAAAAACTCTCATGGGAAAGGGGAGGAGGGGAGAGAGGGAGTCCAGCCAGAGTTTATCCTTTCTGGGTGTGTTTGGACCTTGAGTGGTTTTGGCTATCTAATCTTAATCTTTTGACTATCTAATCAATATCTGATTTTGAAATCAGCATTGTACTGCTGAACAATCACAGGTATATACTGATTTCACTCAGTTCTCAAGCTGAAAAGATCCCACACTCCCCTGACCATCAGCCCTAAATTGTGGGGTGTTTCTGCTCGTGCCAGATGTAGCTGTTCCCCCTAGGGCACAGTCACCTGCAAGGGCAGCTTTTCTCAGCAGCTGTTTGCTTCTGTACTCCCATCCTGAAGGGTCAGAATGGGCTTGCACTTTATCTCATCAGGAACTGGTGAGATAGAGAGTTGGAGAGGGAACAAGCTGTGAAAATCAGTGCCAGGTTCTTGGCAGAGCTCCTGCCCCCCTCCTGAGCTAAGGAAGTGTCAGGCTTGGTCCTGACCCATCCTCTGCAGTGCAACCTAAATCCTAAATCACTCCCAGCTGAAGTGCCACAGAACCTCTCCTATCCCAGTGAAGCCTGAAAGCAAAGCCTGATTAAGCACTGTGCTGTTGCAGTGCAAGTGCTGTAATTAATTTTATGGTAGAAAAGCTTGGGTTTATAGCCTGATGATTGTGCCAGGCCCTGATGCTGTCTGTGAAAGCAAACAGGCTGTGAGCTCCTGACGTCCAGTTCCTCTCCCCCACATTCCTGCTCAGAAGTGATAGGATACGGGCAGATACTCCCAGATGAAAATATGTGGCTTCCAGTCCTGATTTGAAGTGTGGCAAATCTGCACAGCAGAACAAGGCTGGCACTGTCCTGTTTCTGCAAGAAACCAAATGCTTGTGTCTCCTTTCACAGGTAGTTCTTGAGCTGAGCTAACAGAGAAACCTTTATATGCCTATGAAAGTCATGAGTTACAGAGGCCATAAAATAGTCAAACTAACCTTATTTTGTTGGAAGATCCAAATACTGGATGAAAGAAGGGCTAATGCTGCACAATCATGGTAACCCCAGAGTACACAATAAACTTGGTGTTTCACTCAGTCAGAGAGAGCACTGCCATCCAAAACTACTGAGAGCCCTGGATCATGGTCATTCATACTGGACAGGTTGCTATTAAATTATCCTGTGCAGCACATTTGATCCAAATTGAATATATTCTTACTAATGCAATTGCACATCCACACAGCACGGATTTAACATTGACTTGATAAATTTTTATTGGCTTATGCAGAGAAGGTGAGGAGATCTAGTCCAGCATAAAGCCTCCCAGTTAATGTCTTGAGCTGTTTAAAGAATTTGAATGAGTAAATTTCTCCAGAAGAGATGCTTCTGCTGCAGCAGTAGCAGCGGAACAGCCAAGATTGTGAAACCACAGTGTTTACGAAGTGAAAGATTTTCAACTACTTTAAGTTCCCCTGCACTCTTAATACAGATTTGCAAAGTCATTGCATTGTAAGGACCTGTGATCACTCTGCACAGCAAGAAAGAGAAATAACCTTTTCCAGCTGGAGCTCTGGAAGTTCCTTTAATTAGTTTTACAGAAAACCAGCTCAGAGTAATTTAAAGCTTTTGGCTGCGGGGCTGCTTTTTTGGAGGCACTCACTGGTTTGATTGTTCTGAAGCAAACTATGGAGACAGAGATGTTTGGGGAAATACAAAACTATGTTTGCAAACAGTGAAATACTTGGGTCCCTGTTTTGGGTCCCTGTTTTGCTCTCGTAGTCCAAACAGTGGCTTTGAGGTTTGGTGAGGAGTCAGTGTTGAAGGAGCAGAATTTGGAGCTGGGAGGTTTCTGTGTGTTGTCAAGACAGGCACACAACAGCAAGCACAAAAGAGAAACCTGAGAACCAGGTGTGGGTGGCTGTTCCTCCTGCTAGGGTGACGACTTGGTGTCTGCAAATGGACAATAATATTCAAACTGGATTCACACAATAACAGAATGGTTTGGGTTGGAAATCTCATCTCATTCCACCATCCTGGGCAGGGATATCTTCCACTATTCCAGGCTGCTCAAAGCCCAGTCCAGCCTGGCCTTGAACACTCCTGGGATGGGGAGTCCACAGCTTCTCTGGGCAACCTGTGCCACCTCTCAGGAAAGAAATTCTTCCTGATGTCCTAATCTAAACCTCCCCTCTTTCAATTTAAAACAACTTCCCCTTGTTCTATCACTGACTGCCTATGTAAAAAGTTGATCTCCCTATTTTTTAGAAACTCTCTTTAGGAACTGAAAGGCTGCTCTAAGGTTTCCCTGGAGCCTTCTCTTCTCCAGGCTGAAGCACCCCATCTCTCTCAGCCTGGGAGGCTACCCCAGAGCATGGAATATGCTGTGTGCATCATTTCTGGCATCCCTCCATGGCCTTCTCAGATGGGGACTCCTGAACCAGCAGGAATGTGGGCCTGAACTCAGGATCCACTTCTGAAAGCAGTTTCATTTTCAAAAGCTGTGCCCAACTGTAGCCTTAAATCCCGCCTGGAAATGCACTGTGCCCTTTTAGTCCTGGCGCTGTGCATGGAAATTCCTTGGAGTCCTGCAGCTAGAACATCAAAGTGGGGTGTGTGATAGAATTCATGCATTACAACACACCAAGCCTCCTCCTTGCAGAGGAGTTTCATCTGGCACCGAGGACTCTCTGCAGCTGCTTGGGGCTGAAAGTGCTGGGTTTGGTTAGGAAAAACCCAGCCCTGCTGTCCCTGTACCCCTCTGGCCGGGATGGGAGTGGGAGGGGTGGCTGAGTTTAACACTGCCCTGCCTGAGCTTTTACCCTGCATGTCACTTGGTTACACAGAGTCTCAAATCTGGGATGAGAGCAGACGAATTCTGTTCAGGTTTGTGCGTTTATTGCGTGAAGTCTAGGATAAGGAGGGTGTATTTATTCCTGGAAAGTCAGTGCTGTTTGTTGTGGGTCTCCTGTGTAGCAGCTGGGGGAGAGAAGGGTTAAGACAGGGAAATGTGAGTGTAAAGAAACACTGTTGGATAGTTTAACATTGGAAACTTACCTTAATGCTCTGGTGAAGACCAGGATTTCACGTGAATGTCCCTTTAATTTATGGCTGCTGGTATTTGCCCAGTGTTGGATGCTATTTAGCAGAGCTCTGGCTGGCCCCAGCAGAGGGATAGTCTTGAGTATAAACTGTAAGTAAAACTGAGATTGTTCTGTGGTCAGGCTGAGGAGGGGACTCTGCACCACTCCACTCTTCTGCTGAAACCCTTTTTTTTCCTAATCAGAATGGGAAACTCTCTGGAAAAAACAGAGGAGTAGTGAAAGACATAAAAGCTGAGAGGTTGAAAGCTCAGTAATGTGAGACCTCCTGTCCTCTGATACTATGGGGGATTGGGTGTAGAGCTCTTCAGGGCTTCCCCCCCCCTCTTCTTTTCTCCTCTGTCCCTCCCCTGGAGTGCTCCCTTCTCTCTGCAGAGCGGCAGTGTCTCTGAGGTGGGCTGCAGTATTTTCAGGACTGTGTTTCTTACTCCAGTGTGCACAGCTCATTCTGTATGACATGGCAGAGCAGGGAGTCCTGGCAGAGCAGCTGCCAAGCCCTGCAGTGATTCCTGAGCACGGCAAGGTTGGAGTGCCAGCTGAGCCAGGGTAGAGCCGTGGGTGTGGAGCAGGGGATGCTCTGCTGCTGTGTGCCCTGACTGGAGGAAAGAGTGTGGTTCTTAGTTTGAGAGCTTCAGTGATCAACCGAGGGTCAAAAACTGGGAGCTGCTTCAAAAATAAGCCTTGGGATGGGAGGCAGGTCTGCCTCAGGCCATTGAGCACCCCAGGAGTGATGAGCTCAGCTGTGCTCCTCCATCCTCAGTGCTCAAACCACGGGGCTGTTGTACCGAAACTGCACTGACGTTCTTGATGGAGGCCTTTGCAATGAGAAAGAGATATTTTTACTGAGTTTAAAATGGGCGGCTCTGGGTTCCTGTGAAAGTGGAATCCTCCTGGTTCTCCAGATGCTGAAGGGACTTCAGCTCAGTGCCTCCTGGGTGGGGGTGAAACATTCAGCAGCCAGGATGAGCAGCTTGGGGAGCCTGAGCCCCAAAACCACACTGCAGATGTCACAGGGAGCCTGGAGAGGAGCAGGATAGGAGACCGGCAGGAGAAACCTCCTCCTTGTTGGTGTTCCCCTTGCTGAGCACTGCCTGTGCAGCCCGGGGAGGCAGGCAGTGTTTTACCACCACCTTCTGTGCGTTGCCACAGACATTCCAGGCTCTTGTGGAATGGAGTGGTAATCCTGGAAGGACTCACATTCCTGTCTGGCAGATAGGTGTGGAGAAAGGGCAGGGGAATGAGGTCATGAAAGACCTATCTCAATGAATTAGGCAGTGAGAGAAACCTCATCACCCTGGGGCTTATTTTAAAGCCCAGATTAATTTTAATCACCCAGTTCATTTTAAAAACAAATAGACTCGGTTTAGAATGTTAGATGGCTCATGGGGAATTTTTAATGATCAAGAATGCCAGTTATCATGAAATAATCTATATCCCACCCAGATTAGTCACACGATTTTGTTGTGGTCCCTGAGGTACCTCTGTAAAATTGACAAGTTGTTCTACACTTGAATTTGAAGAATTGGTTTGTGGGGGGAAGCAAATCTATTTGCCCTGTCTTGGGAGGCCTGGAGATTTTTTTTTTTTTTTTTTTTTTTTTTTTTTTTTTTTTTTTTTTTTTTTGAGATAAGTAACCAGAAAGGAATAGAATCACAAAATGGCTTTGGTGGGGAGGGATCTTGAAGCCCATCCAGATCCACTCCCTGCCATGGGCAGAGACACGTTCCACTATCCCAGGCTGCTCCAAGCCCCTTCCAGCCTGGCCTTGGACACTTCCAGGCGTCCAGGAACAGCCAAAACCAGCTTTCATTCACAAGAACAAAGACCACGATAAATTTGACATTTCCAAGTGTTCCTCATTACTTTTCGGAATTTCTCCCCTTGTGCTCACTTGCACACCTGCAAAAGCTTGGTTTAGTTTCCTGCAGATTTGAGGAATCTCATCCAATTTGTGCTGCAGGTGGCTCAGGGAGCACCAGCTGAGCTCCCTGCAGCTGGGCACAGCAAGTGGCTGCCAGGATGATGTGGTGCCATGCTCCAGAGCAGGATGTTGGTTAATTCAACCTGCACTTGTCTTTATTGCTGTAGACAAGGAAGGAGAGATACATCTCTAATTCCAACCTGTGTCCAGAAGGAAGAGGAGAGGCACTGACACACAGGACCTTTCCAAATAGGGTAAGTTCAGATTCTCTCACCACTCCCTCTCTTAAAGCAGAGGTAACATCCCTCGCGTCCTCCAAATTTCAAACTATCCCGATTTCTCATTTGTAAAATGTTTTAAAGTAATTTATTTGAGCTCTGTGGGTGCGACCATAAACTTGCCAAGTTTGATCACCAGGGTTCTGGGAATTAAGGTCTGAGAACACATTGTTTGGGTATTTTGTTGTTGTTATGCTTTAAAAAATACTTTTAGTTCTCATCAATTATTTGGACGTATTTTCTTCTTCTGGGAATTCAGTTCCCTGAAATGTAACATAAAGTTCAGAGACAATAGTACAAGCCAAAGCATTGTCATTTCAATTAAGATGGAGAAATGTGGAAATCTGGTTTTGGTTTTTTTAGGCATAAGATTTGGAGCAGATAATTCGAGCTTTAGTGGCCAGAAGAAGAATGAGGACGGAGAAATGGCCCAGCCCTTCACACATGATGCAGACTTAGAGCCAAGCCTTACTCTGCTACCTTTCAATCAATTAGACAAAGCAAAATGTTGGGTTTATGCCTGGCCTAGGCTCTTTCCTGATAAGAATTCCATTCAGACAAAAATATGATCTTTATCTATAAGACCTTTTGGGTTTATATTTTCCTAGTCTTTAACATAATCCGATTTTTAATCTGGGTGGGGGGTGGGGTGGGGTTGTTTTATTTTAAATAAATCAGTCACCTCATTTAGCACAAGTTACGTGCTCTCCTGTTAAAGACCAGGGAGTGGTACCAGCTATGGACTTCCAAGAGCCTTCACAGTTTGTCCAATATTGATGTTCTGTGGACAGGAAGATGTCTTCATCAGTGCAGCTCTTCCGAGATCAGAAGTACCACGAGCTGAAGGGGCAGTGCCTCCAGCAGGGCCAGCTCTTTGAGGATCCTGAGTTTCCAGCCTCGGATGAATCCCTTTACTACGACTCGGCAGCAAAAGGGAAAGTGGAATGGAAGCGGCCAAAGGTAATGGATGGATGTGTCCTCACTCCTCCAGCAGAGACACTTCCACCAAGAGGTGTCTGAGCAAAGCTTTGTTCTGCTGTGAATTGCCACCCTCTCCCTCAGCTGTTTCAGTTAGGTTCTGGTGAAGCCTGAGCAGCAATTTCTACCCAGACAGAGCGGAGAGTTTTCCTTTATTGGTTGATGCCAGCTCTGGTCTCTGCATGCCTGTGCTGAATTCACAGTGGATTTTGCCTCTGACTTGTGTAAAATTTTAATTACCCACCAGTGATTTTCTGTGCCAAATGAACAGCTATTATCTGTAAGCAGCTAAGAATGCTCGTGTCTATTTGCCACTTTTACTGGCGTCTTAACAGGAAAACAAATATGTCATTTGCTTTGTGATTTGTGACTAATGTAGTAGGCATTTCAAACCATTAATATCACCTGTATTTGGGGTCTGTTAGGTGGTTTGCTCTGAGGTTTTATGCTTCACATGTATTTTAAATCAGTTCACAGCCATAAGCAAACAGTTCAGAAGAACATAAACCCATTCCCAGTCTGCCTTTCCATCAGAGTCATCTGTTCTCTTACTGTGACAAGTGTAATGGAGAGGACAGTGGAAGCCTCTAGCCAGATGCACGCAGTATTTTTGCCCTTAAGCATGATGTATTTTTCCTTTACTTCACCCGTGTCCACTTTTGGGATTGAAGTTAATCTTCTGGAAGCACAGACTTGGGTGTCTTACCTTAGAAAACATGATGCCAATGTGGTGTCCTTCATGTGCAGCTGGTGCTGTTCTGTTCCTCTGTGACAGGGGACAACAGATGAGGCTGACCAAAGCTGGACTCTCTTTGCCAGGATGGCCTGAGCAGCTTCTCTACTGGAATTTTACTGAGCAGTCCAAGGGTTGCTTTCCTGCTTCTCGTTTAGGTTTTCCAAGTAAGTCATGAGACTGAAGAATGGGCATAATGGTTTTGAGAAAGAAAAAGAAGACATTCCAAACTCTGTGGGTTTATTTTTATTTCTGAGCGCTTTCCTGTTTATTGGAGTTTTTCATTCCCTACTAGAAGAGGAAATACTGTGCAACAGTGAGGTCAGGAAGAGTGTTTGTTCTTCGTAAGAGATGTTAAGCAAGAGCTAAACTCTAGCCAAGGATGCCATTTTGGGCCCTATGAATTTGTTCAAGGTGGTGGTCGGTGGTTTGAAGTCTGATTGTAGGCCAGTGATTAGCTTTGCATTCAGTTATTACCCATTAAACATGATGTTAATGGAAACCTCACATATTCATTAATGTTCTATTTACACACATTTTATTATAATTTCTCATAAAAGCATGCACAGATTGACCTGACACTCCTGAGATGTTAAACCATATCCTACCAGTCCCTGGCTTCTGCCAACCAAGTTCTGAGGGTGAATTCTGGTGTTGATGCCAACAACACAGAACCACAGAATATTCTAGGCTGAAAAAGACTTCTAAGATTATGAAGTCCAACCCTTACCCTGACACTGCTGAGTTCAGTATTAAGCTATGTCCCTAGCACCAGGTTTCTAAAAAACCACTTCCCATGGCAGTGAGTTCCAGTGCTTGACAACCCTTTTCATCAAGAAATTTCTCCCTCTACCTAATCTAAACCTCCCCTGGTATGTGAATCCTTTGGGCTCTGCTAATACCCCAGATCCTCTGAGATGAACCTGTGAGATAAAAACGGAGCTGAGCATGACCATTTCAAAGGTGCAGCTTCTTCCAGAGCCCTTCAGCTGATGCAGGAAGCCTCCTGGGGAGATTTTCTGTGGGGAAAACCTGCTGGTTTGTTGGAAAAAGAGTAAGAAACTTTCCCTTGGTTAGTGGACATCCTTTCTGCCCAGGGTTATCAGCATCAGAGCCCATCCTGCTCTTTTCCTGTGATTTCCCTGGAGTTTTCCTCCTCTGCCAGGCTGAAGTGGAGCTGGGGCAGCTGTGTCCTGCCAAAAGGACATCCCTGTCACTGGGATGTCCTTGGCACCTGTCCTGGTTAACACTGCCCCTGTGTGGTGGTCCTGCTCAGCTTGGGCTGAAAATACTTAGGAATGACCGTCACTGCTGAATGGATACTTTGTCTGTCTTATTTTTAACTAAACCTCGGGTTTAGTGTGAACGTTTCATTGACCCCCCAAAAAGGATGGAATCTCAAGGACATCTTTGTCAGTGTTAAACAAGCAGCAGTGATCCCCCAAGCAGGGCAGGCAGGCATGTGAGGAAAGAGTGGGTAAGCTTGCTTCAGAGATCAACAGTGTTCTTTAGTCATTCACAAAGGAAGACAGTCTGATCCTACAGAATGAGACTCTAATCATGTGCTTTCCTGGTTTCCCTGCTTGACCCTGCGTTTTATAAGCCCTGATTCTGCTTTCATCTGCATCTTCTCTTTATGAGAGGGCTGTGATTGCACCCTGATGTTCTGGGAAGACACAGCTGGTCTGTGTCCAGGAAAACAGCACAGAAAGACACTGTGAGACAGGGCTGCTGATCTGCTTCCCAAGAAACCCTTTCGTGTGCCAGCCCACAGAGAGACACTGCTCTGTTTGATTAAACTCCCATTAATTCCAAAGGTTAGATACCTGGCTGAAGGTGGAGAGTTGTGTTTGCACAGCCCAGTGCCCTTTTTCCTAGAAACACTGTGTGCCATGGGCCCCGTTCTCCACTCCTCTCACTGGTTTTCCAGCATTTTCAGGGGTGGTTATCACCATGTCAAGTGAAAAGTCCAGAAAATAAGGCAGTACTGTGTTCTGGAATAATACAATGATAAGAATAAACAGAACAAATGGGTCTCCATTTCCCAAACTGGGGTGTGTGGGATGAGCAGGTTGGTGATTTATCCAGGGCTGAGGTACCAGAGAATTCAGGAGCTCTGACTTCTGCACCTTCAGTTGTTTACTGGAGGCAGCACCAGCTTTTGTTTGCTTCTAGCTGGTGGAAAATGATCCACTGTCTCAGGAGCTGAAACATCTTCATATTTACAAGTGTTGATTTAAACTCTAAACCCTCCCCTACCTTGTTACCTGTTTAAGATTTTGCTTTCATTTGGAAGGCAGAGGAAGCTTGGGGCAAATCCCTGCGTGGGCACTTAGTCTGGATGAGCTTTACAGATTTTGCATTAATGTGCTTTCTTCTACAACGACAGGATTTGTGGTCCCAGTGTCCTCCAGAATATTCAACAGTGACCCAGTTGTCATAAATTTCATGGAACGAGGGTCATGAAAGACTTGGCTGTCAGGTGTAAGCACACCTGAGTTAAGTGTCCCTCAGATGCAATGCTCTTCATCATTAATTCCTCTGGAACTGTGTCACTGCAGTCTGATCCTATTTTCCAGTTTGAACAAGACCAGAGACATCTGCTTATGTTTGGGACTCAGTGGTGCCTGCAGGAGAGGGAGGTGTCCTGGCACCGTGTCAGGCTTGAGTGGTTGCATGACCACTGCAAGAGCAGTTTTGGGGCATGGAGTGGAGTGACAGCTCATCACACCCTGGGATATCTGCCAGGATGGGGCCGGGGGGGAATCCAGAGCTGGGCGAGAGTGGATGTTAAAGGGGAATGCCATCAGCTGGCATGGCAGTGATGTGCACTCCTCTCAGAGCAGCTGCACTGCTGCCTTGTGGGTGACAAAGTGATGGGGTTGTGACATTTACCTGGTTGGCCAGATCCCTTCTCCGTGCTCCCAGCTCCCTTCTGGAGTGTGGCTCATGGTTTAAAGATCACTTTTCCACATCAGAATGTGCCTTTTTAATTCCTTCAGCCACTTTTTTTTTTTCCAGTTAAAAATAGGGAGCAACAGCAATCCTCTTGCTTAATCAGAATAGGGGTCCCTCCCTACCTCTCATCCTCACCCCTAAAGCTGTGCATGATAGAATTATTGTTTTCCTGAAAAAAATACTTATTCTGCAAAGGCTACACGTGCTGAAACATCTGAAGTTTAGGCTTCTGTTTCCCTGCCTATCCCAGAATTGCCCACATTTCTCTGCTGTTGGTGGTTCTTGGCTCTTATTCAAGTGTAGGTAAAAACAAATTGCAAAGCTCTGTGTGCTGTGACATTTGTGTTTGCACTGGAAATAATGGCACATGTGGCATCTGGGAGGTGAGGAAATGTGTTTCAAAGAGGTGCTGGGCTCGTGCTGAGCTTTGAGTGAGCTCACAAATCCTTTCACGAGCCTCAAGCACGGCTGGGGACACAAAGGTATTTTCAGGTTGGAGGCTGTGTGAGCCAGCGTCTTGTGGTTTACTTGTTTGCTGTGCTTCTCTGGGACCTGTTTGTAGCAGAAAAGGGCTGTGAAAGACTCAGCTTCGCACTAAGATGGAATCAATCCTGAACTGGCTTCTTTCCCTTACGTGTCTGTCACATCCTGGATCTCAACACTGTGGATGTTGTCCTCCACAGACAGTCCAGCAGCCTTCAGTGGGTGACTTTCAGACATTGGCTCGATGAGTGCAGCTGTACAGGGCTGCTGGAGGGTTTTAGGACTTCCTAGATGACACTGGTGATCATTTCAACAGGCACTTTGGTGTGCTGTAATTAGCTGTGAGCGCACTAACAGGGAGGATGTTCGCTGTTGTTGCAAATAGCTTTTATTGCCATTAAAAGCAGATTTAGCTTGTGATCTTCAGCTACAGCTCATTATCTGTGGAAAAGTTTGAGGTCAGATATTTCTTTGTTAACTGGACATATGTGTATATAAAGAGAATGATTGCAGTGCACCTTAATTTTTATAGAAGGGCTTAAGCCTTGCAGACTCAAAAGTGGTATAAAAGGTCATAGGCAAAGTAAGCTCTGACCTAAGTTTAAACCCTTCATCTTAAAGAAATAGGAAAGCTATTAAGAGCTGAAGCCTGGGAAGCAGTCTGCCCTGAAAGATAATCGTAGTTTGGTGGGGAGGTTTCTGTACACACTAATCATGATTTTTGGGTTAAAATTGTGGAGGCAGGGACAACGTAGTCCTCCAGACGTGATGCAGCCTTCTGTTAGCGTAGAGGGGGCGGGTGAGGGGACAACGACGGGCAGATGGGAAACCACCAGAAGGAAATAATTCCTAAACGATGGCGAAGAATCTTTTCTTCCCTCATTAAGGACGAAGCGTGCGCCCCAAAGCTCCTGCAAAGAGAGTCTGGCACCGCTGCACGTTTGAGGGGAGCTGTTCCAGCAGCCATCTGTCCCTGCCGTGCAGGTGGCCATGCGCAGAGCAGCAGGAGCTGCTTGCCAGGGGCTGGCGATGGGAGGAAGGACAGGCGGCTCCCGGGGAGGAAGGTGTTAAACCCATGCCGGCTGCGGGAGCTCCGGGCTTGGCGCGGCTCCCGAGGATGCCAGGGCAGCGCAGCAGCATCCTCTTGGCACCCGTTGCCCTGGCAACTGCGCATCCAAACGGCGGGGCTGGCAGCGAGATCCTGCAGGAGATGATGCGGTTGCAATTAAGTCGAATTATCTTCACGTTGTTGGAATTAATTTTGAGCTGGGAGGGAAGGGGAGGGGTAGAACAATGAGCTGGCACCTCTCTGAGATGCCGGGCTGGGCAGGGTTTTGTGGTGCTCTCTGTTTCTTTAAGGGTAAAATTAGTGCTGGCGCTTGGCTTCTGGACATTGGTTTTATTTTATTTGTTGTTGTTGTTGTTGGAGCGACTAAAAATCTGCCTCGGGAGCTTTATTTCTTTTATTAGGGTAGATTTGGTGGAGTGAGTGATCTTCTGTGCCTCTATTGCTGTTCTTGCATCCTGGTGATCCACAGACTGGAAATGTGGGGTTTATAAAAATCCCAGGGAAATGGGCTCCTAGGAGGAAGTGCCCAAAAGTGGAGGGCAAGGTCTTTAAAATTCAGGTCAAAACAAGTCTTACCCTTCCTGTATGGCTGCACTTCTGGGTCAGCTGGGTTCAGAATCTGCTATCTTGTTTTATTTGGTGAAATCAATTTGATTTGGATAATTTTCACCAGCACTGGAAATGTGATGTCATTTTCAAGAGAAGTGTGGCCACCTGGTTTTGCCCTGGAGTGATGAGACAGAGGAGGTAAATTGTAATTTGGTGCATGAGATACAGGGGAATTCACTGAAATTCAAAACTTTCTAAAGCACTTAGCAGCCAGGATTTTGGAGGGGCTCTTGAAATCTAAATTAGAGTTCTAATAACTCAAATACATGTGGGATGCACTGATCTACACGGATCAAAAACGGTACTGGAACCCCTTGGAACTGGAATTCTCACTTTACCAACCAAGAATGGAAGTTCTCATAGAGCACATCATGATAGAATAACATTGTCGTTATTTGTGCTACCCTAATACGATCTTGTAATCAATTTGAAGTAAATAGAAGTCCCAGCTGTTCCAAGTAATTGATCTTTTGGAGGAGCACACACGTTTTGTAAAAATGGAGGGGAGAAATAGTGGATTTTTGTGGGGGGATAATACTGGGTTAAAATACTTTTTTGGTTTTAATTTTAATGTTGTAACTTTTCCCCAGATATGCTAATACAGCTGAGATATTTCTTAGAATTTTTTTTCTTGGAGGCAAGGAAACATTTTTCATCTCTAAAGGGCTTTCCCTTGTTGGTCTTTTAATGTACTTGGAACAGCATGTTCTGATCATGTCCAGCCAAACAATTCACTGAAAACATCATGGGCTTTATTTTGTTTTTTCCCTTCTCCCATTATTATTTTCTCCTAAGGTTTTGAGGTTGGGTTGTTTTATTTTTTTTTTCACTTACCATGTTCTGAAAAGAAAATGTGACACCTTCTAGCACCCTGGCAGGTGAAGGTAGGGAGCTCCAGGCAGCTGTTTCCTACAGATCATTGCCCTTTCTTGGCTGAGAAAGAACGAAGGTGGCTTTTTTGGGGAGTGTGTTTGTGTGTTTCACAACAGGGAGGTTCATTTGGATTGCTGGATGGAAAAGGAAGAACCAAACGTGAAGATTTTTGTTACATCAGGCATGTAAAATGTGCTTGACAGCTCACAACCTCTGAGAGCAGCCTCCTGAGGAACCAGGGAGGCTCCACAGGAGTCTCCTGTGTTCCAGGCTGATATTATTATTTTTGTGTTTGTTAGCTAATCTTTTATGGAGCCAACCTGTCGTGCAAAGGGGAGGCCTTTATTGCCACGGCAGAGGAGACAGCTGCCACAAGATATACTTTGTGGAATACAGTAAAAATACATAATAACCACTTGAGGAAACGTTATGTTGATCCTAGGAAAAGGGGAGGGAGGGTTGAAAAGCCCAGACCGTGGCCACTGTGCCAACTGATGTTCAACATGACACTGATCCTTTCCCAGTGGCTGTGACATCTCTGCTGCAAGCCCTGCCTCAGCTTCTGCAGGTGTTCTGCTATCATCAGACACACCGAAAAACCTGTGTGGACTTTCTCTGCAGGTTTGGCCTGTTATTCTTCCAAAGTAACCTTTGTCACCAAAGCATCAAAGTAATAATTAACAGGCTTGTCTCTGGAAATCTGATGGGCATTAGAGCCTGAGAGAATCCTGGTAACAGCAAATATTTCATATTGGATTGCATTTTGCCAAAGAGAATTTTAAATTAAACAATATAAACACCACATACGCTTACCAATTTCACCAATGTAACCCCGCAGCAAGCTGAAATCTTGATTCATTTCCAACAGCATTTCTGTCTGTGATGAGACCAACCCGATTTCTAACACAAAAAGAAAGTCTGGACGGTGGGCTGTGAGGGCATGAGCCCGGAGCAGGCAGGCAGGGATGTGTTGAAATGGATTTATGCACGTGGATGTGGGGCAGGGGCTTGGGAAGCAGGATGCTGAAGGGTGGAGCAGTGCTTTGCACTTTGTCACCCCAGGGCAAATCTGTGGCATCTGGAAGGCAGGCAAAGCCCCAGGATATGTGCTGTAGAATTTGAATGGTGGTAGCTTTATAAGGGAAATAGAGATTTATTTTTTGTTCTAAGACTAGTGATGGGAAAGAGGATGGGCCCAAAGAGAAGTAACTGGACTGAGCAGTCAGCAGACACGAAGGGCTGTTCCAGATGTGTTGTTAAGCACTTTCTTTCCCAGCTGTTTGCTTCCTGGAGCCAGGAATTGGAGCAGAGCTGTGTGTGGCACCCCCAGGACTCCTCTCACACAGCCAGACAAACAGGGAGGGATTTCCTACTTCCCTGAATCCCTGCCAGCAGTTATTGCATTGTCCTGGGATTTTGTGTCTCACCTTTCTGCGGCAGGCTGGTGATGCCCAGCTCTGGCAGAGTGCTTCACCCTGAAGAGATCTTGTGTGTTAATTTGCAGAATGAAAATATGGCAGCACTCAAAAAAACCTCACTTTTTTTTTTTTTTTGAAATGAGTGTTTAATTTAAGAGGCTCTATTGAGACTGAAGCAGATACTGTTTTGTTCTCTTGGGGATGTTTTTTTTAAGAAAGCCTCCTTTTCTAAACAATAGAAACTTATAAATGTAGTTTAATCGCTTTTATTCCCACCAGTGATTTATGCTGGTACACCTCAATGTTAATATCAGGGGTTTTGGTTCCTTTCAAAGCTTTGGGAATCTCACTGTGCTCTGTTTGTCACCTTGTCTCTCCCCCAGCAGGCTGAGTATGGGAGGCATCATTAAAACATTTTTTGGCATGTCTCCATCTTGGTTTCTGACTGGATAAAACATTCCTCCCATAATATTTTATCCTTAATGTTTTCAGATGGGGAAGTTGTGACATGTTTCTTCTTGGAATTGCCAAAATGTTCCCAGAATCGAGCTGTTGCTCACCCTTATTCTATGAAATCCATCATTTTATTTTTATTTTGCCTGGAAAATCTTGTTAAGATGGGGTTTGCCCAGAAGAAGAGATGAGCAAGGAGCTATAAAGCCTCCAGGTCTGACCTCTCCAGTACAGCCTGGTGACTGAGAGGACCCCAAGTGACACCAGTCTGATGGCTCAATCCCATTCCTGGTGTCACATCAGGAAATTCTTTGGTTTTAGTTGTGCCCTTCATTGCTGACTGTGTCGTGACAGGAAGCAAAATCCCCACAGTGGCCACCCTTTATTTCCATAGGATAAAGTGGCAACTTGCTCAGTGGTATTATTCTCCCAAGTCTTTCAGGAGTATAATTAAAGGCAAACATTTGTAAATGACGTGCATGCTTGCCAAGCAGACAGCTTTTCAGATGCCAATATTTTGTCATCTTCTCTCTTGGCACTTTTTCCAGTTTGTATTTCCCTCCCTCAGCTTGGATGAAGGCTTTCTTATGTTGCTGTGGTTATTTCCTCTTAAGAAAAAAAAAATATATATTAAACGACCTCAGTGTCATTTCTAGAACACAAACAGTACAACTCCAAGGCTCTGAATGTTTCTCTAAAATTTAAAATGTCAGGTTTTATTTATTTGGTTCAGTTGTCACGAGATGAAAATTGGTTTCTCAAACAGTTTCTTTTTGTCCTGAGGCAATGTGGTGATGGTAAGAATGACATGGTAAAATTTATTCTGAGACTATAAAACAAAAAGCCCGAGGATCATATCCCCAGCTAGCATAAGTCTTCTTACAGTAATTGTTAGTTCATTGATTTATTCTTCCGAAAGAATTAAATGTCTGACTTCTCTGAAGGAAAAATTACAGCCTAAACATGCCAGTTGCAAAGGGAATTGAAGTATTGTTCTGTCAACACTCTTCAGCAAGAGTGGAGAGCATCCACATCCAAAAAATGCTTTCTGCGTGAAGAGCTTCATGCTTTTGTCATATTATTTCCATATTTAAAAGGGTATTTGGGATGAGCTGGAATTTGAGGTTTAGAAAACCATTCTGCCTTCGATTTGCAGAGTAATTTATTTGAATTTCATGCTGTGCTCCTGGGATCCAAATGTATGTTTCCTTCAAGATTAATTCTATTTAAAGATTAAATTAAAATGTATGTTTCCTTGGCTAAAAAAAGCTTTAAGAAATCCTTCACAGCTGAAAGAACCTTTTGGAAACTGCTGTCTCGCCTGTATGTGGCATTGTTTCTAACTTAATCACAAAGGCTAAAACATTTTGAATTAGCATTTTTTCCAGCTTTCAGGAAATAAAATGTTGCTCCTCAGGAAAAATACACTTTTTTATTAAGAGCAAGTGTTGTCTTACAGTTTTGATGCACTGAACTTTGACCAGTGAGCTCCTCATGTGCATCAGGAAATGGAATTTCTGTCTGGAGCTGTCCAGGAGCCATCTGGGCACTGCCTGCTCCAGGTGACCCTTCCTGAGCTTGGCAGGTGGACAAGTGGCTCCTCTGGTTAATAAAGTGTCTGTGCTGTATAAAGCACACTGAGGTCTGATTTTTGTCTGCAGACAGCACTTTCTAGTCTGATACTGTGAATAATTATCAAAATAAGATTGGTTTTCTTCCCAAGACTGGACTAAATCTTCAGTCCTGTGATGGTGAGTAAATCTCATTTAGCAATGATCCACCTGTGGCCTGAGCTTTGGTCTGCACTTTTGGAGTTTTATTGCTGCTGCAAGTTTACCACAGGAGCTTTAAGGAAGCACTTAAAGTGGGGCTGATAAAAAACAAAAATTCAGGAATTTTCCCTCCCTGGGTCAGCAGGATAGCACTATAGATAATTCATATTTGTGCAGAGCTGCATTTGCTGTCTGTTTCCTCCTCCCTTCAGATAAGGGCAGTTAAGCCTTGGACATCTGATTTTCCTGCCCGAATGGAGATGTGAATGCAGCACCTTGTCCTCTAGCCTCTCCTCCTTCACTCACTGACCCTGCTCCCCACAAATAAAACTCTCAAGTGACAGTTGCCTAAAAGCTGCTTTTCACATTTGGGCACATGACCTAACTGCTCAAACAGCTGCTGTCTGCACTGTAAGAGGAATAACTCAAATTTAATCCGAACATTTGAGATGTACTTCACTTCTCCCTCCTGCTCTTAAACGAGCACATTTATTTCCCTAAAATGATGAATGTCTTATGAACCAAAGCCAAGCTGCACTGCCTGTGGACAGAGGTGGGTTGAGGGGACTTGCACCTATGAAGCAACATCAGCCCTTGGTTTAGCTGAAGTGGTGATGGTTTACAGCTGAGAATGTGCCCTGCAGCTCTGCCTTTGGGTGCAGTGAAAACTGCACACCCTGAGGAGGAGGAGGAGGGTGTGCTTGGAAGACACAGGGACATCGGGTTGAGCTACTTGTGCAGACATTCCAAAATCTGCAAAGAATTAACAACCAGCATTGGCCCCAGTGAACATAATGGCTGAACTGTAAATAAACGTTGTAAGACAAGGGAAAAGCAACACTGGCAAACCTCAACATTATCAGAACCAGGCTCTTCTCCTGTCTTTTGAGAGTTAAGAAATGTTTTTACTGACTTTACTTTAGTTGTCAGCCCCTGATTAAATAAAGATGATGTTCTCACAGCAATTCCTAAATATTCATAGAGAATCTTCATCTTTAGAGGAATTTTTGTGGTGCTTTGAGCAGGAACACAACAGAAACTGGAGGTCTGGATCCCTTTTGTTTTACCCAGAATGTAGCTTCAAATCCATAATTGCAAATGAAACACTTGGTGTTATCTGGGAAGTGCTGTGAGGTTGGGCACTGTGAATGTTCCTGTGGCTGCAGTAGTCATTGCAAAAGATAGGAGGGAGATTATTTGGATTCCAAAGATTTTTAAGCTGGTAAACCGGGAGGGTAATTTCTCAGTGATGTTAATGTTTAACAGAGAAATTTGTCTGAAATGAAGTGGTGAATTCCACTCAGTGTATTTATATCACACTGGGAAAATCAAAAATTAGCTCAAGCAGTGAAAGAGCTGTGGAAAGAAACAGCATGACATAAATAAGGAAAAAAAATTTCTTACTCTGTCTTTGCAAGCAAGAAGTCTCTTAAATATCTGAACAATTTAATCACAAAGATGAAACTCACTGTGCTTCTTCAACTGCGATAAAATCATGACCAAGTAAATATTCTGACTATACCCTGACAGGCTGAGTCTCCTCCCAGGCAGCCAAAGGCTCTTGTCCATGGATCTGTCTGACTGATTCTGCTCTAGTCTTTGTTTTGGGTTGAAGCAGAAGATAATCCAAAATTAATTATCATTAATGGTGCTAGGAAACTTCTTGGCTATTCAAATAGTGATAGAGCTCCACGTTTTCACAAGTCCTTGAGTGATTAAAGCACCCGAGTTCCTCAGGCTTTTCAATGGTTTGGGCATTTAAATTGCACAATAATAACATCCAAAGTGACAAGCAGAGTTTGTAAACACATTAAAGCATATTCAATTTGGTTTATCCTGGAAATTCTCTTGAGGCTGGAATGAAGAAATCCTCAAGATCACTTTGTATAACAGCATGTTATCCAAACATATTTTATTCATTTCAGTACTCTAGTAGCCATCTGTGCAAGACAAAATTATCTACATAGAGGGAAAAGCATGGGCTTGATTGCCTGGCAGATACAGCAACTGTGATTTTTGCTTAATGATTTTTCTTTGGAAGTCACTGATGTGAGTTTTTCAGTGCCATCACTTGAAACTGAAGAAACTTATAGCACATGCTGATAACTTCATTGCTAAATGAAAATCTTCCCAAGACGAAGTTTTAAAAGATGTATTAGAATTAGAAGCTGCTGTTTGTGTTCAAGAAGTGTAAATAAAATCCTCCCTGGTAGTCACTGTGAATTTATGATTCTATTGCACACTGATGTGGCTGGGTCATCAAAGTGCTTTGAGTAGTCAGGAGTGAAATGAATGCTGCTGTGTCACTTTTGAGGCCATATTTTTATAGCTTAGGAAGATAGAGAGTTCAAATTCTAAAAGAAAAATACTCTGGTTTGCAAGTTCTAAGGCTGATCTTTGCCAGAAGGGATGTTCAGACTGGGATTTTAAGTCTGTGTCGTGTTGGGACAGAGACCCCTCCATAGATTCTGACCTTCGTAGGCTCAGCAAACCTGTGTTGTGCTGGCTAGAACAAAAATTCTATTAAAAACCAATTCCAAATCCAAAATTTGATACAGCTCAACTCATAGTATAAGAAGCTTGTGCTTTATGTTCAGGGCTTTATGTCATCTTACAGTTCCTCTCTTTATGTTACGAAGCAAACATCTAGTTCAGAACGATGTGGGGTGGATCACAGTTCCAAAGGTTTCTGTGGAAGGTGTCACTGGAAATACCTTGAACTGTTATCCCAGGCATTTGCATATTTTTGCTTGATGCAAATTAAGTGGGAGAACACCTCAAGGTGCTGTCTGAAAAAGATGAGGAGCCTGGGAGACGAGGATAAAGGATTTTTATCCTTAAGAAAGTGTCTGAGATAAATGCCATGATTGGTAGGTAGTGGAATCTAGGCTGAAAGCAAACCCTGCTGGAAAAGGGATGTGGAAAGGAGGAATTTGTTGCTAAAGGGGTTTATGCTCTTTAATGTGGTGTTTAGACTTATGCTTTTTAATCTTTGAAGTCTGTGCTTTGCCACTGGGCGAGGAAGAAATATCTCCTTTCAGGAAAAACAAATCATCTCCCAGATTAATTGGAATTTTCACTCCAGACAATCTTTAGATGACTTGACTTTAGTTTTACCACAAAATACTCAATGTAACAAAAAAAAAAAAATAATAAAAATAAACATGACTTTGCTGAAATCTGCCTGATGCTCTTTTGTAAACAGCAAATTCCCTTCCTCATAAAAGGCAGTGATGGAGAATTCCATCTGCATCAGCTGCCAGCCCCTGAGACAGAGCAGAAGGTCAGACTGGACAAGATCATGGCCCCTGAGCCAAAATGATGCTCATTCTCAGGCAAACAAATATTTTCCTCCCCAGACAGGGCTGGACAGTCAGGAGTACTGACCTGGGAATAGTTCATTCCACACTGGTCCAATGCTGAATATTTCAGTGCTGTGAAAAAATGTGTGTGACTTTTTCCAACCTCTTTTTCGTATTGTTTTTATTCCCTGTCTGAGGAAACTCGTCCCAGAATTTGATAGACAAACATGTTCTGAGGAAGCAACGAAAAGCTGGAGCTGAACAGTGGGTGGCCTTACAGCCCATGTGTGACCTAAGCCATGTTAGAGTGTTTCTGGAAATGATGTCAGGGAGTTGCTCTAAGGACTGGCTTTGTCCCTGGCCATCCTCTTTGATTGCATTTAATGCAAAAGCATTTCCCCTTCTTTAGTGCATGGCTACATTCAGATTTTCTTTAAAATGTTGCTGCTCCATCTACCTGTTTTTCATGGAGCATCACCACCTCAAAATCAGAGTAAATCCTTGTAAAAGCATTTTGCAAGAAAGCTGTGGATTAATGACCCCCAGATTGTCCCTTTTGGATGGAGAACTATCACTTTCCCCAGGAAGTTTTAACATGTGCGTTTTTAACCAATTAAATGGAGACTTTGATTAATATTTTTTCCCCACATTATGTCACAGTTATAGCTTTTGAATAGCTGAAAATCAGCTTTCACAGGGGTTGGAATTGCTCTGAACTACTGGTTTATTTGATGAGTAGAGACACAGACCTCTCTCCAGTGTCACAGCACCATGGCAGTGGCAGGGCAGTGTCTGTGCAGTGCTCTTTGAAAGGACCTGAGCTCTGCTTCCAGGGGAGTTTGGACATCTGGCTGAGAGAATTTGATGTTACCAGAAGTGAATCCTGTCCTAAAAATGGCATTTCTGATTGCTGCTGCCGCTGAGGAAAAGTGACACAAATTGTGGTACCGAGTTTAGAGAAGGGAACAGGTACAGGGGCAGAAGGCAAGAGGCAAAGGCTGTGTTCTGGTAAATTCAGTGAGAAACAAAGTGTTATTATCAAACAAGGCAGTTTTTCTCTAGAGGTGCCATGGATGTGCTGCAGTTCTGTAGCATCACACACTCAGAGCAGCAAGAGGTGATTGGAGGTGGTTTGTTCTTGTCTGAGGGTTCTGGGAGAACAGCAAATCTTTCATTGTAGTCTGGAGTGATTTCTGGGCCGCAGTGGAGAGGACTGGCAGGGCTTCAGGAAACGCTTTGTTAGGGGGTTCAGGAAAAGGTCAGCCCTAGGGCCCATCCCTGAGCCCTTCCCAGCCCTGTCAGCATTCTGGAGAGATCAGCTGCAGTGCTCCAGGGCTCAGGTGAAACCTCCAGGCAGCCAAGATACACACCATGTTGCCCAATTCCAACTTCTTGGAGTTTTTTCTTCCAAAAACCTTGATTCAGATCCTCCCCAAACCCACGTGTCCCATAAGCAGGGCAAGGCTGAAACCCTTGGACCGAGCATTAGTCACCACCAGCCCTCAGAGGCTGTGAGCTCCACCAGAACCTCCTCCTTTGCAAACACAATGGTTTAACCCCAGCTCTTTTTCTCAGGATCATCTCGCATCATCTGTGCTGTGAAAGAGAGAAATATCTTCCCATTTCCAAGGAAAAGTTTAAAGACAGTTACTGGATCCTACTACACATCACTAATGCCTGACAGCCACCCTATTTCTGATCGTCCACCACAACAAAAGCAGTTGTTGAAGTATTTGTGCCTGCAGGGAGCATCCCCCGGTCCAAATGCAGAGCTCTCCCTCACACAAAACGCTTAAAGATCCTCAGAAGGACCGCAGAATAATATTTTGAAATAGCACATTTCTAACTTGTGTTGGGGAATTATGGCTTAGATAGATAAAAGTACTCCTAAGAATTTACTACATGGTATAAGTGGTGAAAGTCAAAAAGCCTAGAAGAGAGCAAAGAGCTGAAAAGAGCTCTAGGTTGTGCCTCAGGTAATTGTGCCTCACCTGAGCCATGCAGTGGCAGTCACCATGGAAGCTGTTATAATGACAAGAGAATTAATGACAAAAGAAACAGAATCGGTGGCATTTTCTTATGCTGTTCTTTAGCCCCAGAACTCCAGGGCTCTTAGGTGGTTTCATCAGAACAGGTTTATCAGGCAGGATCCTGGAGGATTTGGTGGCTCTGCTGGAATCAGGGGGGCGCTGTGTCTGAGCTCTGCTGTTCCGTGTTTGCTTTGGACACCAGCACTCAGCAGGTGCTGATCTCACCCTTGAATTTTGGCAGCTGGCACATGCTGCTCTGTTTTTCCTCTGAGGACTTTGTGAGATGCAGGACACACTTCAATTAAATAATGGCAGTTTAATGCCATTTTATCAAAACAAACCAAATAAGATCTTTGTAATACACAGCAGTGCTTAATTTCTAAAACTAATTAAAGTTCTGGCTTCCACTAGTGACAGGAAAGTTTGGACAGTTTTAATCCCAATGGCTCCATCTATCCCTCATTTATTATTTTAACAAAATAACATTTTGAAAGGAAAAACAAACTAGAAATTATTAATACCAGAGATGCTAGGAAATGGGGCATAAAACCGAATCTAGCCCACATGGATGTGGGATGTGTGCTACCACCACGAAAGCCAAGTGGCCAACTGTTGTCAACCCCTGCAGCAAAGTGGATTTACATCTCTGAAGTGCCAGCCTGGAGGTCCTGCTGCCATTCCATGTCAGAGCATCCAGGGAGGCTGAATGAATCCGTCCATGATGCTGATGAACATTTTGTATGTGGTCAGTTTTCCTCACAGGGACCATTTTGTTACTCAGATTTTTGTTAAGGTCTCTTAATAAGATTTGAATTTTCTCTAAGTGCAGACACCTGGGAATTCCTGACAGAAGAGTAGTGTCATGTAATGATCGGTTGCTTGTTTCCCAAAAGGCATTTAAAATGTCAACTCTTATTTAATGAGAAAAGTCTCACGCCAAAAATGTAATTTTATTAAGGAAAATGGCTGCAGCTGTGTGAATTCCATGGTGTGAGCTGATGTCAGGTGCCATTGGCTAAACCAGCCCAGGTTTTAAAACCATCAGCTGAGCACTGAGGTGGTTCTTTTCTCTGGAAATGAGTTCATCTGGCACTGGCTCACATCAGAGAAATGCCTGTGGTCTGTAGCCAGGCCTGGGTTGTAGTCCTGCTATTTTGGGATTATCATCTTTAATTACCAAAGGGCAAGAAAATCCATAGGTAAGGAGCACGGCTCCTTCCTCTGCTGCTGGTGGCAGACAGGACAGACTGCAGGAAATCTGGGGTCTCCTGCCATTTTGAGGTGAGGTGGAGTTATTTATTCTGCATTTCTACTGCTTGTATAGAAGATCATTTCCACAGCGCTGAAATTGAGGGTTATTAAACTGGGAAAGAGCAGAATTTCCTGCCACTGCCTGCTCTTCCATCCTCTCAGCCAGTCAGGAAGAGCAGTGACTGACAGGAGAGTGTCAGGAGTCACTGGGCTGAGCCCTGCAGGTTCCACACCAGTTAGGGATGGTCGGTGGGAGGTTCCCTCTCCATTCAGCAGGACACCTCTGCCAAGGATTTCATGGGGCAAACACAACACTGCTGCAAAATGCACCCCTGTGGCTTTCCCATGGCCCATGAAACAGAGAGGCTCTCCCTTGAATGCGAGGGGTAATCCAGGGAGGAGCAGGGAGACATCCCAGGAAAATCCAGCCATGCTCTGGTGGGAATCTGCACGAGGATAGAGATGGAGCCAGGAAAGGAGGGACAAATAATTGTAACAGGATCCAGATCCATGAGAATTGTGAGACCCAGAGAGTGAAAGGTGTGTTTCACAAAGAGGTTTTCTCTTCTGCTGTGGTGCTGAGGGGTTGGGCTCACTGCAGTGACTCAGGCTCTTGGTGAAGGAGAGTTTCCAGTGTCAGCCAAAGGATTGGCAGTGAAAATGCCTTGGAGTGGTTACCTAGAACAGACACAGGACAGAGCTAAAAGAATAAAGTGGGTATTTCTTAAAGGCCTCTAACAGGTACACCTCGGGCAGTTAAAAGAATAAAGTGGGTATTTATTAAAGACTTATAACAGGTACACCTCGGGCAGTTAAAAGAATAAAGTGGGTATTTATTAAAGACTTATAACAGGTACACCTCGGGCAGTTAAAAGAATAAAGTGGGTATTTATTAAAGGCCTTTAACAGGAACACCTCAGGCAGGTAAAAGAATAAAGTGGGTATTTATTAAAGGCTTTTAACAGGTACACCTTGGGCAGTTAAAATCCTCACAGAAGCTACACCCAAGATGCATGATGGTCACGAGTTTTTTGGGCAGATATAAGTTTGGTCTGTTCACATATCAGAGGTTAATTGTCCAGTTATATCTTCAGGTAGTTAAGTCACATTCCCTCAGTTTGCTTTCCCCCACGATTCACTTTTCTTTATACTTTTTTGGGGCCTGAAGCTGTAGGGTGTCCTTGGGTTCCAGGCCCCAGAGGAATTGTTTTGTCTGACCAAAGTGTGAAGACAGAAGCTAACATTTTATATGAAGTATAGAGTTATGCACTATTGCAGCACAGGATTTCAAAAATATAAAGGCTAAAATCTTGAGGCATTGTTCCCCCCCTTTAGAGGCTTGACAAGGAGAAGCTGTGAGCTCAGGTGTCAGCAGCATCAATTCCTGCTGCTTTTCTTGACTGGAAGGGTGCTGTGATCATTTCTGGAGTGGAGTCTCCAGCAATCTCTGCTTTGTTTTGCCAGGACCTCTGTGAAGACCCCCACCTGCTTGTGGATGGAATGAGCTCCCACGACTTCCACCAGGGCAAGCTGGGGAACTGCTGGTTTGTGGCTGCGTGCTCCTGCCTGGCTCTGAGGAAAAGCCTCTGGCAGCAGGTGGGTGATTGATGTGTGTGGGGCAGGAAATAAAGCTAATAAACCAAACTAACCTTGGCTGTTTCCCTGCTTATCAGCCAGTGTTTTTCTCCCTAGGACTAACAAGGGGGTGAATTTTGGTGGATTCAAACCTTCCCTTTCTTTAGCATGTTCCAGGGCAGTCTGCCCTGCGAATAAACCTCAGTGCAGTGGCTGAACTTCCCCTTCCATGGTTTCCCAGGTGATTCCAGACTATAAGGAGCAGGAATGGGACCCTAAAAGCCCAAGGAAATATGCTGGGATTTTCCGTTTCCGTTTCTGGCACTTCGGGAGGTGGACAGAGGTGGTGGTTGATGATCTGCTGCCAACAGAGAATGGGGAGTTGATCTACTGCCATTCCAACGTGAGAAATGAATTCTGGAGTGCTTTGCTGGAGAAAGCTTATGCCAAGTATGAGCTGGTTCGTTGTCCTTGTAGTCCTCAGTGTTGCCCCTTTGTCTGTTTTGTCTTTCAATTCTATCAGACTTTCCATAGGATTTAGTTTTCCTGCTGGTAGAGAACCTAAAAAAGACTGAAAACTCCTCCTTTTAATCTCTGTTAAGGATGTAAATCACAAAGGAGTGCAATGCACTCTACTTCAGCAGCCCAAATCCTTAAGGATCCTGGAAACCAGGGAAGATGTAGCTGCAGTCTGCTCAGGCTTTTTTTGCTCTGTTCTGTTTTTTCCTTGGTGAGACACAAACATGTTCCCTACATTCAAGCCGAATTAGAGCACTTGTTCCAGCCCCCTGTAAACTGAGAGTGTTCTGTGTTGCCCCCAGGCTGGCTGGATCCTACCAAGCCCTGGATGGAGGCTGTGCTGCAGAAGCTCTGGTGGATTTTACTGGAGCAGTGGCAGACTCCATTAATTTGGCAGAGGGCAAATATGGTGAGGTTATTTCAGAGCAGATGAAGCTGTTTGAAGACTTGATGAAAGTGCATAAAAGAGGAGGGTTCATCAGCTGCTCCATTTCGGTGAGTACAGACAGCTGGATTTTAAGGATTTATTTCAATGAAAATATTCTGGAAGAAATACCATTATTGTGATATTGAATATGTCCTTCTTTTGCACGTTTGGAAAAGCTTTGTTTGGAGAAATCTAGCAAGTGCTTCTGGCTCCAGGAGCCCCTCAATACAATCACAACTGCTTGTGCTGCCACTTCACTGTGTGTCTGAAATTCTTTTTTTCTGAATGGTCACAGTTGTGAATTGACCTGAGGTAAACCCACCCTAATTTACAGAGCAGATAGCAGCATTCAATTGCTTTATTTCTTAGAGAAATATCTTTAGAGAAAACAGTTCTGGCATGGAGCTACTGAGACTTCTCGATTTTGGTTGTGCCAGTGGAGCTGAGCTGAAAGGCTGAGCTCACCTGGTTATTCAGGTAATGCTATTTGATATTTAATATATTCAATAATTGTGTAATCTCCCCACTGGAATTAACCTGCAGAACTTGCCTGTGCTGGCTCATGCCAGGCTCAGGTCACTCAGTGCCCACATTATGGCCCTGAAGTTCCCATGGTCAGTAGAGAGGGGGTGGTTTCTGAGGAGATTTACCTCTCTCCAGTCCTGTGCTAGAAGATGGATGGGTAAGAGCTCCCAAAGGATGCTTTGTGCTTCACAAACCACCTGTGGCCCAGCCCTTGGCCATAGGAGGCACACCACTGACAGCTCCCTTCTGTGTAAATCTGCAATGTCAGTCCCTGACTGGGCAATGCTGAAATCCTCACCTTGTCCAAAGCTGTCATCACATGTGAAGGGCTAACAAACTGCAATGGCACCTGAATATTTCCTAAAAGAATGCTTTGAAATGATTTTTTAAAATCGTTTATTGTGAAGCATTCATCCAACAACCCACAGAAAAGGGGTATTTTTCTAGGAGCTGCAGGGTTGGCATCTAAGGGCACTTCAGCATCTTTCTCCCACGGCCCCTGCTTCAGTTTAAGACCTTAGCTAAGGCTGATCTTAGTTAAATCACTTAAACATTTTGCTTTAGTTTCCCTATCTGTGAATGAAGCTGCTTCACTCAGAAATTCTTGTGAGTATGAAGCGAGCTGTGGAATTGTCAAGAACAGAGAATCAGCCAGTTTTGGAGGCTCCTGAGAATGTCACCTGTTCACCTGGCCCTGGCCATGCACTGTCCTGCATCAGGGCCTGGCACCAAACAGGAACACCTGGTACCAAACAGAAACACCTGGTACCTTCAGGTTCACAAACTTTAACCTGAGATAGAGCAGGGTCCTGGACTGTCCCTTCCAGCAGCATCAGGAAACAGCTCAGAAACAAAAGCTTCAAGGTCTTTGGGTTTTGTTTTACCCATTTTTATTTGTAAGGGCTGAATTTTTATTTGGAAGAATTCCATTTGATTTGCTCAGACCAGGCTGGCAGAGCAGACTGCCTGGTGTGAATTGCTACTGCAGACATTGTTTTAGGAATAACAGGTTGCTCCAAAATGCTAGAACAGTTCTGTTTCTTAACAAGAATTTGGTACAGGGACTCAGTACAGGGAGCTCTATTTTAAAAAGCAGTTAATTAGGCAGTTGTAATGCTTTCACTGATTCCTGGCATTATGTTTCTGCCTTCCAAATTAAACACAAATACTCCTAAACATTGATTAAAAGAGAGACCATTCCTAAGTTTGCCTGCATTTGTCACTTCTTGATGTATTATACACACAGTGGAGCTTGCTAGGTGTAGAATATTTAATACTCAAGTGGCTTCATTGCTGCCTTACAAACATGTCATCATTTTCCTTGGATTACAAAATGGCCCTGAGCATCACCATTTGGAAATCTGAACAGACAGGAGATGTTTAAATATCTCATTTAAATAAAGAAATGCATAAGTACCTTCAGAACGAGGTGGGAAAGGTCAGCAGTGAGAAAAACCTGGGGGATAATAAAGGCAGCAGGAGAAGTTACAGACTCCGGGGCTGTCAAGGACTCCTTGTTTGCTTTTAGTTGTGCAAAACGTGGCTGAGTGTTACATTGGAGGGAGCCCAGAGCCATGGGAATGTCAGCCAGGCTGGGGGAACTCTTGAGCTGATTCTTTGGGAGCTTTTGTCATCAAGAGGCACAGAGGGCTTGGTGAGACTCTCGGAGTTGCCAGACCATCTGTCAGTTCCAGTTTGGTAGGAATTCCTCTTTCCCCCTTTTTTTTAAAATGTGATTTCTTACCTTTGGGGACTGAGCACTGTTACATAAGTGCAACATTTGCCTCAGGACAAGGACCTTGTCTGTTTAGACCAGTTAAATTTTGAAATGGGTAAAAATATCTGAGGAAGTACTTTGTGCATTTCATAACTGTGATAAGTCCTTATTTATATTTAAATATTCCTATATTTATCCTAATATATTAATGCGTAATGATAAATAATATATTTATATTTAAATATTTGAATTAGTAACACCAAGAGGCCATACCTCTTGCTCTCTCCACCACAGCCAAGGCTTGACTGAGCATTAATTAGGTAATTACAAGTTTAAACACAAGGATTTGACTCTGCACTGAGTCAAATCTTCCTTCCTTGGTGTTCAAGAGAGTATTTCCAGGCCCTATGGGTGATAAATGGGAGAGACTCGAGAGTGGCTTGGCTGGATTCAGTGAGGGTATGGAGAATCTGGATCCAGGACCATCAGAACAACTCCAGTATCCTTGTATGGTGCTGCTTTCCTGGGTTTAGGTCAGGAGATTTGGATACATTAAATGACATTGTGGTTTCTTTTTCAGAGCTTGACTACTCTTATGTATGCTTAGATCAGCATCTGATCAGGCCTAGGTCATCAGAGAGGACAGTTCAGGGTTAGTTTAAGGACAGTTCAGGGACACAGATCACTGCTGGAAACTGAGATTCTTACATGGAGTTCACAATGAGCAAACCCAGTTCCTAAAGCACCCTACAGATCTTCCCTTTGCTGTGTAAGAGAGCCCTGCCAGCAGTGAGTGAGGTACAGGACAGGCTTCACAAGTGCCTTGGAAGTTTTTTTACTTGTCAGCTTGTCAAAACTTGAAAGTCTCTTTACTCCACAAAAACTTGGAAGTTTTTGGCACTCACCTGTGCCCTCCCAGTTTTACCCACTGCCAGTTCTTCCTGGGTATCAAATTTATTCCAGCACAAGAACCACTGGACTCACTGGTTAAATTCATGAGTGTCCAGGTAGGTAAGGACACCCCCAGCCAGTCTGGGCACAGTCATCAGTGTCAGAAGAGCCCTTTGGTAGAGATGTCAGAATTTCGGAAGGGCTGATAAAGATGTTCCATTTTCTAACTCTGAGGCCAGGAGGAGACAGACTGGCTGCAGCAGGCAGGATTCTCCTGTGCTCTGGGATTGTCTGGCACTGGAATTGCCTGGCACTAACAACATCAGATTAGTGAGCCCTTACTTCTGATTCCCAGTGCTGTTATTTTCCTGCATAGTCAAATCACTCAGGACAAGAATGAAAAACACATTTTTCTTGTCCTTCCCTTTGAACTTGGAGTTTTCAGGTTCCTCAAGGACCTGAGTTCTTTTTTCAAATTATCATTCTTCATGCCCAAGGAGTCCCTTGGCCGCCCCAGCGAGGCAGAGACAGAGATGGGGCTCATTGTGGGCCATGCCTACTCCGTGACTGCCATCAGGAAACTGCGCCTCGGCGAGAGCCTCCTCTTCTCCTTCCAGGCACAAAAGCTGTTCATGATCAGGCTGAGGAATCCCTGGGGGAAAAAAGAATGGCATGGTGCTTGGAGTGACAGGTAAGAGCTGCAAACCCAGGGTCAAAGGGGTGAAATTCTGCTGGAGCCACTGGAATTTGTGGTTAAACACTGGTGAGACACACACACCCATACTCAGAGATGGCTGAACTTCTGTGCAGTCTCTCCCCGTTTTCCTCTGAGAAAATGGGCATGTCCTGGAGGAGTTCATGACTCCCTGGACCTTATTTACTGTTTACATCATTGTTCTGGAACATGGGAAGAAAAAGATCTCGTGAGTCGAGAGCACGAGGCTCGTTCCCAGCTTCACCGCTGAGCGTGTCTGGGACTCAGTTTCTCATCTGTCATTTCCAGCTGCTGGGAGTGGTAAAAGTCTTGTAGATCATTTAAGTGACCGGTGAAAAACGCTGCAAAAGTGCCATGTTTATGATTTCTTTCTAATTAACTTTCTAATGAATTTTCATGTGGGCCATGGGCTTAGCAGGTACCTGCACAGCAAGAGAAATGATTGCTGGAGGGGACGTCTCCCATCGTGGGTGATTGATACATGAAAAATGTGTGACAGTACAGCACTGGGCTCAACAGCTAGCATTTAGCATTCGACAATGCAGTGTTCTAAACAGCAGTATATTCACTTCTTATAATCCATGCTTTAGCTAGCAAAAATCTCCTGCTTTCAGAGAGATAGTTCTGGGTGAAATGCAAAGAATGCACAAAAGAGCTGCTGGCTCTGGTTTAAGTGAAGCCCTTAGGGTTCTCCAGTAGCCTGTGTCTGGCACAGCTGCCACTCATGCCAGCACTGAGGACACTGATGGTGGCCCGAGGCTTTTAGGCTAATAGAATTAAATGGACAATTTCCAAACAGGTTAATAAAATGTCTCTTAGGGTGAGCAGCCTCCCTTCCCTCCTTCCAGCCACCTTCAGCTTTAGCCTCCAAGTGCTTTTGGAGGGGCAGTGAGGAGCTGTGGCTCTGTTTGTCTGGTGTAACCCATCAGGACAGGGTCTGGTTTGGGTTTCAGCAGGAGGCTGCTGGAATTTAGGGTCTGTGCTCCCCTGCAGGGGCTGTGCACTGTAATGTTCCTCTGCAGACTGGACACCGTGCTCAGGCTCCAGCAGTTTCTTCTCAAAGGTACCCCGGGGAAATCTCAGACCTCAGGCCTGCTTTATTAAGGTGATTAAAAGAGAAAGAGAATGCTCTGGTCTGAGTGAAGCGTTCAATAATCTCCCCAGGAGGAAAACCAGGTTTCATTTGAGGGGCCTTCAGGGAATGGAGTCAATCTCCTGTGACCTTGGAAATCAGCTGTTTAAGTGTTTAAGAGTCCTAATGGAGGGTGTGACAAAGGAAATCGATAAAGTTCTGCTCTAGCTGAGCCTATTTCCTATTCATCTCTTCCTTTCTCTCCCTTTTTTAGTAGCTTTCAAATCAATTAATGTTTTAAAACTCCCCTTGAAAGCTTCACACTTTCATCAATATCATGTGCCCTTTCCGTACTCTGATATTCCTTTTAAAACCATGGACCAGGAGAGATTTTTACTTCAATTCTTTTTCCAGGTGAGAGTTTTTAAGTTATTCATCATCTTTATTGTTTTGATTTCTTTTTTTTTTTTGTTTTTCTTTCTTTTTTTTTAATTATTTCCTTTTAGTTCTGAAGAGTGGAAGAAAGTCAGTGATTCTGAGCGCAAGAATTTGGGGCTCACTGTTGAGAATGATGGAGAGTTCTGGTGAGTGGGAGTGATGGGAAGGATTTGGGGACACTGGCTACACTGAGTGACTGTCATTAATCTGCCATTTAACAGCTTCAAAAACAGATGGATAAAGTTATCCCAAGGTCTGTTCCTTTCAAACTCCCAAGGGATGACAGGGAAGAATAATAAAAATTGATTTGAAACCAGTAGAACAAAATTAGTAGCTCTCAGAATCTATTGTCTAAATTTAGGATAATCCCTCAGAACCCAGGAGAACACGTGCTGGTTTACATGACACAATGCCCAATACTGAACACTGTTTAGACCAGTTAAATTTTGAAATGGGTAAAAATATCTGAGGAAGTACTATGTGCATTTCACACCATGTTTACTGACTACTGTGCTTGTCTGTAGGTCAGCCATAGCTGAGGCATTTAAAAATAGAGTTGCATCCAGTGATTTTTAATATTTGTTGCTGTTTTCCAGCATGAGAATGAGAAGTGTTCATTCTCTATACAATGTCTAGAGCTCTATTAATTTTGACCTTGCTTAAAGCTTAGATCCTGAGCCCAGCAGGTCCTTCTGGAGATGATCAATATTGGGTCAAGTGAACTGGTAGGGCTCAGAATGAAAATAATTCTGTTGGCTTTGTCAGGACTGGCAGCTGCAGGATTTGGCTCTGGGCCATGAATAAGGCAGGCCATGATGGTAATTCAAAAAGCCAAGCTGTTTTCCAGTTGTTCTGCAGCCCAGCCCGTTCCTTTAGCAGGTACAGGTGAGATGGGTTAAATAAAAGTTCTGTCCAGAGTGCAGAGGTTTGGGTGGTGCTCAGGGACAGATGTGACAATAAGGACTGTAATAATGGGGAGTGGATCCTGCTTTAATTGCAGATGATCTCTTTGGCCTTTGTAAAATGTCTTATCAAATCCAGCCTGGGAGGTTCAACCTGTCCTTTAGGCTGAGGAGCTGCAGCAGAACAGGTCCTGATCTGACCAAACACACAGAGTGATGCTGCTCCAAATTAAGCTCTAAAACTCTGTAATTGTGGCTTCACGAGTATTTCCACATGGGGAGATTTCCAGTGAATCAGTTTGTCCCCTGGACAGCTGAGCAATGCCTCCTCTTCAAATGACTGGAAGATTTTGTGTTTTGTTTTGGCTCTTTGTGTGAATATCGCCGTTTTATTTTTAAACAAACCATTACTTCCCTGCTGTTCTGTGGAGCAGGATGACGTTCGAGGACTGGTGTAAGAATTTCACAGATGTGGACATCTGCAGGACTGTGAACACCTCCTTCTTCAGCCTCCACAAGACCTGGGAGAAGGAAATGATGTATGGGGCTTGGGCAAAGCATCCAGAGCCCCAGCTGAACAGATCTGGGGGCTGCTTTGATAACAGAGAGACCTTCCTGCAGAACCCCCAGGTGGGAATCCCTGTGTTTTGTGAGGTATTGTGTATTTGTGAGGTATTTGATAACAGAGAGACCTTCCTGCAGAACCCCCAGGTGGGAAGTTTTGTGAGGTATTGAACTGTACCCACTTTAGCTGGGGCTCCTGAAGTATCCACCCTGTTTGGGAATTGGCAGTGACTACTAGACAAAAATCTTATTGCCCTGGGAGTGTGCTGAGTACTGCATGTTTTGATGATTTGATGCAATTTCTCAGAAGGGTTTAGATATTTATTTAGGACTGATCGTGCTTGGGGCTGGTGAGTCACACACACAAAACAGAGTTACTGACGTCCTGCCTGGACTTCTTTCATTTTCCCAGTCACAGAAAGGCAACAAATCTGATTTTCTAATGACAGAACTCACTTAACCCCCTTAAACAGCTTGGAGATTTGATCCACTGTAATAAGTTAGTATCCCTTGGCATTAATGTAAGATTCTGGAAGTACTTCATCTCTTCCCCAAGCTCACCCTCTCATCAGCATTACAGAATTTTCCTTGTCTCATCCTACCTGGTCTTTTCAAGCTATTCAGTTTATCTATTCATCCATTCCTACTCCCTTTCCCACATTCCTGCCCTTTTCTCTCCCAGCACATGCAAATTCAGGCGTATAACTTCAGTTACTGTCCGTGGGCTCTGGGCACTTACTCTGTTAGTCACCACTTTGAAAATGGATCTTTCCATCCAGCTTAATTAAAGATACTTTTTGGATCTGCTTCTCCGCACTTGCAAGGGAGGTTTCTGCCTGCAGCCTCTGTTCTCAGAGCAGGATGCTGGAGCAGTGCAGCCTCAGCTGCTCAGATCACATCTCAGATTCCAGCTCACCCTGCAGTTCTTCACTGCTCTGCCTTCTGGCAGTGCCTCATTTCCAGGGGGTGATTTAATTCAGGTATTGCCCTGTATGATTCTGGATGTGTTCCGAGTGCTTGTCTGTCTCATTTTTAAGTGTTTAGCTGTCACAGGGAACAAAATGCACATGTTCCAGCTGAGTGCAGTGCCTGATGCAGTGGAATTGCCTCTGTATTCCAGTGACATGTCTGGGCCAGCTGATTAAAATGCTCCTAGCAGCAGTGCTGGAATATATTTATGTTCCCTTGGGGCCATTACAGGTTACTGTGGCACACCCCATCACAATCTGGAGATAATCTCTGTCTGTTCTCCTGGCACTGATGCCTCCTGTGAGGTTAATCTGTGCAGAGAGGGATTGTGACACTTCCAGTCCCTTTGATAAGGCAATTTCAGCCAAGCATCTGCCTATTCTGCAGTCACCTGCTGACTTGTGGATCATTACCCATCAGACAGCTGAAGTGCCATCAGAAGGTTACAGTTGTCATCAGAGAAGTTTCCAGTTCCAGGAGAACTTTCCAATTCTACCTGTTGCCCTCCCACCCCTCCATGGCCTTGGAACACTCTGAGGGAGTAACCTGTGTATGGTTCATCAGGGACAAGAATTAAAGTGTGCCCTACTGGCTGTTGCTGCATGTTTATATCTCACTTTCTAGGTTCTCTTACAACCCCTGGGACTCTCCCAGGGCCCTGTGCTTTCTCTGCTGCAGTAGGTGATATAAAACACAAATCAGAGCTTGGGATGGGACCTTGTTCAGCAGAGCTCCGAGGCAGAGGGATGTGGATGGTTCTGTGACCAAGGCAAGATCAATATCTACCTCAGACCAAAGCTCAATGGTTTTCTTTTTAGCATCTCTTTTTAGGAGAAGGGAGGAGGGAATTGAAGCAATGATGCTATTCCTCTCCATGCTGCCAGGGAATTCCTGCCTAATTCAGAACACGTGGTGCACATGGAACCCAGCTGTGCACTGCTGCGGGGTTATGTTTCTATTTATTTTTTTTTCACATTTAAATGTCTTTGAGGATGGGGGAGTACAGCATCTGTCCAAACTTGGGGTAAATAATGTCCTCTTCCTTCCACTGGTCCAACTCAGGTTTGCCCTCTGCATGCACAAAGCAAAATTTAAAGGCATCTCTAATAATGAACAAATTAATTAAATTCCATGTCATATAAAGAAACACCTGTCTGACATTTCCTTTGTTCATACTTACTTATGAATTGGTCTGGTAGTGATTTTTAGAAATGTAACTGTTCAAGTTGGATTTAGAAAAATGGGAACTGCTGCTTAAACTTGAGATAAATTCCTTTGATCTGTCTTAAACCCAAGTTGACTCAAGTTTACTGTAAACAGTTTGGATAAAATATTTGCGTATTAAAGGTGCAGGAGTCTTAGCTGTTTTTTACTGGGTACTCAGGAAAACCGAGAACTCCAAAATTAGCATTCCTGTTAGTCTCACATTAATTAGGAACTGTAGATGCAGAACGAACTGCCTTTTAAACAAGATTTGAAAGATTCCTTCATTTGCAGGCTCTATATAAAGATGTTTGAAATTTGAAGGCACCATTTAAAGGAGAATGGAAAATTATCTAAGACCCCATGTGGAGTCCATTGGTTTATTTTTTTAATCGCACTCCTGATTTATAGCTAAATGAAACTTAGTATTTAGTTCTTTTGCCTTCAAATGAGGCATCCTCCTATCTTGACTACAGTTATTTTGTAGCTTTGTCCCAGGCTGTCTTTTATGTGAGTTCACAGAATCAAATAATCATGGAATGGTTTGGGTTGGGAGGGACCTTAAAGCTCATCTCAGTCCACCCCCTGCCACGGGCAGTGACACCTTCCACTGTCCCAGGCTGCTCCAAGCCCCATCCAGCCTGGCCTTGGACATTCCCAGGGATCCAGGGGCAGCCACAGCTGCTCTGGGAACCTGTGCCAGGGACTGCCCATCCACACAGTGAAGGATTTTTTCCTAACATCCAGTCTAACCCTACCTTGCTTCACCTTAAGGACATTCCCCCATGTCTGGCCACTAAGATTACCATTTTCATCAGCACCTTTTATTTACCTGATACTTTTGATTTTAAGATCCTTGTTAAAGCATTAATCTTCCAGCTGTGAATTGCTGGGAGTGTCAGTTCTATGGAGAACTCTCCTTCCTCCCCCAGATGTATTTCCTTGGTGATGGCTTTACCCTCAGCCTCCTGAGGCAATTCCAACAGCTCTTCTCTATTCTCTCTCCTCCCAGTACCTCTTTGATGTTAAGAAAGCCGAGGACAAAGTGTTGGTGTCATTACAGCAAGAGGATCGAAGAAAGTACAAGAAAGAAGGGAAAGGAGACAATATCACAATTGGCTTTGAAATCCTCAAGGTAGGCAGCCAGCTGCCCTGCTGGTGCAGTTTGCTCAGTCCTGCTTCACCCTGACAGTGAGATCCTTGGCAGACAGAGCCTGGATTATCCTGGGGTCTGGCTCTGTGCTCAGATTTTGTGTGGGTGCTGCACTCAGGCCATGGGAACTCAACTGAATTTAGTTCAGCTCAAGCTCTAGTCGAATAAATTTCATTTATTTGAAAGAAATAATTTTTTGCCCCTTGCAATAGAATTTTAAGTGTTTTTCCTATCCTCCAAACTTTCTAAAGAAAGGCAAAATTATATTAAATGTTTGAAACATGGAAGGGTTTTTCTCCTTCTGCCTCCATTTCTTCAACAAATACAGCCAGGTGAATGAGGCTGAAAAGTCTGCAGTTCTTCTGTTGCTACTTAGAAAAATGCGTTTTCAAAAGCTGGACTAGTGAGCAGGAAATGAGTATGTGGGAAAAGGAAACACAGGGATCCCCAAAGATATTTTAATTGCACTCTCAAGGCAAATAGAGTAAAATGAAAACGCTCAAACTCAGAGGAGGGAAGCAAAGAAACAGTAATTTTTCTGCTGTTTCACTGAGGATTGGGGTAATCCTGTCATCTGTTGCTACAGCTCCTGGGACTACATTAAATCTATGGCCCTGCCCTAAAAAAGGTCAATTTTAACAGTTGATTAGATGTGCTAACATCCTACTCGTTTGCCAGTCACCTGTTAACCACCATATATTGAAAAGCGTCCTTGCAAAAAGCAGAATAATTTCCCTTGTTCATGCCTGTAATTTGGAAAGGCTTGAAAAAGAAAACCACACCTTCCTAAAAGTTTCAGTGCTCTATTTTTATTTCTGTTCAATAATTTTTCTATTTTTATATATATTCTATCACACCAGGCTCATTAGCATGACTAAAGGCCTTGGGAAGAGAGCTGCCAGAAAATGAAAGGTTGCCTTTGCCCCAAGAGCTGCTTGAGAGGGAGGTTTGGATTTAAACTGTGCTCCAGCAAATACCAGTCCCCTGGAGAGGATGTCAAGAATTAAGCACAACTTCAAGGCTTAGAACAAAACATGAATGGTTATTCTGTGGCTTTTGTATTCAGGAAAGGGCAGGGAAAATCCAGCTGCGTGCATCTGGACTGGGAGCCTGCTGAGAAAGGCTAGAGAAGAGACAGAGGGATGCATGTGCAGTCCTCGGGTGTGTGTCCACCTCTGGAAGTGCTCCCAGCTCTGCAGTAGCATCACTTCATCCGTTTCAGTGGACTCCTGTCTTTGCCAGCCCCAAACTTTAACCTTCCACAGCTTAACTGGATGAGAAAAGACTTGCCAAATGATTGGCATTTAGTGCTAGTTGAGGTTTACTGCCCTGAAAAGCTGCTCAGGGAGAACCCTGGTGGTGCTCAGGGAGAACCCTGCCCACGATCCCTGCTGGCATTAACCCCTCTCCTGCTGCAGGTGGAGGACAACAGGAGGTACAGGCTGCACAAGCTCACGGTGCAGGAGAGAGTGGCCACATCTCCCTACTCCAACACACGCAGCGTGTTCCTGAGGAGGAGCCTCCAGCAAGGCCGCTACATCCTCATCCCAACCACCTACATCCCAGGTGTCCCCACAAAGTTTATCCTCAGGCTCTACACAGATGTGCCCTCAAAACTCAGGTGGGTGGCGCTCACAGCTGCAGGAGATCCTCTTAGCCCACAGGCTGCAGCACCATGGAAGGGTTGTCCTGGCTCATGTGGCTCCAGAACTGCGCCCTGGAGACATCAGGGGCACCTCTGAGAATCTCCAGGTTTGTGCGTGGTCAGGAGATGTTTACTTAGGGACCTCTTGGACAATTTGTTTTGAGTCTTTTGGCTTTTTTAGTTCAGTTCTTGTAGTGGTCTCCAGTTCTAGGTCAGGACACTGAGGACTGGTGCTTGTTACAGCTGACAACTGTTGTTTCTGTGACCATCTCCTCTGAAAGCAGTGGTTGCTGCAAGAGTATCATGAATCAGGCCCACTTCATTTATTTATTGATTTGATTGTATTTTTCACTATTTAATATTGGGGGTTTTTTTTATCACTTTCATTTCCACACAAAAAGATAACACCAATTTGTTTTACTTTGCTTTGCTCTATTTTTATTTCTTACCTCTGTCATTTCTGCACCACAGAACTCAAAAACAGCAGATGAGGAAAAACTACAAATCTCATGTTCTAAAAATGCCAGATTTCCACAACCATTGATTTTTTTGCTTGACATTCTTTGCTTAGGTTGCTTTTTCCATGATTTTTCAGGGAGCTGAAGGCAGATAAGCCTAAAATGACGTGTTGGAGTCTTCTCTGTGGCTACCCACGCACAGTCACCCAAATCAAAGTCCACTCTGCAGAGGGTTTGCAGAAACAAGACAGATCAGGAGGTAAGTGGAAGGGGAGTCTGGAAGAGTGGAACGGGCTTTTCAGTCCTCTAAAGGTGATTTTGGCTGATATGTAAACAATCGGAAATTATCCAAACAGAGGATTTATGGGATTTGTTTTTCCATCATGTTGTAAAACCTGCCTCTCTGTCAGGCCTTTTTCCCGAGTTTCTCTTTGAGAACAAATCACCTTCTGTACCTTTAACTCTTCCTGCTGCCATCCCATGTTGGATTTACATATTGAATTGTTTTTCACCACTTACATTCTAAGTGTTGAGATCCATGGTGTGTGACAGCCCTGGAAGCAGAGAATCGTTAGTGGGAGCTGCCTTGGGAGCAGCGTGAGAAGCAGAAGGATGGAGAAGCAGAGATTCACCTGCAAGAGGCAAAAAACCCTGCTGTGAATACCAGGGCAGTCTTGTGTCTCAGCTGTACTGTACCTGCTGTTTGTCCCATGCCCTTTTCCAGTGGCTGAGGGTGGAAGAGCTCTCCAGGTTCTGGTAGGAGCAGTAGAGGAGTGGGAATGCAGCTGGGAACATTCCCTCAGGAATGTGTTTCAGAAAGCCTTTTGCTTTGGTACAGTGCTTCAGGATGTGGGTGTTAGATCCTCAGTGCAGTTCCCAAAAATTAAACCTTAGACTACTGAGCACAGATTTCTTTAAGCCTTAGAAATGCCATTACCGTTCAGCTATTTCTGGCTTTTACAGATTCCAAGTTTGTTTTCTTTTTTCCCTTTGCACGGCTCTTGTGCACAACTTCTCAGAGCAGCAGCACAGGCAGGACTGAGGTAAGAGAGCTGCTGTGGGGTTCAGGGCAGAGCTGGAGCCATTTGTGTGCTCCAGAGCTGAACCCAGCCCTCCTTCCCCTGCCAGAGCCTTTTCCTGAGCAGCAGCTCCAGTTTCATTCCCAGCTCATGGCCAATACCAGGACATTGCTCTTCCACTCTAGCAGACCTTTGTGTTTTTCCTTTGTCCTGTAAATAAACCAGGCACAGAACTGGGCCATCTGTAGCTGAGAACATCTGATCCCCCATGTGCTCTCCCACTGCTTCCTTTTGTTGTGGAATTGGAGGCAGCTTTCCTAAAACAACTGACCCATCCAGCACTGCCATCATGGGGTCAGAACATTTTGGAACATCGTGGGTGCAGTAACATTTTGTGGCCCCCTTCTACCTCCCTCCGTTTCTGGTTTCTCGAGGTCTTGCTGAGAATTTTAATGTTTCCTTCAAGTATTCTTTCCTTTTCCTTCCACTTAGCAAGTCCCCTCATTAACTGCTCCCTCCAGCATCCAGCCTGTCACCTCTTTAGCTCTGTGTCCTTTCCCCACCCCTCTTTATGCTCTTTATCTCTTAATTACTGTTAATGCTCAGGTGTTGCTCTGCTCCTTGCCCTTGGACAAAGTTGTTAACACCATTGGGGTGACAGGCAAAACCCTGCTTTATCCAGATCCATTTTCCAAACTGCTCTATGAAGAGGGCAGCTTTTCCACCCCTGGTGGCACTGTGTGGTGCCACCCCATGCCCCAGTGCTGAATTCACAGTTCAGTGACACGGAAGGCAATTGCCCATCAGAAAAGCCAATATCCTGCTACCTGCCATGGAACTGTGAGGGGTTGTCAGGGAAACAGGCCCGTGGCAGCTCTGGCCAGGTGTAACCACAGAGTAACATATGGAAAAACCTGTGTCTGCCTTGTACATGGAGGCGGCTGCATCTGGTTTGGATGCAGCTGTTACGTGGTTTGCTCCTGTGAGACTTTGGTACCCGGTCTTGTAAATGAATGATGTGTGTGAAGGAAATCGTCTGGGTATGGTTTGTTAAAAAGCTAGAGTTGCCTAAAATTGTGCTGCCTTCTGGCTTTGGTGGTGTTTTCGAGTAGTTGGTGGAAAATTTGTGTTAGAAACTCTCACGAGCCTGACTTACAGATACCCAGGGTTTATTTAAAATCTGTATCTAAGAAGTTGCAAGGTGTGGAAAAAAACAGATAACAGATATTCTGTCATTAACAACAGCAATGGACAGTTGTGTTAAAATACAAAACATGGTATCGCCTTTGTTTAATTAAAAGTAATTAGAAAGTGGAATGGCTCATTCTATTTGAATGTGTTTGGTGTTTCCAAAACGGTTCTTGCCCCTTATTGTAAAGGAAAGAGAATATCAACTTTAATAAGAAATAAAAATGCTCTCTATAAGCATTTCTAGAATGTTGAACAATTGCAGGGGGTCATGTATGAGGGTTAGATTGGATATTAAGGAGAAATTGTTCCCTGTGAGGAGAGTGAGGCCCTGGAACAGGTTCATGGAGAAGCTGTGGCTGCCCCTGGATCCCTGGAAGTGTCCAAGGCCAGGCTGGATGGGGCTTGGAGCAGCCTGGGATGGTGGAAAGTGTCCCTGCCCATGGCAGGGGGTGGAACTGGATGGGCATTGAGGTTCCTCCCAACCCAAACCATTCCATGATTCTGTGTTTTCACCTGTATGGGGAGCAGTGGTGTAACGTGGTGCTGCCAGGCACAGGAGGGAATTGTCTCTGCTGTGTTTCTGGGCAGCTCTCAGCTGCCACTCCGTGTTCCCAGTGCTGCTGGTTGTGTTCCAGGAGCAGATCCCTACGTGCTCATCAAGTGTGAGAACCAGAGCCGGCGCTCCCCGGTGCAGCACGACACCACCAGCCCCGTGTTCAACACCCAGGTGATCTTCTACATGAAGGACATGGACAGTCCTGTCACCATCCAGGTGAGACAGCCACAGGGCAGCTGCTCAGGGCAGGCAGGGCAGCACTGCAGCATCCCTGGGCTTCACTGGCCACCTTTTCCTTCATGTGACTGATTCCCAGGAGAGAAGTGAGAACCTCTGCTCCCCTTGCTGGGCTGTGCCTGGGGCTGTGCTGCTGCTTCTCCTCCATAAACACCAACTTTGGGATCACAAGGGCATGTTTCATTCCACGGCATGTTTCATTCCAAGACTTGGAAAGAATTGCAGAATTCCCTTTTGCCCCATGTGTTACCTGATGAAACAAAGAAAAGCCAAGTGCTGTCCAGAGTCAGTGTTTGAAACAAAACCAAAGCTAAGGCTGTTATTAAGAAGTTTTCTACCCTGAATTCTAGTCCTGTGAGAACTAGACCTCACTTTTTGCTTCAGCACTAGCTGGAGAAATAGAGCTTAGCATTGAGATGATATAGTCCAGGAAAACTTTGTCTTCAGTCTAGGCTGTGGGCCAGACTCTAAAACTCTAGCACTGAGGAGGTGCAGAGGTAGGCACAGGCAGGCAGAGAAGCACAGACAGGCTATTGTAAGTAGGTTTTACTGCTGATGGGGTAAAAAAAAGGTCATTTTTATTCCTCTCCTAGGCAGGCTGTGACCTAGAAAGCAAAAACTGCATTTTGCTCCTTATTTGCACCGTCTACGTAAATGAGCATGCAAATGCAGCCTCTCCCTCATGTTCTCTAGACAATTAGCTGAATTTAGACGCACGCCCCCCCTCTCTGCTTTGCCAAGGGGTTAACCGGGGGTGACCCTTCTCCAGCACAGCACAGCAGTGTGAAAGCAGCGCTGCCTCAGCCGGGTGTGTTTGTGTCCCCTCGTCACCAGGTCTGGCACAGCAAGCTCCTGAGTGACCAGTTCCTGGGGCAGGCGGTGCTGGCAGCCTCCCCCGGTGAGCCCCGCGAGCGGCAGAGGCTGCGGCTGCGGGGCAGAGGCGGCGGGGAAGCAGCCGAGGTGCCGGGTCACATCAGCGTCACGGTTCTCTGCAGCGATGACCTCGCCGAGCTCTGAGCACCGCAGCCCCGCAGAGCCAGACGGAGCTGTCACCTCGCCGGGGACTCGGGAGCACAGGGTGCACATCAGCATAATCGCTTTTAAAGGGGAAAAAAAGCCCTCCAACTCTCCACGTTATCATTGGTACTGGACGGAGAGGCGTTGGGAGAGGGGGAAATGCATATTTATACGTGGCTATGCTCGTGATGCAGCTCATGCAGTAGCAGAGAGGCCAAATGGAATGCTGGCAGTAAGTTCAGGAGGGTGTGAGCATCTTCCCAGCAGCATCGTTGAGGACGCAGGCAGGAATGGCTGCATCCCACCATCAGCGTGGGGACTGGCAAGTACAAGGGGGATTCGTGGGGATTTCTTTTCCCTCCATAGAAGCAGATGAATTTCACTACAGATTAGGTATTTTTGTTCCTTGATGAAAATGGCACTACTCAAGGAACTCAGTCATAGCTCATGGCCTTAACAACATTAAAATAGAGGGGCAGATCTTGCAGTGCCTGTTTGAACACCACAGCAAATAAGAGCTTTGTTCACCCAAAAGCTCTCAGATTCAATTTCTGATTCTTCTCTACCTTGAGCTTCTCTACCTTGATACTTTCAGTATCTCTGTCCAGGGGCATCTCATGGTTCAGCTGTGGTTTTGCTCAGAGCACAGATTCAGTAACGGGAGCCTCCTTGCTTTCTTTAAGCCACATAATACTAAAAATGGAATAACAACCCTCTTGTTTTGGTAGATGTAGCACCAGCCTGAAAGAGGAGAAAATGAACTTATGAGAAAAGTGGGTTTGTAAAGCAGGGTGCTGTTCCCTGGCAGGTGTCAGGTCTCACTCTCAAAATTTTGCAGTCATTAATTGCTGGCACGGCTGATGTTTGATGAAGTTTCATTCGGGTACCATGGAAGACGGTTGTTATTTCACATTTCCCTCTCAGCAGGTTCTGGTGCCAGCTCTTCCCTTGCCCTGCAGCCCATGGAAGGGTTCCCTCGGCAGCTGTCTGGGGTGGGCACGCTGGGCAGTGACCCTGGCAGTGCACGGGGCTCTCTGTGCCACACACTTGGAAATGGATTTTGCACAGCTGCACATTCTGGGTGGTAAGGTGAAGCTGAAGGACTGTTCTGCCTTTTTTACAGCCAGGAAATTTGGATTCCTATGTGCCTTGTAGCCACTTCAGCCACACTGTGCAATTTTTACAATTTTTGAAATGGCCCTTGACAGAGTTAATGTTTTCACAAAAGGTTTTGAAGTCTCCTCGGGGCTCTAAAAGGATCATTTCTGTGGTAGGAAACTGCTTTGTCTGACATGCCAGAGATAGACTGTGGGACTATGAATGATGCTGCAGTGCCATCAGCTTTTCTGCACGTACCAAGGACCTAAATCCAGCTCTTTTCAGACAGTTTGGGCTCAGGCCTTTTGGCACAGCAGAGATCTTGTCAGAGGTGTAAACTACAAGCTGCACAGGGAAGTGACATTCTCTGTAAGCTCACGGCTTCAGAGCTGCTTACTCTTAGAAATATTTGCACGCTGAGATTTATCTTTTTAAAAGCATGAACTGTCTCATGCAGACCAGAGGTTGGACAAGGGGAACTGCAAAGGTCAGGTTTGCTCTAGTCACACCGAGACCTGTTTGCTTTCCTTTTCCTCACACTGTTGCAGGCTGTGCTTCCCTACAGTATTCCCTGTGGGATGGGGGCCATTCCCAGGGCTTGGCTTGGCGGAAGGTCAGTGTTTAGCCTTAAAAAGAAGTTCCACTCCGAGATGGCACCAGAGGTTTGTGCCTGCCTTCCCCACCACTTGGCTGAGGAAGCTCCTGAGCCCGCTGAGGGCACAAAGCCACCTCAGCTCCAAGCTGGAGGGGTGTCCCTTGGCTCTTTCCTTGGAGCCCCACAGCCCTGACCACAGCCCCAGCACCACCACCCTGTGCCAGCCTCTGCAAAGGCTTGTCCCCAGCATCAGTGGCACAGAGGCAGTGCGACCAGCAGCTCTTGGGCGTGCACAGCCTGGCAAAGTAGAAAGTCAGGGTGGGGAGCATGGTGACTTTTAAGCCCTGGTCATTGTGCCAGCTCCAGCCCTTCCCCCAGTTTGTCCCCGTGGCATGGAGACAGGCACTGCTGGCCAGTGCTGCCCTGAGGGACTGGCAGTTCTGGGAGGCTTGGCAGGATGCCTGGTCCCCTCCACTGATTATTACTGGGAACAGTTTGGTTTTCCCAGCAGGAGGAGCCGATCGAGCCTGGGAATACAGCTGGCTCTGCTGGTTTACAGATGTTTCTGCCTTCCCAGGTGAAGCAAGGCAAGGGCAGGCTGACAGAGGCCCGTGCTGCTGCCTGCTCCTAACTTTAATAGTTGAAATTGTTAAAATATCAACACATGGGAAAAGATCTTGGCGTTGGTTTTTTGGGAGGGGGAAGGGCTGCATTTATGTACGCACTCGAGCCACCTCAAAAATAAGAACAGGTGGAAATGGCTGTAAAATATTTCATTGCAACCTTTTGTAACTCTTCAATACGAAGTGACCTAAATAAAATTTTACAAAAAAGAAAAGAATTTCAGCGATTTCTGTGCCGGCGGCGGCCGCGAGAGGGCGCTCGGTGTCCACCCGCACAGGTGTGACCACGGTCAGGTACCAACACCTGACTGCGGCCAGGTGCAACTCACCCCGATAAAAACGGGGTTTAATTTATACAGGAGGCCACACATTATCCTACAGGCGTTATTGTATCTCCCTATACACTCTAACAGTTAGAGAAGCACCTCTGATAGTATAAAAAAAGATTATTTATATATATCTATATATATGCACATGATGTATACACACTATATATACACACACCCTATATATATCTGATATATATATATATATATATATATATGGAGCATTATATAAGGAATGCTACAGTGCAGGAGAGTTAGGGGGGGTTGTGCATAGGGGACAATATAAGGTACAAACTAAATCTATGTCCATAGCTCTGTAACACACTATCTATACATATAATTATATAAAAACATTACATATATAGTACTATATAATATAATCACTATATATCACTATATATATCTATACACTATATATATATATCACTATATACATACTATTAATATTTATACATATAATAATACAGTATATTGTGTGTCTATGTACATTTGCACCCCCCGTTTATTACTCTACATTATATCCATATCTTTCTCTGGAATCTCTATATATTATATATTTTTTGTGTGCGTGTCAATGTGTTCTGCCAGGTAGAAGGAAGAGAGGTGCCACAACTGGGCAAAACCCAGCCCATGGGCATTCCAGAGGCAGCGTGGCCTGGAACTGGTAAATGGATATCCTTCCCCATTTCCAGACTTCCCCATTTCCATATTTAAGAAACAACCAACAATTCAGAAGTGAATGGAACCACTGGGTGAGAAGGGAACAAATCACCCAAAGGAGTGAAAATTTTATTCCTGATTTTTCTCTGAGCTGGCTGCTTCTGTGCCCTCACAGAGTTTCCTGGCTACACGGATCACTTGAGACAGGACGGAGAGACTCATGGCTGTTTGTAAAAATGGATGCTGCCCAAAAGGAAAAAAAAGAAAGAAAGGAACTGTTACTTTCCAAACCCAGTTTCTCGCAAGAAGAAGCAAGATTCCTCTGTTACCAGAAATATCCATAAATAGGACTGAGGGGCCCATCTCCACCTCAGTCTTCCTATTCAGGACCGTGCTGTCAGAGGCACACATGGCCCAGTAATCTCATTAATCCATTTATCAAAGTGTCTTCAGTTTGCTGGGATTTTGGCCCTGCCAGCAACTCTGGGAATGCCACTTGCTGCCTCAGGGCTTTTTTCATTTCAGGAAACTCAAAGGACTCATTTAGGCTCCTTTTTTTCTAAAGGTAGGGGATACTTTAGTTGTCAGAAAAGATGAGTGCAAGCTGTTCCACTGAGAACTCCAGCACCTCCAAGAAATGTTGATTCCATTAGGATTTAGGCCTGTCCTGTTCTGAAGAACACTGAGGTGCAAGCTTTCAGCACCAAGACATGAACAGCCAAATCTCTGACTGCTGGGCTGGGACTGGGTTCCTCTTCCACCAACACCATTTTGGGCCTCTGTACCCGACACCATTCTACTGCAGTTCTCTTGCCACCAGCTAAAACTGAATGCACTCCCAAAATACAACACAGAAATGATCAGAGGGTGGATGGAGCACCTTTCCTCTGAGGAAAGGCCAAGAAAACTGGGACTGTTCAGCCCGGAGAAGAGAAGGCCCCAGGGAGATCTTATTGCAGCCTTTCAAAACTTCAAAAGGGAACACATTTTTAATAGGGCCTGTTGCAAAGGGACAAAGGGTAATGGTGGTGGTGAAACACTGGCACAGGCTGCCCAGAGAGGTGTTGGATGCCCCATCCCTGAAAACATCCAAAGCCAGGTCGGACAGAGCTCTGATCAAGTTGAAGATGTCCCCACTCATGGCAGGGAGGTTGGCCCAGATGGATTTCAAAGGTCCCTTCCAAACCAAATTCTTCTATGATTCTACTTTGAAAGACACCCAGAGTGGGGATTATCAGGAGAGGAGGGCTCCCGGTGAGGAGAATTTCCCACAGGCCCTTTACCTCCAGGAGCTCCCTGGCTGTCCAGCGGATTCTGGGGTTGGTGTCCAGGCAGGAGTGCAGGAAGGCATGGAACAGAAATGACATCTTGCTGGGCATCTTCAGAGGGGGGTACTTGTTCTGGGCTATCAGGCGCTGAGCCTGGGAACAGAGGAAGCACGGGACAGCCACTGACCATCCTTGGGGTGGCAGCTCCACTGCAGGCACCTCCTGGCTTGCCGATAGCTCCCGACGCTTCTCAGGGGGCTGTGATCAACAATTGGAGGGTAAGGAAGCAGGGAATTGTCAGCCTGCAGAGCAGGGATGATAAGGACCCTGAGTGTAGCTCAGCTGGTCAGAGCATGGTGCTGGTAACATCAATCCCCAGATGAGCCATTACTCAGGAGCAGGATTTGATGATCCCTGTAGGTCCCTCCCAACTCAGAATATTCCGGGATCTGGAAATAATTCTCTTCATCTGTGTTTGCTGACTTTTATATAAGGCAAAGGCAATCCAAAAGTGGTCTTCCAAGAAAAGTCAGGGAACTTTTATGAGAAGAGTGGAGGACTGAATTCTTCAAAATTGTTGTCTTCCTCAGGAATTAACTGCAGCATTTAACTCGGTTTCAGCTATTAGTCATGAGATTTTGTCCTGGTACACATTCCTCCACTATTCCTTGCTCGTTTGGTACAAAACCTCATAATTTAATTTTAAGGAATTAGGATCAAAAACTGAAAACTTCATAATAAATTTAGTACAAGTAGCTTTGCTGAAACATACTTGCAGAATTTTTTTTGGGTAATACATCATTATGGCATCACTAGAACCAGTGACCCTCCTTGAAAGGCACTGGTCAGAATTTGAAAAGACCTCTGGGTCTGCAGATACACCTGTAATGCTTTTCATAATAATTTCCCAATTGGACAAACTTGCTGCTGTCATTCACAGCTACAGCTCAGAGATCAAACACAGCAGGAGGAATTCAAGCAATGCTGGGGGCCAAAAAGGCACATTTTTGCACTGGCACAGGTCCCTTCTTCTCTGATGACATGTTCTGCAGGAACATTTCTAGAAGTGGGCCTTGGTGGAACTATTTCAGGCTGATTTGAGTGGGATTTTGGTTCAGAGGAGACAAAACATGGCAGAGATTGGCAAGGCAGTGGTATCTGACAGCGTTTGCACCTTACCTGGAGAGGGCTTTCTTTAAAGTATGGAGGTTCTCCCTCCAGCATTTCAATGGCCACAATCCCAAGGGCCCAGATGTCCACTTGGGTGTCATAGTCCTTTCTTTTCAGGATTTCTGGTGCTACCCAGTAAGGAGAGCCAAGCATTGTGCACCGTGTGCTCCGGTCCAAGGTCAGCTGAGCACACAGGCCAAAATCAGCTGAGGAGGAAAACAAAAAATACTGTCAAAACCAGCTTGAACTGTGAAACCAAGCACAAAAATTCCCCACTCCATGTCTGAGAACATGGGGATGCTGTGCCTGACCAAGAATACTTACTCAGCTTCACAGATCCATCCATTCCGAGAAGAATGTTGTCACTTTTGACATCTCTGTGGATTATCTTCTTTGAATGAAGGAAATCCAGGGCTTTGAGGCACTGAAACAAAAAATTAAATAAAAATTAATTACCCTCATTTCATCACACACAAAAAGGAAATGTCTCTAAAAGACTGAATTTCTAGGTGAAACACCAATTGTTGATATAGAGTGTCCATTCCAAACCCAGCCAGAATGGCTGCAGTGGCAGTGCTCTCTCCATCCAAGTGACAAAGAAGGTTTGTCAAAAAGGAAAATATCTCTCTCTCCATTATGAAGTGGATCAGTTTTGTGTGGGAGGCTGCATGACAAAAGTTTTATGTCAGCCTTAACAGCAGACTCAGGAGTAGCACATTAGTCACTTTTTAGAAGGAAGCACCATTTGGGGTGCAACGCTCTCCTTTTAAGCTGAGGGCTGTGAGAAATGAGGCTCTATTTAAATTTGCTGCTAGTTTAAAATTTTGCCACCAGCATGTTTGCTTTCGCAGGCCAAGAATGCTGTGCAGATGTGCTTCAGTTTAAAGAGGCAATGTTTAGAATACTAAATTTTTTTAAGAAAGAGTACTAGCACATGAGTATAATAACAAAGTATAAGAAATGCAGTTGTACTGGCAGGAGGCCAACTTAGATGCCCTTTTATTTTACATTTCATAACAGCACTAAATCAAAGCTCTGAACATGAAGTCAGTCCTGTCCCTCCCTGTCCAAGCCATTGGAAGCACAAGCAGAGTCCCTCACCTCCCTGCTGATAGCAGCTATCATTCTTTCCTCCATAAGGATTTGGACAAGAATGCTGGTTAAAGTGCCTCCATCCACATATTCCATCACAAGCCACAGGTCTTCATCCACCAGGTAGCTAAGAAGAAGAAAACAAAGGCATGGAGATGAATGGGCACAGCTAAATTACCGTATGGGAAAGACTGCAGGGGAGTTTTGTTTCTAGGTCACTTGTAAATGGAGGCAGAATGAAACAGAGACACATTCCTTGTAGGCTACAGGGTATTTGGAATCTGTGCAGTCTAAATGAGAAAGGCAAATCCATGAAAAAGGAGATGCCTTAGATGGCAAATGAGAAAAATGCAGTTTAGTAACAGCAGAGATCAATCTGGAACCAGGACACTTGCCATCAACTGAGTCATTATCTTAATTTATCAGTTCCACCATTCACACCAGGAACAAGGCAACACAACTCCAGAGTTTTCCTTAGTTGGAGGTTCTGCACCACTGAGGATAGATATTGGCCAACCATTTGGAAAACACTGCATAAAATACAGTCAGCAACAGGAAAAACTGGCAAATTATGTGGTTCTGCAAATGAAAATTTAGTCCTCCTGGCTTCCACAGCGACGGAAAATAGTGGGAACAGCCCAAGGGAGATAATTTCTATGACATTTTATCAGCACTTACAGCTAAGAGATAGAAAATGTGATCTACTTGAAAAAACCCCAAAACAACACAAAGGTAATGAACTGACAGGCTGTTGTTTTAGTAAGCCTTGGCATATCCAGGCTTTTGAAAAGGGGTTTCCAACTACATACACCAGAGAAGATTAATGGAGACCCAAGGCCCTCTCCTCCCATCCACTGGAGATGAATAAAGAGATAAGAAAGAGCTCCACCTTCTGCCAGTACCCAAAGGGGTTTCTTAACCTTTGGCTTGCAGTGTGTGAAGGAACATTCCCATGATAACACCAGAACCACTCACCTATCTATATAATTGACAATATTGGGATGCCTGTTTTCCTTCATGATCTGAATCTCGTTGATGATGAGCTCCTTTCCGCTCCGTTTGCGGAGAGGCATCTTCTTCAGGGCCACCTGAAATGGAACTGGGGACCATGGACTCGAGAAGTTCTGCTGCAGGACAGCACAATGACCATGGAGAGAGTTGTTTTGGAATGATGGGGCTGTGCCAACTGCCCTGTGACCTTGTGATCAGACACCATGGCTCAGGAAGCAACAGGACAACAGCTGATTTCTCTCTTGGCTTGAGTGCCACTTACTGGACACTTGCCAGAGACATCTTGCCTCTAGAAAAATTTCCCTAAACTATCAACCACAGATCTCTGACAACACCCTGCACATTCTTCCCCAATGGCCTCAGTTTATCACCTCCATTATTATTCAGGCAGGTTTTGCAAGCAGGATTTTGTGACTGTGAAAATATATGAAAATATATGAAAACAGCTGGGAATCCTCCAGCAATTCTATGGGCTTTGGTCAATATTCAGCAACTGCTGCTGGTCTTGGCTACATAACAAAGCAAACACATGTACACGATGGATAAAATCTCACACTAAAAGATCATAGCAGTTACACACACACACAAAAATTACAATTCCACAACATTTCTCAGTTCTTGAACTTCGATTTTGCTACTCCAATGAGCACTCTTTACTACATTTCAGATTTGTAATTATTTTCTGGGTTTCTAAAGAAATAACTCATTCTGTGGTATTTTAAGCCTTAATTACATCCTTCTCTGAAAGATACCACTGTCCCTCTTGCATTCTTTCTGGTACTGAGCAGGAACAAAGTCTAAGATGTGTTTTGCAGGCTGCCACTGCTCTGTGCTTGAGGAACAGCCTGTGCAGGCCAGCTGTACTGGCCACCCAAAACTCCAGCAGAGCTCACAGCAGAGGGGAAAGCCCTGAGCAGCAGCACAATGTGCTGGGGGATTGGCACTCACCACTTCTCCTGTGGCTGGGTCGATGGCTTTGTAAACAGTCCCAAAACCTCTGGAAATAAAAGAGCAGTGAAAAATGGAGAAACAGATTAGGTGCTGGGAGTGAAAGCCAGCCCAGACAGGAGACCTCTGCTGCATGAAGTGTTTTAAAACACCTTGGTTCATCTATTCTTCAAACAGCAGCACAGCAGCCCTCTGTCATGCAGGGTGTCCAAGGGAAAACTGAGGCCCAACTTGAAGAGTTCGATCACAGATCTTCAAAACCTAAGAGCAAGGGGAGGGTGTGCCTCCAAACACTGGAAAATATTTAATTTTTTCCTCCATTTTGCCTTGTTGTGTTGTTTTTTTCCCTTCTTTTTGTGTCCATGTGTATATTTTTTTTCCAGGGAATGCATGCTGCAGGATTACACAGCGTGGGGTTTTGTGTGACAGTGTGAGAGCTTGTTTTCTCACCTTTGGTTTCAGTTGTTAAACTATGTTGTTTCAATCTGGATTACCAAATATTTTTAAGCAAAATATTTGAAATAAATGTTATTGAGAACTTTCATCTTGACACTTTTATCTGTGGGAATGGTAAGGTGCTCTTTTTTGCTCCTTGCTGCAGGTGAGGCACTGCCAGCATAAGTTTTCTTTGACAACACCTTCTGACCAGAATTATTAATTCTGATCTGTACTGAGATGGGAAGATCTAAACCCACATCATGTTTGGAGCTTGTTTGGCTTCACACTTGATATTACAGCAGCAAAATGCCCAGCCCATGGCTTTGTAGGAATAACTGGGCTTGGACTTACCCTCGGCCAACTTGAACAAATCCAGTGTATCTTGTCAGAGGGTTCCCCTTGTTCACAATGTCCCCTGAAAGAAACAAAATGCAAGATGTTCACTTCAAAAATGCAGCCCCACTGTCTGGCTGTGAGCCCTCTGTGGGCAACAACAGCAACAGAGGCAGCTCCAAAGCGCAGATGGCTCCACAGATCTTCTGATTTTCTACAGTGCTTTGAAGAGTTACATTGACAGGAAACAAAGCACCAGGACAAATATCCACAGGAGACAGAAATCAGAAAAGACCAGGTATCAAAGCAAGAGTTTATTTCCTACAAAGATTTAGGACAGCTGGAACAACACAGCCTTTATTTTCCTGGGGATAAATACTTTGTGTGATTCTACAAAAGGTTTAATACTTCTGAAGATTAAATGCACCTTGGGTTCTGGGATTAATTTTTAAGACACGCTACAAAAAGTGTTTCCAGGAGAGAAGGAGATCTTCCCATCTTTCAGCAGTTTGCCAAAATAATGTCTTTATGATTTTAAAGAACAGCATTTCATGTTATAATCAATAATGATGAGGTTTTAAGGATCCAGGACTCTCATAATGGATTACCAGGCTAAATTCTGATGATAACCTCGCCTGTGCCATTTGAAGGACCAAAGTGCTTGTCTTCTATCTAATAGATTGCTGTGAAGTATTTTTTGTTCCAATGACTTGTCTGGGGACTAAAGAAAATTCAGGAACCCAAATATTCTGGTTGACTTGGCCATCAGCACTCAGTAGTTCATTCACTAGGTCAAAGCACCTTATGCTGAATGAGAAACCATCTCTGCTTTTGCCTTCAGCACAGATAGAAGCATAGAGAAACTGAACCCAGTCTGAGCTGCTCTCAGGAATGCCCAGAGATGACTCCTGCTTCCTCTGTCCCTTTGGTGCAGCTCAAGCTGGGGCACACACACCACACACCAGACAGGAGGCACACCACACGTACTCAGTTTCTCCAGCACCTCCTCTGTCAGATGGGATTTCTGCTGTGGCCGGATCCTGGGTCTCTCCAGAACACTCGTGCTTTTGCTGAGACTAACAGGCAGGAGAAATGTGTCGTCTTCTGCACCTTCAGCTCCCAGCAGGGAGCTCGTGTGGATCTGATGAGAAATTGGGTTATGTCAGGAAGGGAGCTTGCAGGGATCCCCTGAGCTCATATTCCAAATGCAAACCCTCAGGAAGATGCGGTGGGCCACATCCAGTGCTCTTAAACTGGTTTTTGCTGTCCACACCACAAACTGAATGAACAAAAAAGGCTGGTTTTGCACAAGTTCATGGCCAGTTTTGTGCTCAATTTCATGGATTTTCTCAAATAATTTGTGCAGAGGGGCAGGTAGATCCAGGAGACAGTTTCTCTTGTATACTGCAAGGAAACTGATGACTAAAAGGGAAGTTCAAAGGCAATTTTCCAGGTGCCAGTGGCTGGGGTGAAGCACAGTGTCATGGCAGGACTCTGGCCCTCAGCACCTCCAGCTGTGAATGGCAGCTGCTGTCCCACCAGAAACTTGCAGCTCTGAATTGCACCAATGTAACTAAAGCTGGCACTTACTAATTCTGCTGAGGCAACAGCTGCAAGTTCCTTGTCCACCTCCTCCTTGACGTTATCCTCTTCCCCAGGAAGGGAAGGAGCCAGTTCTGGTGGCAGTGTTGTGGCCTGGGGACAGTCAGGAACATGAGTGAGGTTCTCCATTCTGCCACTTGGGAGGTTTGATTGTTACACACAACTTTCTTGGACATCAGAAACTGCTCTAAGCATGCACGTGGTCCCACAGCCTCAGTTCCCTGTTACAGTACAACTTAAGTATCTATAAATTATGGGGGGTTGAAACAGCCCCAGCTGCTGCTCTGCAGGGGCAGAGCATTACATCAAGTTGTCCCAAATTTGCTGTTTCCCAACTGCTTTAAAGCTGACACAAAGGCCACTTAGAGAACTGAAACAAATCAAAGGCACTATTCGACACCTTCATACCTCACTGGTGTTCCATTTAAAATGTTTAATATTAACCCTAATGAATTTAGCCAATATTAATGTGGATGTTATTTCTCTCTCTGGAATTGTTATTGCAACCCAACATTTATTAGCATGGATTATTATTTAAAACTTCCTTTCAGTGGTTCCAGTGAGTTACATTATCACTTATACCTTATTTATGTTCAGCTATATATCCAGCTGTACTAAAGATAAATAATTAAACTTGACAGAAAGGGAACTCTTAAGTTGTTAAAACTAAATTAAAATGGGGCAATTACATAGTATTGAAAATTGCTGTGAATTAGATATTCCACCATGGCTAAACCCACAATCTTCTCCCTGCAAAACCAGACTTCCATCTATTTAAAAGCTTTGAACAGAAACTAATTAAACAGCCAGGGATCCCTTTGCTGCTGCTGCTGCAAAACCAGACTTGGACATTTTTTCAGTCTGGCATGCTGTTGGAGCAGGGAAAGCTCACTCACAGCTTCTTAAACTCCAGGAATGTCAAAGGTTCCTTCCCCACTCACCAAAGGATGGGCTGCCCTGTGTCCACCTCTGCATAACTGGGTGACCAGATCTGCAGTGGGCAAGATGAACCAGATGCTGTTAGAAAACTGCCCCCTGTGGGGAATCCCCCACAGAACAAGTCAGCCCAAAGAACAGAGCATTTTTCTTTCACGGCTTCCCTCCAGGAACATCAGTTCTTTCCCACAGTGAGCAACAGCACAGGACAAAATACCAGATTTTTTTTCTACATTTTTCTGTCTATTTTTTGTGTTGTTTCACCAGTAAATGGTTAGAAACTCAGTCAAGAAAATGTAGACTGTTCTTTAATAGTCAACAATTCTGCTCTGCCCAAGGGCTAAAGCAGTTTCTCTTTTTTTCCTATTAATAAATTGCATATGTTGGCTCTCTTTAGCTTGCCGAAAACATTTCCCTAGAAAAGCTTTCCCAAAATCCCCCTTAGCCATGTGAATTCTATTCTGACACTGCATAGGAACAGTTCCTAGGTTCAGGAGCACACATTGTTGGGAAGTTACATTTCCTCATGAAGGTCATCACTATTTTAGCATAGGTTGTTGGTCAAATCCTTTAATTATGGGGGGGGGGGGAAGGCATTTTCCCTCAGTTCTGAAGATAATTGCACACTTATTAGAAGAGTTTCTGACAAGCTCTTCCAGTCTGCATTTTGGAAGTTGGCTGAAGCAGCAAAGTGAGGGAATTACAGACTCCCCAGACTGTTCTGTGTAGGGAATGGAACCCCCACAGGGTTCCCCACATTCCAAATGCTGTCCATTGAGACACCCCTTTTAGCAGAAGCTGTTGACAGGAGCTCTGCCAAACCAATGGCATCTTACTGGCCCTGTTGCTCCAAAGTCAGCTCAGTTCCTAAGGAAGAGCATAAGGAACACAGCGACCCCAAATCCAGATATGCTGCACCTAGGGAAAAGCACTACTTACTCCCCAGATGAGCTGTTGCCAGCCAGGGTTGATCCGGATAAAAATACATTGCAGGTGTGGCAGACAGAAAATCACACGCTGCAGCACGGATTGGCCGGATCATTTTTGGCACAGCTGTGCTAGAACTTGCAGAGCAGCATAACCCACAAGTCTGATAAAACCCTTGCTGGCTTGCAGGCAGGGAACTCCTGGAGGAGAAGGATCCTCCTGGAATGCCAGCAGAAGGGGGGCATGGAGGAGTTCTGGATTGTAGGAGCAGCAGCGTCCTGTTGGCACTGCGGGGACTTGCCAACCTTCCACCGACACCGCAATGGGCCCTCGACATCACAGAGGCAGCAGCTGCAGCTCCACACTCCAGAAGGGTTCCAGAGCTGGATGTTCAACTGTGCTCATTCTGGAGCCTGCATCCCTCAGTGGCAGTGAGATGTCAACCTTTCTCCTGATGCAAGCTCCTGTTTCTGCATGAAACTCATCTAGAAATGGACTCTGTGCTTCCATGGGGTAAAGATCTAAGGCTTAACTTGTTTTCCTGACTATTTTTTGATTCTGTAACAAAATTCTTTTCTATTGGTAGACAAAACAGTGCCTTCAGGAACTTTGCACTGGAATTTTGATGCTCAGTAACAAGAACATCTTGAAATGATCTCTGTTGTCTGATTAATGAGTAAACCCCATCCTGATGGAATTTTCAGCACACCAGGGAATGACTCTGCCTCTCACAATCCTAATGAGGTACTAAGGATTCTCCTGGTTGAGCTCCTTGCTGTCAATGTACAGAAAACCTTATAAACCTCCTGATGCCCCTGAAAAAACATATTCCCTCAGATGTGAGGGAACCCTGCAGGATCAGCTCCCTCACTGGATGGACAGCTCTTCAATCCTTCTCCTCTCCAATTTCAGTGTGCACAGAAGATGTGCTCAGGCTCTGAATAGCTTTTCTCTTTGCAACAATGGAATATCAAGGCCCTTTCAGAGCATAATTTCATCCATTTCTCTCCCTTCCACCCTCTCATGAATTACTAATTTAAAGTGACTTAATATCTATTCTCTATTCCCCGTTGGCTTTGCATATTTTAATTATGCCTCTTCCTAATCCTCATTTTCCCAGAGCAGACTTAAATAACCCAAATTACCCCATCAGTAACTGTCTTTGATAGCTCAGTTATTGCAGCTAATTTGTCACTTTTGCCAAACATAACTATTTTTGAGGTTTTTTACTAACACCAAGTGATCACACATTCTGTTCCACTAGCTTTTACCTACAAGGCAAAGTGATCTGCTGCATGAAATGCCATCTCCACCAAAATTTGCCCTCTTTTTGTAATTTTTTTATTGCTGCTAAATCACTTCCTGAAAGACTTTAGTGACATTTTGCAGCAATGTCTTTGCAGCCTTACCTTGGACAGCCAATGGCAGGTGAGGACAGGGGGGCTGTTGGGAGAAATCCTGCTCAGGATTTCCCTGCTCAGCCTGAGGATTGCTCCAGTCCAAGATAAAATTATAGATGTCCTTTGCAGTGATTTTTCTCCTAAACACGCAGGCTTTTGTCAAAATACAACATTTGCCAAGAACATTCACACAGCTATTTCTGCAGTGAGAGGGCATCTTTAGCTGAGACAATAAATAACTGCTGGTCTTCAGAGCTGCTGCCCACAGGCTCTTAGGAGTGGCTGCAGCCATGTGCTTTTGCAGCACCAGAAAAAGAGCCCAAGGTAAATCAGAAAGCCCCTAAAAAGAAAAGTTCACACTCACAGTTAATAATGCAGATATTGGATCTGTCATATTATTTTAGGAGGCAAGAAAAAAATGTGACCCTGGCATTTTTATTAAGCTTTTCCTCTGTCACTTTGAGGGATGAAATTTTATTTATTTATCATAAATACTTAAATATTTTAAATACAAATACCAGGGGCAGGGGATAGGCAGAGAGGGAGGGGCTGTAAGAGCAGACTGTGGCCCTGGAGCTGTGACAAAGGCAGACTTCCAGGCACTGGGCACAGTCTCAGTGCCTGTCTCATCAGGGCCCTTGTGCTTTCCCAGTTTGAAAGGAAGCTCCTTGCAATCCCAACGTTCTCTGCTCCAAGCAGGGCCCAGCCCCAACCCACTGAGTGTCCTGAGCAAGAGCAAGGAACAGCACCTGAACACAAGGCATTAAGTAAAACCAAACTGCCCAGACAAGAAATGGCAGCACTGGACGTGAAGCAGGATTCTGAGCTGCCCCAGGGCTCTTGGATCACACCTCAGTGTAAAATGTACTGAGTGTACATGTATAGTGTAAATGGTACTGAAATCACCAAAACAAAGAGAGCAAAGCCCAGGAGTGCCCTGAGTCTCTGAGGAGTGGGGAGCACTGCCTGGGGATTAACCACACAAACCACCAGAATTGCTCCAGGCCTGGGTTTCACCTTCCACCTGCTGAAACAGGGAGATTTATCCCGCTTCAAGCAGGGAAGAGCACGTCAGGTTCACAGCGTGCCCTGCTTCAACAGTGATCTTCTCATCCCTGGCAGTTTCCCTTCTCCACGAGCATCCATCTGTTGGGAAATACATTTGGGGAAAAATAATTACTTAAGTAATTAGCACACAGGAACGATTCCTTTTCCAGAGTTTCATTTGGTGGTATGTGAGGAGCTCTTTCTTTGCACGTTATCAAGAAATTTGCTCATTTGGGCTTTCCCACCAGCAGAGTGATGTGTATGGGGTGGCTTTACTTTCCAAGGTTTACTTTTACCATGTGCCACACTCACACATCCCCCTCATCCGCACTTCTCATGCTCCTGCTGAGCTGAAGACAGGCCGGGATCGCTTCACTGCAGGGATCCCACAGCCTGAAGGTCGCAAGGAGGCCTCAGCTCGGAGCTCCGATTGCCCCGAACGCCAACTCAGGAGCTTCCCCTCACTCCGCACACCCTGCTCCGGGCACGGCTTCCAGTCCCCACCCTTACACACGGACAGGGAGACCCCCAAAGGCGGGACCCCGCTCCCCGTGATGAGGTGTCCCTCCCACAGGGCCTCCTCCGCTGCATGCCCTCATGGCCCCGGCGGCCGCCACAGCAGGGCCCGCAGCCCCGTCCCCGTCACTGCCGGAGCCCACGCACCTGCTGCCGCGGTGTCACTGCAGCTGCATCCCGGTGAGGCGAAGGATGCCGGAGCTCCCCGCCTCCTGCAGGGCTGAGAAGGAAAGGTACCCGGGGACCCCCATCCCGCCGCTCCCATCCCCATTCTCCCACCCGGCCGCCATCTTGGCGCGCCCTCCACCAGCCCCTCAATAACCGCGGGGCGTGGCCTCTGCCCGCCCCTCGGCAGCTCCCACCAATCGGCGGCCGGGGCGGGGTGCAGGGGGCGGGGCTCGGCGGGGCTGTGGGCCGCCGGCCGCCAGGGGGCGCTGCCGGGCCGGGACTGAGGGTCCTGAGGCGGGGAGGGCCCGGGAATGGGGAAATGGGGTAATAATTGGGAAATAGGGAAATAATTGGGAAATGGGGAAACTGGGACTGGGGGAGAGACAGGGACTGGGAAAACTGGGACTGGGGAGAGCCCGGAATGGGGAAATGGGGAAATAATTGGGAAATGGGGAAATAATTGGGAAATGGGGAAACTGGGACTGGGGGAGAGACAGGGACTGGGAAAACTGGGACTGGGGAGAGCCCGGGAATGGGGAAATGGGGAAATAATTGGGAAATGGGGAAATTGGGAAATGGGAAAATTGGGACTGTGGGAGAGACAGGGACTGGTGGAGAAACTGGGACTGGGGAAACTGGGACTGGAGAAGCTGGGTTTGGGGGAGAGGCAGGGACTGGGGAAACTGGGACTGGGGAAACTGGGACTGGGTAAACTGGGACTGGGGGAGAGACAGGGACTGGGGAAACTGGGACTGGGGAAACAGACTGGGGGGAGCTTGGGAATGGGGAAATTTGGACTGGAGAGACGGGGATTGAGGAAACTGGGATTGGGGAGATCGACAGGGACTGGGGGAAAACTGGGACTGGAGGGAGAGTGGGACTGGGAAAACTGGGACTGGAGGGAGTTTGGGATCAGGGAGAGCCCAGGATCAGGGAGGCTGGGATGGACAAGAGACTGAGACTGGGGGAGACTTGGGTAGGGGGGAGACATGGGTCACTCCTCGGGCCCGAAGGTCACCTGCACCAAGTGTTCCAGAGCATCGCTTGTCTGGAAAACAGGAAAAAGTACAAGTGAAGAATCTTCATGGCAGAGCAAATAGAACAGAGCCTGGAACAACAGTCTTGTTCTCTTCTGTTTGCTCCAGAAGACAATTTTCCGGTATCACTATGCCGTTAATAGGATGAATTCACATTTAACGATAAATCACCAGCTCTTGGTGGTGGAGTACCACTGATGAGCTGTCCTGCTCCCATTGAGGAGCTGGGAACACTCCTGTGGTTCCCTTAATCAATTAAAGGCACAAATATCTCCCTTGTGGGCAAAACTCAGAGTACCACGAGAATAATGGGATTTTTGGTACTTGAGCAATTCTGGTGTAGGGAAGGGATCCTCCATACCCTCAGACACAATTGTGTGCATGCAGACACTGAACAGCTCCTGGCACGTATTCCCACAGCTACCCTGGCTTGGATCTCAAGAAAAAAAAAACATTTACTTACAGTTGGATCACGTAGTTTTGGGTCCATTTCTCTGAAAGTGAGCGGTCGTGTATATTTTGTAATTACATATTTAAAAACTGTGGTATGAGGTTCTTTAATTTTGCAATTATTTAAAACTTAACAGAAACTACTGAGGAAAACAGAATTATAGGATCACTAAGGTTGGAAAAGACCTGTAGGATCACCAACCATCAGCGCTGTCACCATGCTCAACACTGAAGCTGACGTATCCACACATTTTTTTGAGCACTTCCAGGGATGGAGACTTCACCACTTTCCTGGAAGCCTGTTCCAGGGCTTGACAACCCTTTCCATGGAGAAGTGTGTGAGAGAATCCTGCTAAATTTAAAGACAGAGAAAGGAAATAGTTCCAGAATTATTGCTATTATTCAAAGCTGTTTGTTATAGGAACATTCGATTGCATAAATGGTTCGTATGGACGCACCTTTCCCATCCCAGCGGCTGCAGCTGGATTTTCCCCTCCCTGCAGTTGTGAGGTGCTTAATGCAATCCTAACTTGCCACCTCGTGGTATTTCTGTGAATTACGGCAGTACAACTTTTAATTGAGTTTAGGATTATTATCATTTCCTTAGGAGAGGGCTCCTGTTTGCCCATTCAGCCTCCCACCCAGGGAAAACCAGCTGGGGGCTGTGCTGGAGCCTGGAGTCACAGAGAGCTCACAGGGGCTGAACTGTGTGGCTGCTGAAGTTGTGGTGAACCAGAGGAATTGTGACCCGTGCCAGTGGGTAAAACAGGGATAACAGACACAACAGCATCTATTAATTTTACATTAATTATTTTCACTTAGAAATTGCATAGCACGTTCCTTTGCTTTTAGAGCAATGCCTGTGTTTTCATGCTGGGAAATGTTGGATTGCTTTATCTTTACAGGTAGCAGAAACATGAAATTGCAGGGAAGGAAAATTCCATAGGATCACCTACAGTTCCTCTTGTCCTGGCTTAGTATAAAACTGCAAATTTAAATCTTCTTAACAAATATGTGTGGCTTAATAGAATTTTGCCTTCTCGATAATATTCTAATTGCTGTTATTGAGATGGAGGAGGCTTCTGCTCTGTTTTTTGTTTTGTTTTGTTTTGTTTTGGTAACAATTAGAGCTATGCTACTTTCTTTCAGCTGCTTAATAACATCAACATATTTGGTTTGGTTTTCTTGGTGAGAAAGCAGACAATATTCCAGGGTGAGTTTCTAAAGGTTTGGTTTTTTTCACTTGAATGTAGAGATTGAATATTTATCAGATAATCTTTCACTAGCACAGAAAGTTAAGAGCTTGTAGAGCTTCCAGAGGGCCTGATGGCTTAAAATAGCTTCTGGATCTTCATTCTTTTATTTCTCATCTTCCTCCTCTCCCCTTTCCCCTCCAAAACAAAGCGCTGACCCTCACTAACTTTGTTTCCAGAGATGAACACATTCAAGCACAATATTAATAGCAGTGATAAGTAAATAATTAAAAGTCCATGTTTGCCTGTCTGCTGGGGTGAAGAGTGCTGTGTAAATAAGTTGACCCAGCAGAACTCCAGTGAGACTGCTGGAAGCAGTGGACTGATCCCTGTTGGATTCCCTGCCCTCCACATGAGACCTGGGGCACAGTAATTACACAGCACACCACTGATTGCCTTTTCTCCTGCTGCTAATTGTTGCTTCTTGGTTAGCTGAATACTTAATAGAAGAGAAGAACATCGTGTTGTATCGTATCCTTTCTTTCTTTCTTTTTTTTTTGTGGTTTTTGTTCTTTTCAATTTTGGGAAAGAAAGAGCTGGCTGCTGGCAGTGAGACTCCTTTTTTTCTCTTTTTTTTGTTTTGTTTAATATTGAATTAATTTAAATGCAATTGTTAAGAATTTTGATTTATATTCTGGTCTTATGCTGCAGAAATAATATTGGTTTTGTTCTTTTTGAGGTTAAGGGGAGAATTCCACAGATTTCCTGGCTATTAGATAATTACAGAATCGTAGGATATTCTGAGTTGGAAGAGACCCATAAGGGTCCAGCTCCTGGCTGTTCTTAAGAGTTTTCCTGTAACCACAGAATGGGACCACAAGAGGTCAACATCGACCTGTAATGCCTAATACCCCTTCTTTCTATATATGGAATACATTATAATAAAAACACCTAATCGACTAGATTTGCTAGTTATTTTAGAGAAGATCTTCTATTGTTTGTAGAAATAATGATAAGATTGTTAAAAATCTCTTTTTCTAAAGACATTTGAAAGGTTATATAACACTCATTAATTAATCTGTTTGCCTTTATACAGAAAGGAAGTTATCAAAAACTAAGTAAATAGTCTAGAAATGCATGTTTTCCAGAGATCATGATTGGTTTTATTCATATAATAATAAAATTGGTCTACATTCACTGTGTGAAATTTGTCACCAGGACCATTAATGTGCAAGTTTATTTCTATACCTATATACATATTAAAATTATTTCACTGAGATGTTAAAGTGGCACACTGACTTCCTTCTTAAAACTCGTATTTGTTGTGCAGGGCTAAGACTCACCAGCTGATCACCCTCTGACAGCTTCTGTTGTAGCTGTTGGTGTTATAGAAAGGGAGCATTTGCACATCCCCAGCATTCACTCCATTGGCACCTGAACTTCAGTCTGTGCAGCTGGAAACTGCATTTTTTTTCCTCAAAACCCTTTTTAAAAACCGTTCTCTGTTTCATAATCACTTTCTCCTTTAACAGTTAGATGAAGACCTCAGAATTAGCTGTTCCCCAGGGTGGAAAGGCTGAGTGAGGGTCACACCCCAATGGTTTGGGAATGGACATTAAAGCTCACCCAGTTCCACCTTCCACTCTTGCAGGTTGCTCCAAGCCCTGTCCAACCCAGTCTTGGACAATTCCAAGGATGGGACAGCCACAGCTTCTCTGGAAAACGTTATAATAGCAAGTATAAAATTTAAAAATATCTTGCGGTACTTTCCACCTGAATGACACAAGTATGATATAATAGTAACAAATATCTGATGCAACAAGGGACTGCTGGTGCGTATTTGCTCCTTTTGCACCCACAGGTAATTCAGCAAGTTCCCCTTAAGTTTTGAAAAGGAAAACATTTTCATGTACATGGCTTTCAGAAGCATGGGATGCCTTGAATAGAGAGAGTTCAATTAAAGGAAGTAATTTCAGAGTATAATTGATAATTTTTAAGTAAATGTGGCCTTGTAACAGAATGCAGATGGCAAACCCACTCTGCAGCCGACCCCGGGCTGTGATGGGGAAACAAGCAGGAGGTGCAATACATTCTATTAATTATTTTCACTGCTACAGTTGTTTGCTATATAATACAGGTCAACAGGGGTTAGCCTGAAGCTTCCCCTAATATATTAGTAAATAAATTTGAACAGATTTTAATTTGCTAATGGAAAGGTCTGAGCCAGTTGCAAATAAGAGTGGAGCTACTTTGTCTTACTCATTGCTATGCAACATGGCTGCTGCCAGCCATTCATACAAAATGTTACATTTCCATAAAGCACAATGTAATTTGTCACAGAGAAAAGGAAAAAAAATAAAAAAAATAACAACAACAACAACAACAAAAACCCCAACTCTGTAAACCATATTAAAGATAAATTTGTATCATGGAGCAATCATCTTTGTGGAGCCTGTAGAATGTCAAACACCTGCCCCTGCAGGCTTGGCCAAAACATCCAGCATGGAATCTCTGTAATACTTACATGTTTCAGGGGGAAATAAAAATAAGATATGCTGTCTCCCAGGGGTACAAACAGGAGTGAGCCTTTTCCCACGTCTCCTAACGATTTCTCACCCCTGTTCCAGCTCACACAGCTTCCAGTGCTGCACACCCACACAAATGTAACACAGCCTGAGATGCATCAACTGCTTGTTTCTCACTCTCTTTTTGCTCACAATAACAATCCCTAGGGTGAGTCTTTTTCTCCTTTGTAAATATTTATAAATATTCTTATTTTACAGATGCAGGAACAGAGGCATCCAGGTCTGTGTCTTGCCCAGGTCTAGCTCAGAACTGGGAAGAGAGGCTGTTTCCAAGCCTTGTAGCTAAACTGTTTGGTTTTCCTGCCTCCTTTTTTTCACTGCTTAGCACAGGACTGCTGCAAGCAGACATCATGAGCACCTTTGAGCAATGGCAGCTGATCCCCAGGTACAGGCAGGTGTTTTAGCCCAGCAGTGCCACCCCATTTCTTCCTTTTGCTGACTGTGCTCTGTTTTCAGCCTCAGCACTCCTTAGATTAGACCACCAAGCTTCCCTCATGTGCATCAAGAATTTAATTACTTTAACATCTCCCTCTCTGCTAAATTTTCAAACTTAGGTTGCCCAATTCACTCTTTCCATGATAAACAATAAATATGAATGCTGGGGCAATTAGAGAAACTGCTGTCACTGATGTATTCTTCAAACAGGCTTCTCCTGGGGAGAAGGGGAGGGTTGATGCAAACAAGCATTTGAGGGTTCACAAGTTGAAATGTCTGTCCTTAAACTGCATTTGCCTTATCTGCTCAGGAATGTTTCTCACCATCAACAGGTCCAGTATTAAAATCTCCCTTGGTTTTCAGTTGTGCTTTTTTGTGGGGTAGGGTTCTGTGCTCGGGTTTGATTTTAATGTCCTCCTGGTTTTAAATATTCTACCTGTTTGTGTTGCATGAGGTGACAGGAAAGGCTGTTAATGTTTAAACCTTTGTCAGCTTCACCTCTTCTTCTCTCTTTTGTGATGAAAGAAGTGGCACTCGATTTTAAAACGGACACAAATTAAGAAGCATCTAAGGATTAGTCCCTTAATTACAATAATCCTTAAAGGATTATTCAGAGATTGGCCCTTACTAAAGTTTTAAACTTAGCCATGCATTTTAAATCAGGAGCAGACTGATCTGTGGCCCAGCAACAAAAGAGAGGGTTCAGCCTTGAGCATGCTTGCATAAATATATCTAGGTTGAGAAAATAGTCTACAATGCAACTACTGATGCAGGTCCTGTATGGTACTGCTCAGCTCTTGCCCAGTGAATCTCACAGCATTTTACCATTTTTCAGTAATTCAGTGTCCTGTTCCTGCAAACAAACAGCCAGGAAGGGGAGCTCCCTGACTGGTGGGAGTTCTCAGGTAAATTCCTGTCTACCATCCCTCAGCCTTGAGTGACAGCACTGGGTAAAATCCTCGGGTTTTTTCTGGTCTTGTGGATTCCTACATCCAGAGCTTTCAGCTGCTTCTTTCTGTAAACCAGAAGTTAAACTATCTCAAAAACCTTCTAAATGGCAGTGATAATTTCACTGGGTCCCTGCAAGAAACATTTACAGAGCCTTCATAAACAATGTACTTGATTAATTAAGATTCCAGAAGCTCAACTCATTATGAATATTTTCATATTTTGGCCTGGTATTGTAAACAACTCTTATTTAACTCCTTCAGGGAGAGGGAGATAGAGAGAGAGGGAGGAAGGGAAGGAAAGAAGGAAGGGCAGAAGGTAAATTATCTTCTTTTTTTCCTAAATTGTTGTGGAACCCTCAAACTTTGCCTTGGCTCCTTCCAGAAGCAGCCAGAACTACTGCCAAAATGGCTGAGAGCACAAGTCAAATGAAGAACGTTTATACATAATTCCACCCATTTTGGCCCAATGAATGAATAGTAAAATAATCAATAGCAGAGAATTTTCCTGTGCTCATCTCCACCCAGGAATGTCTTTACCTCCAAAAGAAATTATTCTGTGCCTTTGTAGCTGCTGAATACAGCTCCTGTTATTATAGAGCAGTTTATCCTGAGGGCTGTGTATCTACAATTTTATTAACTTCATTGTACAGGAGCAGTTTGTATTTTAGAAGACTTCCTATTTCCATTTGTCTTCAGCATTTATGGGCAAACCAGTGCAGAGAAAGCCACCTTAAAGTTCCTAAAGTGTCATTGTCGTGGCTCAGCTCAATAAAACAGTCCTGTGAAAAAAAAAACCCCACCAATTTGAGGGGAGAAAAATTAATTTCAAAACTGTGTGAAGTATTATAATTTATAGTGGTCAAAACCGATCCTGAGAGCTGTATCTCCTATGGAAACAAATCATTGTATGATCAGAAGGTTTTAGTCACTGGGCTTGTTAAATTCTAAACACCGTGCCCCTGCTCTCGCTCTGCTCCAATCTCGATTTGTTCCCTTCTGCTTTGATTTTCTCCTTTGAAAGCTCACATGAAGAGGTTAGAAGCCAAAGACAGCAAAAAAAATTAAAAGCACAAAAGCTACAAAACCAAAACTCAAGACTTTAGGTTTTTAACTATGTTAATATTTTATTGCATCTTAGATGGTGGCTGAATATTTTGAGAATAGAAACAGTTCGTTTGAGTATGTCTAATGGCAAATGTGACACACTGAATTATTCCACAACAAATAGGACTAGAAATAAAGTGATAAAACAGTGAAGTAATTTTTCTGGCTATATCAGAATTTGCCTTTTTTTTTTTTCTTTTGCTAGTACACAGCGTAATAAAGGATTTTATGCAGGGTGATAAAGGAATTACCTTTACTTATATTGTCCAAATCTGAAGAATGAAAGCAGTTGCTTTGGTAATAAGCTTAAAGAAAGTTCTTTTGAAAATTAGTTACACATGTCAGCTCCTTATTTAGGATAAGATTCCAGTCATTGATACTTGAGATTAAGGAAAAATAATCCACACATCCACCAGGAAATCTGCATTCTGGGGAGCATTTCCCCAACATGCTACAGGAATTTGGAGGGAGTCTGTGGGAAAGGCAATAAGCTCTCAAAAGCAAAATGAATTTTAAATGTCTTTGAAAGCAAAACAATACAATTCCTATGGCTTTTAATGCATTTTTGTATGTATGCAAAATATTCGTTGCATTTCTCTTTTCCTTATATAATTGAAGAAAATTACAATCTAAAGGCAACCTTGTATGGTTTTCAAAATCAGGTCCTGATAATGTCTCTTACTGTGGAAATGCTCTGCTTTCTAAAGCCAACAAACTGATATTCAGATCAAGTTAAAATATATTTACTACTACCATTTTTTGAAATAAAATTATTACTTGAAACACATTTTTTTTTTTACCTAAAATATATTACTTCATTTTAAGGAAAATATATTTTGGGATCAATATTTAAAACAATTAAAATTAGCAGGTGTCTTTTAAAAAATTTTAAATCAAGCCTTTTTATATAAGAGGTGTTTTTGCACTAAAAATATATTTATGGGTATAATTTTGAGAGCTTTGCTTCACCACCCAGTTGTTAGCAGCAGGTTTTGGGTTTGTCTGTCCATCCATTTTCTGCATAAAGGTTTCAGAAGCAGAGCAGAGCCAGCAGTGCTCTGGGAGCACATCCCTCAGTGAATAGTGTGGAAGAACAGCAGTGATTTTAGGATTTGCCCAGCCCTCCACATCAGTTTGGAAGAATATTGGGAACTGCAGCTTATTGTCCCCAACCATCTCCTCCTGGATTAAATGGAGATTTGCATCGAAGGCTTATTTATGAGCTGCAAGGCAGCTGTTTCTGTGCACAGCTTTTGCAATAATTATTATGAACAAGGAGTTCCAGTAGAGGTAGAAAGTCTGCTGGCATTTCCAGTGTGAAATGTGGGGAATCCTGGATGTCTGTAAAAGACAGAAGTGATGGTGGGACATGGAAATGATGACTGGGCTCTTGGAGGGGAAGAAGGTGTGGGGTTTTTTACATGGGTTGTTCTCATCAGTGAAAGTCTGAGAACATCTGGGAGTTCACTGTGTGAGATTGGTCTGGGCTTTGGGAGTAGGGGCTGAAGTGAGTGCTGTGCTTTTCCCTGGCCTTTGCACCTGCCCAGGCAGCACAGAATCCTAGACCAGCTGGGATTGTTGGAAGGAGATGGTCCAGACTGACCCCCTGACCAGGGCAGGGTCACCCAGAGCAGGTGACACAGGGACACATCCAGATGGGGTTGGGATGGACCCAGAGATGCCACAACTCCCTGGGCAGCTGTTCCAGTGCTCTGCCACCTTCCGTGAAAAGAAACTCACCCTCGTGCTGAGGTGGAACTTTTTGTTTTATTTATAACCTTACACCTCGTTCTGTTGCTGGGCACCACTGAAAGGAGTCTGGCACCATCCCCTGACACTCCTTGGAGATCTTTATGTGTATTAATGAGATCTTTTCTCAATCTTCTCTTCTCTAGACTAAACAGCCACAGCAGTACACTTGAGATGTATTTCTTGAGGAATGCAGGCTAAACCCAAGACAGGAGGAAGTGGATAAAATCATGAATTACCAACTTGCAAACAGCTAAAGACATGTCTGTTATCAGACAAGCATTCTGACACATATGTAGCAGCTCTGTTGAGTGCCTGTGTCTTTCCTGGGAATGGCACTTCTTTGGCAAATGGAGAAAAGCTTTATTTCCTTCTTTGCCACACGGCTGCTGACAAACCACATCCCCTCCTCCTGCCTGTGCTCCTAATCTTTGTTTGTGTCCCACGGTCTTCACAACAGAAACTTTCTCTTACTGCTTGGTTGTGTAGCATTCATCTCCATAGGATTTTGATTTTGGCAGGAAAATCTTTTTTAAAAAATATAATGTAGTGCTAGTAATAAAAAGAAATAATATGGAATACATCATTCCCCAGCATTAGAATGAGAGGTTACTACAAATTCACTGCATTCAGTTATGCATGTCCTTTGCAAATTGACAGAATACAAATAACGTTTTCCCTGCACTCCCTGACCTATTTTCTAATCTGCTTCTGCTTTCAGAAAAGACATAATAACTGTCTTATTTTTACTCACCTTTCTGACCTTGATTCATCTGTACTATTCCTTTTGTCCTCATCAAATCAGCTTTAGCATTGAGAATGACTCTTTAAAGAGAGGACATGTCCTGCATGTGTTGCTTTTTTATCCCAGGCTCTGTGTGTGTGTGTGTGTTCATCACCTTATTTACTATAACAATTAATTACTTTATTTTTGTCAGCTGACAGCAGAAATATCTATGTCAGTATTCATAGGATTGATATCCTTTAATGCCTCTCTTAATTTCCACTATGGCTCTTAATTGTCACCAGGCTACTCAGCTCTTTGTTGGAAGATCATTTACTCTGATGAACACTTTATTATTTCCCAGCACCATCCTAAAAATTCCGTGTCAGTTTATTCTAAATTTAGCCCATGATCCAGGAATTTCCATTAAAATGTCTAGTGCATTGTGGGGGGGAAATGGCATGAGATGATTCCTAGGATGAGCACCAGTGATAAGAGTTGCACTGGTTTTGTGCAATGGGAAACATGAATATTTTATTTTAAGTTCTGGAAAGTACTGATGTTTTCTTGGCTTTCTATCCCACCATTTGTTGGGATTTTTTGTTTTGTTTTGGGTTTGTTTGTTTCTGTGCTTTGTTTTTTACATTTAAATATTTTAGAATTTGCTCAATGAAAATAAGCAAAAAATATATAATGATGCCACAGTGTGACTTCAGTGCAAAAGACTGAAGAGAAACAAGCGTTAATACTTATTCTTGTGGCATCCTTATTATCTAATTCTTATTCTTGAGCAGGCTGGGCATATTTTAAAGCAATTTTTATGTGGCTGTCACAGTTTTAAAGGGATTCCTAACTCACACCCATCTTTTGAAACCTTAGCTAAGAAAGCAAGTGGAGCTAGTGCAGGATTTTCACTATTTGAATGTTCAGGTACAGGAGTTATTGCAGACTGAAAACACTGGGGAGTAACCAAGAGGAGATTTCCCAGTTTTTAAAGGAAAGTTGAGAAAAATTGAAGAAATATCACCAAACACCTGCTTCATCAGATGTGAGGCCAAATACCACACTAGGTGAGGTACTTTAATTCAGGGGACACTTGAAATTATTTCCATGAGCAAAAGATTCAGGGTTTTGGTGCTGGCTTGCCTTTTTCTGCAGTTTTTATTAGACGTGCTGATGCCCGTGTTATCTTCAAGTGGAAAGTTAAATGGGACTAATGCATAATCCATGAAACCTCTGCACACCATTTCTGAAGGTAGGGCCATCTAAAAGTTCATGCTAAGTAGACTGCTCCATTCAGCAACAAAGTGACATAAAGCACCCGCTATTCATTCAACAGAACACTCAAGACAGGGGCCAAAAGTGCTCCAGAAAAGCAGGTTTTACTGCAAGCAGCTATAGACACATTTTTCATTTCATCTTTCACCCAAACCTTTATCACCAGGGTGAGTACTATTCAACATTTATAGGAGATTTGCTCTCTCCTGATAATGTTTTTTTCAGCCTGTTTGCTGATGTTAAGAGCACTGAGCTGCTGTATCTCTATTGCACCTTTACAGAGGTGTAAAAGAAGAAAGGCTTAGAGTCAGCCCTTTCTGATTAAAAAAAAATCCAACCCAAAACATACACATTTAAAGAATCTTTTCTTTCAAAGTGAACTGTGCTGTATTAGTCTGTGTAGGTTCATCAACTCGGCTCCTCACTTATTTAAGGGGGAATTTTTATTTCACTTGCTTCTGCTAAATCAAGTAAAGGCAAGAACTTACAAAAGGCTCATGGTTTCAGGAAGTTTTTGCTTCTGGGCTGGTAATGGTTATCATCACCAGGGAATAGAAGCTGCATCAAAGTAGAACTATAAGAAATTCTCTGACATGTCATGATGCTCATCCAATCGTCAAAAAACTTAGGTGCTGTGAGTGGTTTGGCAAAGCCAGTGTTGTGAGCTCTACCCTCAAACAACCCATAAAACAAGCAGAAGTCAGCTTTGGAACGTTTTACTGGACAGCAGACCCTTCCTCTGCTCAAATGGACACGGATACCCTTTCTCCGTGGCAGAGAGAAGTGGGGGCTGTGCCAACACTCTCATTCCCCAGGTTTATATCAGCCCTAAGCAGCACGAGTTGCTTTGCTGGGATAGTTCTTGCCTTTCTCTGGTTTTGCCCTGAGCTTTCCGTGTTCTCTTTAAATGGAACAACAGCCATGGAAGAATCCTCATTTCAAAAGCTGAAGTCAAGAAGGAGAGATTCGCAAAGTGAGTCAAGGCGGCTGGACGGACACCATATTTAAAAAAAAAATATATTTTTTTCTTATTTACTCCCTTAAAAAAAAATAAAGGTGAGACTGATCGCAATCCTCGAGCTGCCTTTCCCATCCCTATTCCTTATCCCTGGGTCAGCAGCGCTGGAAAATCCCCTCCCTCGTTAGAGGCGACGAGCAAAGCTGGTGTTCCCCGTTCCCTTCCTAACGGACAGGTGTTCGGACACAAAACCCCGTCTGACAACGAGCCCTAATTAGCACCTTCATCAGCAGCTCCCCAGAGAGCCGCAGAAGGAGCGGGCAGCAGCGAGCCCGGCCCGGAGCATCGCTGGAGGTGAGCCCGCAGGTCAAGGTTGAGGGGCAGCCTCGGGAGCGGCTCTGCCCGCTCCGTCAATAGAGCACCTCAACCCTCGGGATTGTCAATCCGGCACCTTTCTAAAGCGCTGCATTCACTTAATTAACAAGCAGGCGGAAAAAAAAAAAATAAAAAAAATTAAATAGCTTTCCCTAGCAACTCTTGCATCAAATGGCACTTGTGTTACCTTATATTCTGAGCACCTAACCCTATTAGCGCGGCATTGTGTGCTCCTCCTGGAGTGCCTTTATGGACACACCGATCTTAACACGCGCACTGATGTAATACAAGGAGATTTAGCAGCGTTTTCAATTGAATTGACATTACCAAGTAGAATTTATGGCGCTTTAAAAAAAAAATATTTTCTCTCATACACCCTTAATTTCACAGAAGAGCGTTTCCCCCCGTATTAATATTCCTTTCTTTTTCCCTGTAATTAAATCACTTTCTCCATTGAATTTCATGCTTTCCCTGATAATTTTGTCCTTTTCCTTTTTTTTTTTTTTTTCTCCTGTTGGCACAAGGCAACACTTTGCATTGCTGTGTTCTCATGAGGTATCAGATTATTGTCTGCTGGGTCTGCAAAACAGCACAAAAACATATGCCTCATTTTCCTTCCAAAGAGATGCAGGATATGCTAATCTGTAAAATAATACAACACGGAGATAGTAATTACCCATTTTTGCCCTGTTCTCAGTGTGATTATTCACAGCCGTGTCCTTCTTAGGGCTACAGGTACAAAGGAGTCTGCACTTCACAAATTTGTTTTAACAGTAGGTATGTGGAGTTTTGCTGGTATAAAACTCAGATTTCTCAGAAACCTCTTAATGTTGTTATAAGTACCTGTATTTATTCCAGTAGGTAATGTTTTCCAGTGCTAATGTGTTTACTCTTCAGGCTGGAGTAGATGATTATGCTCTAAATTAGCTATCGGTGAATAATCAAGTTATATATATATTTTTTTTTTTGGTCCTAAAACATCCTTTTGCATCTCAATTTTCCTTCTCCTTCCTAGAGGCTCTCTCTGTTCTGTGTCTCTTCCTGTAGATGAAAATCTGGAAAGGACATTCTCAGCTCTAAAAGTTTTAGGTGAAAACTATTCCGAATATAAAAAGCATTATCAGATGGTGCTTTCTGAGCAATGGCAGCTGTGAGAGGCTTTCCCTCAAGAAAACAAGATTATCTTCCAGATATCTGATGAGTTATCTTAAAGATGACAGGGCACTACTTTTCTTGGTGGAACTGCTTGCTTTTGTGGCCAAAAAAGCAACTTGTTTTTTGCAATACCCTCATTAATAAGGCTTTAAGGTAACAAGGTGGTGTTAAGAGTGGGCACTACCTCACAGTAGCTTAACACACATTAAAATCACAATTAATATAAAATACATTGATTTTACTGTATAATAAACCTAAGGATGACAGCACTGACCCTCAGTGAGTCAACTTGGGGACTTACTGCATCTAATTAACTCCTGATTTTTTCTCTTTTATTAACTGTTGATCTTTTTATTTCCCCCTCCTCCCTAAAAATTTCTTATGCTATTTAATATGGTAAAACGTTTCAGGTTATTTTTAAGCAATGAAGAATGCCGATAAACCATAGGAATAGCTTGATTTTAACACCGGAGGGTTAAAGTAAAGAGTTCTGTTGTAAATTACATTGTGAAATACTTTTAAAGTGAATGTTAATTAGTGAATCCCTCTTGTTCCAGGGTTACAAGGCTGCTTTTAGCTGGTATTTTGTCATTACTGTTCAGTAAATGGCCATCAAGAGTTCTTTCTGAAATTTGCCTCGTCTACCCACTTTTGTAGCAATATATCAGCAATTCATCTTTTGTCAGAAGGAACCTGGAAGAGGGGGTTTCCTGGAATCCTTTATGTTTGATAACCCATCAGGATTATCAGGAAAGACCAGTTCCTTGTGCCTGAGCAGCCTCAGTGATCCCACTGAACCCCCCTCTCCTGGGGGTTTGCTCTTCACGTTGGAGTAGATGATTATGCTCTAAATTAACTATCAGTGAATAACCAAGTTATACTTGCAAGTTTGATTTTTTTTTTTTTTTTTTTTTGTCCTAAAACATCCTTTGGCATCTTCATTTTTCTTCTCCTTCCTAGAGCTCTCTCTCTCTCTGTTCTGTGTATCTACCCGTAGATGGAAATCTGGAAAGGACATTCTCAGCTCTGAAAGTTTTAGGTGAAAACTATTCTGAATATAAAAAGCATTATCAGATGGTGCAGGACTGACCCTTCCGGGGTCACACCCAGGTCCCCACTCCTGCCTTATCGGTTTTGCAGGGCCTGTTATCCTCCATCACAACATTTACATTTGTGAGGGGATGGGCAGTGAACTCAGAGCAGGTCTCCAGGATTCCCTGCGATCGGGGCACTTTTCCAGGGCAGGCAGGAGTTCCTGTCCTGCCCAGCACAAGGGAGGCATGCATGCCCTGGGGCAGCAGCAGATTCAGGGGCTGGAAAGCAAATCTTTCTCTTCTAAGATTCTTTTCACCTTATCTTCAGTTTCTCAGAGACTTTTCCTCTCAGTCCTCCTTGTCTCTGTTGTTCATTGTTGTATTCAAAGCTGACCTGCTCCAAAGCTCCACTCTTACTTCCAGTTACCTTGGGCATCCCTCTCCTTTCTTCTCTCATCAGTTCATCCTGCTGGATAAAAGCACCGTGATTTAAAGAAATAAAATACAGTGTTCAGTCAAAAGCGTCACTATGGTACCTTAAAGGATACAGTGATTTTTAAACCAGAGCAAAATTCACTGGGCATCCGATGGAACGTCACCGAAAGTCTCAAAATGTGCAATTAGGCAAAAAATAGGGAGGGGAAAAAAGAAAAAAGCACTTTGATGAGATGTATGGAGGAAAATTAGTGAATAAAACCAAGCAAAGTGGGTAGTGCTGAAATTTTATATTCACGAGCTGGACTAAAAGTGAGAAACTGGAGGTTCTTTGGTATAGATTTCAAGATACATCACCTGCTGCCCAAGCATCTGTAAAAAACCAAGCCATGAGGTGCAGCTACATCAGAGATTTTCTGTACCTCTTGTTCTAGGCTATTTTCTACATTGTGTTTCTATGAGACTGAGAGCAATCTGGAGTCAATACCATCAATTATTTTAAGCACTTTAATTTTAGTTAATATTTTCCTTTGTTAATTTTGAACTTAATTTGTGCTTGCTGTAATCCTGGGACTCCAAGAGATAAATAATGCCATAATTGAACAACAATGCACAGATTATTTTATCCCTACACAAAATTATTCAATTATTCAATTATTCTATCCCTACATGAAACTCAGGTGATTGACATGATTTTAGGGGATTGATCTCTTGGATAAAACTGGATATTGTGAGAAAACTCTTTTAGGGAGGAGCATTGCAGACCTGTTTCATTTCCCCTCACTTCTCTATATCTCTGTTGGTCCAGTTCATTCCCCCAGCGCAACTTTGAGTAAATCAGAATAAAATTGAATATGTACATGTTAAATCACATCTGTGCACTGCAACTGATGGAAAAGGGGGGTCCTGATTTGTCTCCAGGAAGAGGATTAGCAGAACTCCACTTGTGCATGTGGCTTTCAAATGTGATTTTCTTTTCCTTTATGGCAGAGCACTAAGTGAACGCAGTAACTGAATTTTACAACTCTGGAAATTATTAGAACTTTTCTTTGAAGCGGGGAGGTCCAAGGACAGCCAAGGAAAGATTTTGGGAAGGGTCTGATCACCTGAAATTGCAAACAACGTTGGTACTGTAGATTCCCAAGAAATGAGATTTTTATGCCTATTGTGGGCTTCTCTTGGGCTGAAATTGGATGCATTCTTTGATAAATGGGCCCCCAAAGAAGAAACATGTACACAGTTGTGATAAACCTGCTTATTTTTAAGTCAGATTTATGAATCTGAGACCACAACTGAAAACAAGGCCATGGCATGAAGATAAATATTTAGCATGAAATCAGAAATGGTTTTCTGAAAATATGAGATTGTTAAAATTATGGGGAATGTGTACAAATTGCAAAATGTCAGCAAGTCTTCTCTGCTGCAAATGGATCTAAAGCAGCTTTCCTGTTTCCCCAGCAACCTTGAGCAATGCTAGCTTGTTTCTTTGGAAGTAAATTAAATGTGACTTTCAAGTAGTTCATTATTTCAGTGGCCACAATGCCTTTTGGAAGCAAGGACTTTTGATAAATCATATTAGGATTTGCTGCACTTCTGAAGGGAGGCAGATAAAGGACTTCTGCAGAAATAGTTTTCAAATCTAGTACTTTTTTTTTCCCTTAGAAATAATAAAAATTGTGTTTCTATTGATACAAGAAGAAAAAAAGGAATAAAAGGTATTTGCTGTGTGTAAAGGAAGGTTAAATATTGTTTGGTGCAGCAGGTACCACAGCTCCACCTCAGCTGTGGGGCTGGAACCTCTGGGAATGTTATCACATTGAATATCCACACTCAGCCCAGCCCCTCCAGTGTTCAGGACTTGGCATCCTGAGAAATCTTCCATCCTGTCCCATGACCCAAGCTCTGTGTGTATCCATCCAAACTGTGGCATCTCCAGAGGGTCTGGGGGGATGCTCAAAAACGGATCTTACAAGGTTTTTGTACTGATTTTTTTTTTTTTTTGGCTTGCTTTAGTGCCAGAAGAAAAGCAGACATGAAATAGGAGGTGTGCAGGTGGAGCTGCCCCTCTGTGGTGCCTCTGCACCAGGAAGGCATTTTCCTCTCAGAGGAAAAGACAAAAACCTTTTAATTCAGTGACCACACTTTTTTTTTTCTTTTAAAAATCTGGGTTTCATCCTTACACTGTGAGAATCTGTTGCTTTACCTGTCCATGAGAGTCACCCCATGAATTTCCATCCATTTGCACCTGTTTGAACACGAATCTTTTCACATTTGGTGGTGACTGAAGTTGTCAAGTTGTTTTGATTAAGGTTGATAAGAGTTCAACAGAACTTCAGGTCAATCAGAACAGATTTAGTTTTATGTTGGGATGAAAACTTCTCAGCTTTGGTATTTTCCAGGCTGGGAGAGAAAAGCATTCAGCTTTGGTGCTTTATTTTAATGGAATTGAATTAGAAAGGAAAGTGGTTTAGTTTTTGGTTTGTTTTAGTTGACTTGGGGCTTCCCCCCCCAAATATATATGTTTCCTGGGAAGAGTTTATGGTAAATACATATTTTTTTAAGAAAAGCAAAAATCTGTCAGAGAATTTTATTATTTTTCTGTACCAACAGACATCTGTGTAATAAGAAACCCATTTTTCACCTAAAAGCAGTGTCAAGGAATTGAGATTATTGTCGAAGCACTGTGGATCATGGCTGGTCCTGGCTGAACTGATCACATTACACAAATTATTTCAGTGCACAAAATTGCTGTTCAAAAGGATTTTGAATGGAAAGAACCACAGCAGAGAATGAAGAAGCCATTAACCATGACATGGAATACCACATCTCCCACCACCATAATTCACCATTTTTTGAAAAGTTTACTGGGCTGGAGTCTTGTTCTGTGTGCTCAGAAGAGCTGCTTTAGTAAGAACCATGATAATCAGTTTATTTTCCAAAGTGTGATTGGTCTAGGAAGACACTGATTTATAAAAACAGAGAGTGCCTCACCTATATGAATTTAATTAAAAATTTCATAGTTACTGACATGACATTTTCTTTTCATAGTAACTTACTTCTCCTCCTTAAGAAATAAACTTTTAAAAATATTGAGAAATTCTAACAAAAAAAAAATAACTAGCACATCTCAAAATCCTCAGAACATCTGACTGACAAATTGCGTGGTTTTCAGATGATTGATGTGGGAATATTTAAAATTGTCAAAATTTGGGAAGAAAACGTTGAAATAAAATGAAGAATGGGAGTGATGCCATTCCCCTCTTGGAAAGATTCTCTGAGTCTCTGATAAAGGGCAGCCCTTCAGCTTTGGGGACAATTCTTCTCCCAGTGAAAGCCACTGCAGTGCACCTGGACCTTGAGCTTTGCCTTGGTTGCACGGATTTGGGGCTGTGCTTTCAGGTGGAGGTAAATCCCACTCTGACACACTGAAATTGTCACGGAATCATGGAATGGTTTGGGTTGGAGGAGACCTTAAAATCACCCAGCCCCTGCCTGGTGGACAGGGCCACCTCCCTCCAGAAGGACGTGGTGCCAAGCACTCTTCAGTGGTAAAAGCCAGCCCTGGGCTCCATCCCTGTCCCCAGATGACAGCTGTGGGTCTGTCCTGCTGCCACCCTCACCCAGAACCCCCAAGTCTGGCTCAGAGGGTGAATATTTCTTTCCTGGTGTTCTCATAAGTGATTGCTTGTGGCATCTTCTGTCCTTATCTGGGCTGGTGCAGCCCTCTCATGAATATTCTGCCCATATGGAGGACTCTTCTCCATCACTGCCCATTAACAAGGGGGATAATCACTCATCCAGTCATCCACAAGTCAGGGAAGGCTTTTCCTGGAGCCCTCAGTGTGGGGAATCAAGGGACACCAAAGGAGGTTAAATGTGCTTGACAAAATCATCATCACTTTTTTTTTCTATGTAATTACTGTATTATAATAAAGCTGATCTGAGATAAAGGAATGGAGTATTAAAATCTGTTTGGGCTAAAAGATCACATCAGTGACTCTTTTACCTTTTTTTAGCCATGGGACAAAGTGCATTTTTGGGCTGATTACACAGAAAGGAACATTCTGTCACCAAACCCCCAGGAAATCACCACTGGACACAGAAATGATGTTTTATTGCACAATTGCTCTGAGGAGAAGTTGGCTCCAGTGTAAATGCAAAAGGGGAGGGGGAAGGTGCATAATGTCCATCATAAAGTTTGTAATGATACATCATTCCTAACAGCAGCAAAACTGAGTTTCAGGTTCAGGCTGAAAAGTCCTCACCTCATTATAATAAATATTATAAACATTCATTATATTTATAATAATACATATAAATAATAAATATTATTTCGAGATAATTTAATCTGTTTAATAAGATTAATGAGCTTTACTTACCTTTTCTCAGCTGCTGCATCACAATTTAGGCAAGCTTTGAAAAGCCAATGCACTAAATGTGTTCTTGTACATTAACAGAGCTCAGTATTTGTGCAGAAGTGGCTCACCCTGTGCAGTTGGTATAAGTGCAACTCAAAAGTGGCTCAGTTGCTCTTCTCCTGGCTGATCTGGATCTTGCCAGCACTGCAGCAGAGCCAGTGAAACCAGCAGACTGCTTCCACTTAAGGTTTTAACAAAAAATCAGGTTTTCTTCAAATTCCATTGCTCATCTCAAAAAAAACCCCAAAAAAACAAAAAAACAAAAAAACCAAAACAAAACCAAAAAAAAACCAAAAAACCCATACAAAAAACAACAAAAAAACAACCAAACAAAAAAAAGCAAACAAAAACCTCAAAAAAAACCCCAACAACAGCAACAACCTCCCAACAAACAAACAAAAAACAAACAAAACCAAAAAGCAAACCAAAAAAAATCCCACCAGTAATATTCAGTCGCACAAACATCGTTATTGCTGTAGTTTTTTTCTGCTGGAAATTTGGGAAAGGGCCATCCAAAAACTGAGAAACGAATTGTTTCTGACACAAGGCAGTATCCTTTAGCTAAAATGGGAAATACCTCTTGCCCTGGAACCTGGGCAGTTTTCAGTTGTTCACTCCGGGGCCTTTCCAAGTTATCCTGTTTTGTATCTGCATGAAAAGTTTCAGTCTTGTACCTGTATTTCAATTTTATTTTCTTGCAAGTGATTACTTGGGCAGAAAGTAATGTTTTGAGGTACAAAATGTGATCTCACTGTGCAATATTTCCCTATTTTGCAGGCTCTAAGAAAGTGTCACGGGATTTTATTTCTTATTTGTCTCTTACAACTAACAATTTTCAGTTCATTTCAGGAAATAATAAGCTGCTGGTTTCTTGAGTCACCTGGTGCAGTTGTCCCCTGCCCAGTGTTGCTGTCTTTAAGAGCATTTTCCAGGGCACAGAGGTGACACCTAATTACTGACACACAGCTTCTGCCAGCAGCAATTTTCAGCGTGCAAAATCTGTTCATAATTGAGGGAGAGAAATATGTAAGTTATCGTTGAAGTCATACTCGAGTAGGAAAGCTTTCAGCAGGAACAGGGTGAAAATAAATGGATATAATTCCTGGTAAATATGATATTCTGTCTCAAGGATCAATGGGATTTGGGAACCCAGGTGCCATGATATCAGAAACAACACGGAATTTAAAGTCTGAGAAAATGAGAGTGTGAGGCAAATGAGAAAAGACAGAGACAGCCTGGAGCTGTCCAAGTTGACTTCTAGGTCCTTTCCAACCCTAACTCTTCTGTGATTGTGTGATTTTAGGACTGCTGAACTTGTAGTAACACGGGATGGATAATATATAACACAGGATAATATCCATATTGCTTTAACCCCACCTCTAGATGTAAAGAAGCCTCATCTGAGAGAGATCACGTTGTTTACAGGTTATCTTCATCTGCAGGGAAAAAAAATGGAAATATCAATTATGTAACTATGAAGTGGTTAAAATTGCAGACTGGAAAAACAAATACACTTGGCCACCCAATTCCATTTAATGTCATTGTGAATAATAACTTTCCCAATCACTATTACTGCAACAATGACCCAAAAAAATCCCAATTTTGTTCACTTGGCCCTTACAGGTTTTACAAGACCTCCACCACAGCACCACCATCATCCAAGTGAAGCACGGGGGCTGCATTAGTTCCCTTTCAGATTGCCTCTTCCCTGCATTTCTTCCTTTTTAAATCCAGTGTTCAGGATTAAACTACACCTCCCATGGAGCAGTGCAGGCTCCTCCTGCCATCCAGAAGGGTTCAGGACAGCAGCCACAGCAGAGACTTCTTCACTGCCTCTTTTGTCAGGGTTTATAATTTGGCTCACAGACTCTTTTTGGGTTTGGAAATGTATTTTTTGGAGTTCCCCTCTCGTCTAAGGATTTTCTGTAGCACATCTGAGGCAGATACACGCACAAATCTGTTAAATTAGGCGAGCTGGGCAAGGGAACAAAATTATATGTGGCTAATGAACTCTGCCTTAAGTGTTAATACTGAGAGTGTTGGGGTGTTTTGTAGGAAGATGGGCTGGGAAGCATCATGGAAAAAAAGGATCAAAGGCATTTTTTGTGCTGGGAGTTTTTCTGGAGCTCTCCTTCCATGGGAATTATAGTCAAATATGTTCCTGCCATGCATTGGAAGCTCAACAGCTTCACAGTCAAGCCAAATTCTGATGCTAAGACAGTCCCAGGCATTTGGGCAGCTGGAAAAGTTCAGCAATCCTTAGTCCTGCAGTTTTATACCTCATAATAATGTCTGGCAAACAAGAAAAGGAAATAAAGTTGTTGGTAATGTTCAGCCTAATGATTTCTTGAGAACCCCTTTAGTGATTTCCACGAACCCTTCCTGCAGCACCAACCCCTCCATTGCTGAAATACAGTTTAGTGTTTCTTGATTCATTTATGTAAATAATCCCATTCAGGGAGGGGGTTTTGGTTTTCGTTTGGTTTTCAGTCCTTTTGTACTTCTGATGGGGACCTTTTGTCTCTGACTTTTCAACCTGCTAGCTGAGGAATACATCCAGCATTGTCCTGCTCTTCATGCCTCAGCACACCTATTCACCCTCTGGAGCTGGCATTAACTCTGGGGACAGTTCCACTTTTTAAAGTCAAAACTCAGTGGGACTGTACTCATAAGTATTCCATGGAAGCAAGACAATCTGATGGAGTGGCCTTCAAATTCTACTTTTGAAATGCTGAAAGTTAAGAAATATAATTAAACTGCAAGTGCATTAACATTTATATAAAATATAAACCAAACGCTTATCCTGATTCACCAAACAAATTACAGTTTGAACATTATTTAAAAAAAAAAAATCCCACCTACTTATCAACAGCACCATTTGAAATTATTGCCAGTACTACAACTCTAAATGCATAAGATGCCTTAAATACAAACCCTGAACATTTACATACTGATTCCATGAGCAAAGCAAAAGGTATTTGCCAGTAACAGTACAGGACTCAGCATTTTTATTGTCTGAGTAATCCTGGTTGGCTCTGATATGAAAATTCAATTATTTTAGAACTGGTCGTCTCATTAAATTTTGACAAGGAGCACAAGCTCAGTACCAGCTCCAGCTCTAAGAGGCTGTGGGAGCCTGACAGCTCCACGGTGAATTTTAAAATGTAGTATTTTTACAGGACAAGATTATCTGACAATTTTATATTAAAAAAGAAAAAAATTAATCAAATACATTGTAATATCCAACACTGCTAACTTGGCCTTTTTTGCAGATATTTGTATGAAAAATTATTGTAAAAAAAAAAAAAAAAAAGGAGTCCACTGTTTATTGCATCTTTCCCCCCAAGCCCACCTCTATGTCTTATGCTCCACAATTGTGCTAAGGGAAAAAAAAAAAGTGTCTTTATGTGAACAGCAAGTATTTAGCCCTTCATTGTTAGCACTTTTTCCTTTCCTCAATGGAAAGGAGTGTTTGCAATCATTTTTATAAATATTCTTTCCAGCAGCGGAAAATCTTTTATTTCACCCCCATATTTACCATCAGTGCTATCAAGGGATGTTTACACAAAGGAGTTGTTTTTTTGTTTTGTTTTGTGTTTTTTTTTTTCTAGAAAATGTCAGTTCATTGAAATGAAAACTTTTTGACAGGATCACAGCACTTTGGAAAGACTTCCAGCTGAAAAGGCTTCTCAAGTTTAAGGTGACTTTCCATGAGCACCGGGCTGTTGGAATGTTTTGATTTACGGCCTGACCCTCTTGCAGCACTGCCCTTCCATCACAGCCTGCCCATGAAGCTCTTTCTGGCCGTGTTATAAATTTCCTTTATCCAACCCTGCCGAGGGTGTGGAATATTTATAATCCACATGAATTAGACAGCTGTGGATGGACAATGTGGAAAGAACCCAGCTGAGGATGAGATTTGGGAGAGCACAGAGAGCTCCATGGCCTCTTGCCATGCTTGGATCATTCTTTTGAGCTGCAGCAGACCTAGGTGTGTTGTAGTTCCTGTGGAAAAAAATATTGAATTAATTTGCAACCCAGAACAGCTCCAATTTAAAAAAAAAAAAATAGGACAGCATTCCATTTCTTAAACTGCTTGGTTCTTATGGCAAAAAAAAAAAAAAAAAAAAGTGGAACAGAGTAAGAAAACAAAGGTTTGTGTTAGATCTTCTATACCATAGGGAAGAGTTTTGCCATGGGGTTCACAGTTCTGGGACTGGGGGGTGGAGGAAAAAGATTGAGGTTTGTTCCACCCCAATCCAGAATGTGAAATGTGGGGCAATCCTGGAAACGCTCTGTGGAGCACAGAACATTATTTTCCTGTTCAAGTCTCACAAATCCTTGTATCACAGGCCTGGGCATTTTCAAGAAACTTATTTCAAGCAGATGTTGAGCCGTGAGTGAGCAGTGAACGTACAAAAAGCAATTTGCTTCAAATTTGAGAAGCCACTGCAGGCAAACATTGATTTATTAAGCTTCTTCATGACCTTTGATCAAATATTACTTGAAGACACTCATTGAATTTTCAGCCTGATATTTCATTAAGCAAATACATTTTTTTTATTTGTGTGTTATGCTGTTTCTAACACTTTTTTTCTTACTGCTGTAAAAAAATTCCGTAAATCAGGAAGTCAGTATACTTATCACTGCAATATCCTTATTACTGCAAATTTAAGGTAATTTTATTAAGGAAATAAATAATTAGATAGTAACAACAATTATACTCAATTATCTTAAAAGTTTTTTCCAACCTAAACATTTCTATGATTCTACTGCAAGGTCAACACAAATGTTCCATTTAAGATCTACCCCAGGATTTCTTGAGAACAGATTGAATGTTCAAAACCTAAATGTCACATGTGGGCCAGCAAAAGAGGATTTCTGTAAAACGTGTGAAGAGCAGAGTGGCAGAGGTGTCTGCCCTGTGACAACCTCTAGAGGGGACTCATTCAAGGGGACCTCGTATGGCAAACAGGAGACACTCTGGACTACCCCAGATATTGCTCAGGGCCAGGGACGTTTGAAATACACACTTCCTAGGGGGAAAAAAAGCAGTTTTAATTTTTTTTTTTCCCCTCCATATTTTAATTAACTTCTGTGAAGGTCACACGTATCTCTATCTCTGCAATGCACAGTGTCAGTCATTTTAAAAATCTGGATATTTAGCATTATCTTGCCATTATAGTCCAACTTTTTTTTTTCATCCAAAATTCCCCTTTAGTGATCAAATTAAAGAGATGACAAGCTCCCTATCCTTACAAGCTAAGCATTTTATGTTTTATACTCAGATAGACTCTGTGTGATATAAGATGAGACTTCATAATGGGATTCAGTGCAGTTGAGTGCTAAATTATAGCAGGCTTATATCAGAGAACATTACAACAATGAGAGGAGAATTCATATCGTGGCTTTAGGAAGAGAGGAAAATTCAGACTTTGCAATTAAAGCAGTAACCTAAAACTTTAAAATAATTTAAACAGTTTCTGAATACATGTAATGTTCTGTACTTATCTGGAAGCAGGATTGGCAGCTGTTTGAAAGGAGCCAAGTGAAATGTGGACAAGGTGTATGTTATGTCCTCAGAACACAGATCTGTCATTTTCTGCATTGTTCAGGGATACATTGGTATTGAATATCTCTTTCCCACAAATTCGCAGGCTCCATGCAAGGCTGGAGAGAAAACCAGTGTAATGTTATCGTTAAATTGGTGTTGCATACAACTTTATGATGGTCCTGACAACTGCAGTTTGTGAATTTGCCAAGGGCAGCCTAATAAGTGATTTTCAGAGATGAACGCTGAGCTGTGTGGTAAAATAATCCTTTCCTTCAGAAGGACAGAACTGCAATTTTCTTGTAGACGTAATTTACAGAATTATTACTGACAATTTTAGAATTCCACCGGGTGAAACACTGGGGGCTTGAGAGCAGAATTTCTCATCCTTTTAAGAAGAGGCAAATTTTAAACAGACAGTGTGTCTATAGCATTTGTGTAATAGCACAGGAGGAACCTGACCCAGAAAACCAGTGGTGGATTCCTTCCCTTATTGAAATCTTCTGCCTGTTTGAAAGCTGAGGTGCTCTGTGATTCACAGCTTTGGATAAGATGCAAAAAGAGCTCAGGTTCACAGTCTGATTTCTTCTCACATAGCTTTGGAGTACAGTCCAATTTAGATCCAGGTTTTTCCATTGAGCACTGCTGCATAATAAGATTTTGCACAGCTATTTATAGATTTCCTGTCCTGATGAAACCCAGAAGTTTATGTAATTGTTTAGATTGCAAATCATAGTGAAAATGATTCAGTCTAAGCGTCAAGAAGGAAGAAAGACATAAAAAAGTATTTCAAAGTACACTGCTATTTGATGTTTAGATTTCTTGCGGAAAGTTGTAAGAGAAAAGGGAATAGTGTTCAATATAGGTGTCATGTCTCTAGCTGGTTTAGACCCAGTCCTCTGGCATGTGAGAATGTCCACCCACACCAATGGACTAATTGAAAACCAATGCAATTAATTTCAATGAAACAGCTGGAAATGAATGAAACAGGTATCATTGTATGACTTAGACTCGGGAGACACTTCAAAGCAAAATGCCCTGTGCTTGTTTGATTTCTTCCTAATATAAATGGAGACATCAAACTTGCTTCTTTTTTAGCCTGGAAAATGTACTTCACAATGGGCTGGACAATTTACTGGCTTTGACTCTGGTAAGAGTCAGCATTGCAAATATTAGTGCCATTCTACCTGATCTGTGCAAATTCCAACATCCAAGAATTTGGATGAGCTGCTGTGAGACGCTTCCAGCTGCACTGATGGAAGGACCAGGAGTTTTTCCTTCCAGCTCTCCTGGTTTGAGTGATCTGACCACTTCTGTTCACAGCTTTTGTTCCCTAGCTCCAGATAAATTCTGGTTTGTGGCGATGCCTCGTAATGGACCCTGGACCAAAGAGGCTTCAGTTCAATCTATTTCCACTCTGAGGGTTTCTTCTAGCCAAAGTCAGGATTGGCAAATACAACTAAAATGGGGAATGTCTCCTAGGACTGTCCTAGAGGGGCCTCTGAACATGGAAATGGAAATGGAAATGGGAAGGAAAATGGAAATGGACATGGGAGTGGAAATGGAAATTGAAATGGAAGTGGAGATGGAGATGGAGATGGAGATGGAGATGGAGATGGTGATGGAGATGGAGATGGAGATGGAGATGGAGATGGAGATGGAGATGGAGATGGAGATGGAGATGGAGATGGACATGGACATGGAGATGGAGATGGAGATGGAGATGGAAGTGCAAATGCTTGCAGCCATTGTGCTTAGCAGCAATGCAAAGCATCCTCAGCTGATTTCAATCCTTGCCTTTAGGGAAATATTTTTAGGGGGACTCAGGTAGCAGCCATGTAGGAGGATGTAATCAAGGTCACCCTTCCCAGCTCAGAATTCCTTCCCTGGCACTCTGCTTGGAGTCTTCTGCTGATCAATTCTTGCATTCACCACGTCAGTGGCAAATCTGGTTTGGACAAAAAATGTGTGTGCTCGGTGCCAAGTTCTGGACACACCTGGACTTCCAGATAGTTACTGGAAGAGCAGCACCCACAGAGCAGAGACAAACCAAGCAATGTCCTTTCTTCAAGGCAGGCTAAAAAATGTAGGTGATGTCTAAATTCTAGTCACACACCTAATAGGACTGAAAATAAGAGGGTAAAATGCACTATGAAATGCAGTTACAGGCCATGTTCTGAACTCAGGAGCAGAACTGGTGGATAATACAGCGGGGTTAACAAACAAGCAAAAATCCTCCCGTGCTGAATTACCAACATTCATCATAAACTGCTTGGTCTAGCTTGAAATAACCTGTTCTCCTATAAAAGCAATTAAAAATTAAAAAAATGGAGAAAGCAATACTGAATATATGCTGCATGGGTGAAGCAGCATACAAAGAAAACCAAGGCAGAGCTGGAGAAATAACACAGTTCTGAGTAAGAGTAAAGTAGGAAGCTTTGCTGCCATATCTAAATTACCATGAAATAAAATTGTTTAACCTCATCCTTTGCTGGTTTTAGTACGGTCCACCCAAAAATAAGATGTTTGTGCTGATGCAGTTTTTCAGAGTTGGACCAGGTGGGATTTTCCTCTGTTGGCACTGAAATCTTAGGCAAAACAAACCAAATACAAGCAGTTGTTAAAATAAGCCATTATTTGCCATGTGCAAGATCTCTGAAATAATATAAACTCCTTCAAAGACTGGATATAGTGCTTTGATATCTTTTTATTGAGGAAATTGGGAGCTCAGACACAATAACAGGAAATTTAATTCTGGATTTTTCACAGTTTAAAAAAGTTTATTTCAGGAATCCTCTTTCTGATATAAGGACTGCAATGTATGATCTCCTCAGCCTGGGCAGGTGGGTCTGGCAATTAATGGGAGGATCTTTCAGTGATTTTGCAAAGTCCATAATTTACGTTAGTTAGTGGTGAATGTGAACCACAAAAGCATTTGTCTCTTTCAGTGCCAGTATTTCAAACTGCACATAGACTTAAATAGATGAAATTTTAAGAATTATGGTTTATATTTTATTCTCCCTCTAAAACCAGCCAAATTTCAGCACAGTAAAGATCAGTTGATTGCCACATTCAGGGCAAAAATGAGAATCATATATTTATTGTCCATTTTTAATGCTATTTTTTTCCCTTTCTGAACCCAGACTCCAGGCCAGCCTCCTATCCAAGTTTTCCTTCATGCCTTATTGTCTATTCTGTTCAGCTATTTAAAAAATGTTGAATATCAACAATGGCTTTCACTAGTGTATTGTCAACTTTTGTATGAAGCAATCTTGGTTGAATGAGAAGATCCCAGAGCTTATAGTTCTATCTACTGTGCTGCACTGGGTTTCTGCTTGAATGTGTGTGACTGATAACAGGACAAATTTCTACCTTCGTTATTACATTTCAGCCACATAATTCATTTGCCAAAATCTTTTAGGAAATATCTTTATAACACATTGCACAAGACGTCAGGTAAGTGCTTGTAACGTAAAAATAAGTACAGATCCAGCAACCGCCTCGTCAAATTTTGTTTGTTAATTGTAGATCTGCTTCTGCCATGTTGTTTTGCAGACTTTCATGATTTTGTGGGGAGCTGTGTGCCATGGCACATCTCTAGCAGAACATCTTTGCTCACACAAAGGAATTTGTACTGGATCTGCACTGCTGTTAAAGGCTGAAGGCAATATTTAGAAATACCTTGGGGAGGGAAGGTGGGGGGGAAGTGTTGCAAATGTGTGCACAGCTTATGGGTTTTTCAAATGACAGATTTTGCCAATGTTATTGTCAATGTTCGAGCTTGCTTCTTTCTAGAATTCGGGGCGCTAACACTGCTTAAAGCTTTTTGATTTTTAAACTGGTTCTTAGCCTTCACAGTCCGATTTATTTTCATTTTGCATGGAATATAACTGTAATTTAACTTACATAAATCAGTCACCAATGTGTCTTTGAATGGGAGCTGTTTTTCTGGACACTCTTCGGGAAATCCAAGGATTCCCCAGCAGTGCTCAGTTTATTCATTCATGGCAGTTAACAGGTGGCTGAACAGGTAAAACACAAGCAGCTTTTTTCCTTTACTTCTCCACCTCTTTTGCTGACAGTTAATGTCACTTTGGAAAGAATTCATTTGAGAGGTCGTTTTTTAAAATTATTTGATTGCTACAGTGACATGAAGGGATGCTGCTGTACAGGACTCGATCCAGTTAAGTAAATGAAGAAGAATTTGCTTTACAGTTTAGAAGAATTTGCTTTACAGGTTAGAAGAGCATCTTATCATCTTGTATATAAAATATTAGTTAATGCTTTCACCATGTATCATATTTAATAGTATTTACTTAGATGTTTTAGGTTTTTGCACTAAAGAAAAAGAGAAGTCAAATTCCCAAAGGCAACAAATACCAGTAAGGGCTCCATCATTTCTGACTCTGACTGGTCATGAACAAATTGATGCTACTGAATTTGAGAAAAGACCTTGAATATCTGCCCGTAGGGACCGTGTGCTGCAGCAGGGCTGGAGTTAGATCCCAAACCACCTAAAACTTGGCTGGGGAGTTCCCTGCTGGGTGGAATTTGTAGGTATTGAGCAGGGCTCTGTTTGACACCCTGTTATCAGTTTCCCATTAATTCATCTGCTTGTCCCTTTGTCCCAGAGCCCGGACTCCTTTCAGGGCTGGCTCTGCTCTGTCTGGCTCCTGTCTGCAGGCAGACAATGACCCTCCAATACCTTGCACTCCGTGTCTGTGTGCCTCATCAGAAAAAAGCAGCATCGAACACATTGTTTTAAATCGCAGCAGATGCGTAAAGTGCTCCTCATTTAGGAATATTTAACCAATTATGTCCTTGTCAAACGCATGGAAGGTTTCTGTGTTTTGAAAAGTGCATCAAAAACAGCTTAAAAGGCGATTTGTTTCAGTGGGAATTCAAACTTCAGGGGAAAAAAATGCCATTCCTATAGAGGTACTCTGATACAAACAGTGGCAACAGATTATTTGGGGACAACATAAATAATAAAGGTCTGTTTGCTTAATGGGTCATTGCTCCCTCATGTATTTATAGTTTAACTAGTTTTGAAACATTGCACACGTGCTAATTCATGCTGCTCTTACACTGATTACTGTAACAGTCAAAGTAAGGGGATTTAATGACAAATTTAATAATAAAATTTTATTCTTGCCTGAAGGAGTTAAGGGTTTTTGTGTAGGCAGCACTGCACAGATGGCACAAGGACCCAGGCAGGGTAAAATGTAGGATTATTTTACATCATAAATTAGGAACTGATGTCATGCAGAGTCTGCAGAGAAAAAGAACAAAACTTTATCTGGTTTTGTCTTTTGAATTACTCAAAGAAAGCTTTCTTTAAAAACAAACAAAATTTCATCACTCTTTAAAATCAGTCTTTCTTTATATTTCAGTCTTCATCTTTACTAAGAGGAGATTCACAACTGGAAAAGCCCGAGTGAAAAGTTTTGTGGATGTCTGGGGGAAGATGGGAAAGCAGCAGCAAACACAAAGGTACTTTGTGTTCTCTATTTGTAAATTTGTGCCCAGTGCAGCTGGAATGTTTTACATACCCAAAACAGAACACATCCCATCTCCCCAGAAGTGCCCGGCTGATCTCTCAATTGTTATATTTATTACCAAATCCTCTTTCTGGATTTAATGAAGAGATTTTACCAGTTATTGAGTCAATACCTTAACATTTCCTTAGCCCTTTGGAATCATTCACATATCTCTTGTGAAATACAGGTATTTGTTAAGTGTCGTAATGGCTTAAAACACCAGAACATCCTGCTAATGATAATTGTGGAAAACCTTCCTGGTTTAAAAACAATTATTATTTTTCCATGGTGAAATAATAGGCTCTTCAAGGATCTTTTTATATCAGTGTATTTCTGGACTCATAGAGCTTTATCAAGAGGATAAAATGGGTGCTCCTTTGTGGAATCTGCTTTACTCTGTACAATACAAACTGTGGGGCATTTCTAGTGAGTTGTTTTAATTCTTAAAAACCTTTCTGGTTGTATAGCTACAAGTGAATTCCCTTTCAAAACCAGAAGGCTCTCTTTGGAAATGGATGTTTAGGAGGCACACAGGTTTTAATTTCAGCTATTAATTTATTTTTTTTTTCTCGTTGTCTTCACCCAGAACCCTCCATGTGAGCAGTGCTAATTGTTCAGAGGATTCCCTGGAACCTTTTCCTTAATTAGGCACTGTCCATGTGTGGCAAGGATGAAGTTTGGGCTGGCTATGTGACACTTGGTGGCTGCAGATCTCAGGGAAGGGTGGCTCTCGCTGCAGCCATGAGGCTGCCTCTGATTTTTAGAACTCTCAGGTCAATATTTAGCATTTGTTCTGTATCACTCACATGCATTAGGCAGCACTGGCTATTGTGAAGCACTAAAGATGTTCCTTTGCATTTTACAAGAGGAGAAATGGAAGTGTGAGGTTGGTTTGTCTGAGGTCAGCCAGGCAGCTTGGGAGAAGAGGAACATTTAAATCCTGCCAGGGGAGGTGGGGTGTCAGAACCCAGGCACAGAGTCCAACACCAAGTCTGTGTTCCCGCTCATGGGATAGACAGGAAAATGCTCTTTTTCCTTCAAAATTCTTTCACCGTCTCACTCCACAAACAAATGCACATTTCTCACCTTTCCAATTCTCTCTCTCTTTTTTTTTTTTTCTTTTCCTTCCCCTTGGTAATCTCACACATGTTCTGAGGCAGTTTTAGGTAGGGGATGATGCTTCACTCCTGCAATATTTCCTTCATCCTGAAAGATCAGGGAAGCACTTTGCCAGCCCAGCTGCTGCAGCCACACTTTCTTTCTCCATCCATAACCATGGAGCTGGCACTGCCTGCTGCACTCAGAGGAATTTTTAGCTGTTTATTCCATCCTTGTCTCTTCCATGAGAGGAAGAGAAGAAGGGTTTGGAACTTTGTGGGGATGTGTGGTGAGCAGTATAAACACAGAATTTTGGGTGTGCATCTGCCTTGTGCTGGAGAAGTCCAGTCCAGCTGCTTGGTAAGGCAAAGACCTTCACCAAAACTTGAATTAAGAGGTCAGGGATGACCCCCTCCCATGCTGTGAGTTGAGAACACGAGCCCAAACCTTTCTCCTTCTGGATTCTGCACACTCTGGAGCACCCCAAGCACAGCCCATGGGACACCCTGCTCCCCAAAATGTCCTTCCCATGCAGCTGGTCAAGGTTACTGTTTTGCTCTTCTGGCACATTATCAATTACCCTGCCAGCAGACTGATACTGGACCTGTAGTTTTCTTATAAAATAAAAAACTGACTTTAATTAAATCATCAGTAACTTGGACCTAATTATTTCAGACAGTATTTAATTAATGTTTCAGGGACACCTAATATAATTAGGGTTCCTTTAATAAGACCTTCTATGACATTAAAATATATGACCTTTATCTTTCTTATCATCCTTAGTCTGACAACTCAGATTTGTCATTTTCACTATAGGTATAGTTTGATTAAATAGAACAGAACGTAAAATTAATCTGCCAAATTATACTTGTTTGTTTCTCTCTTTTTTTGCTACTTAAAGACTAATAAGTTAAGTCTTTTAATTAGCAGTGTCGGTACAAATGTTCATGCTGGCGTTTTACCTTTGTGTTTTCTCAGACTGTTTCTTTTGTATATCATTTTTTATGACAAAAGTAGATAACAACCAGACTTTATTAATCATTGTGAAGGGTTCAATCTTTTAGATATGAAAAATAAGGAGCTATTCTTTACAGTAACAATGACTGGTAATTCCTTTTAAAAATTTAAGACAATCTTGCAAAGCACTTCACTTTTCTGGTCACAAACTTTCCAAACATAAAACTGTGGTTTAAATATGAATGTGAACATTAGTGAGATTATTAGGTTGGACTATACTTGCTTTTCAGGAGCTACAGGTTCTCTCTTCTTCACTCTTTTTTGGGGCAGTTATCAAGATCCAGTGAAAGAACATTTGTCATATGCAAAATGTAGAAAAAGAGAGTGATTGAATGGATTTTACAGCCTTCCTTGGAGCAACGCTCAGCTGATCTTGTTTCCTCACTCACCACAGAGCTTTTCCATCTCACTTTGAAAGGTAGAACTGCTCCAGTGCCTTCACTCACTGAGGTAAATTTGTATTTGGAAAGACAAGACAAAGATTAAAAAGTAGAAGTGAAGCACAGCGCACGTTTTTATTATTACAAGGAGAAATTGAGGAGTGATCCTCTAGAACGGGGAAACAATTTCTTTTGTTTTCCCTTCTCCCACTCAATAAAAATGAGCAGGACAAAGGAAATTCTTGTCTCAGAGCCAGTGCAAAGCTGAGATGGAATATCTTTGCTTTGTTCAGAGTGGAGAGTGAAGAGAAGGGAGCAGTTCACTGACTCACGCTTTTATTGTCTTCATAAGGGTTCTAACACCAGAGATGTTGTCACGACAATGAACATATTAAACTAATTGCTGAACACTCCAGATTTCAGGAACAGTCTTTGAGGAAGAGGGAAGTTTCCTCTGCTCCCTTTCAGAAAAGAGCAGAAACTCATGATATTTAAGCCTCTGAAGATATTCCCAAGTTAAAATTAAGCATGAGCTGAAGGGTTTTGTTCCACAGGCAGGAAACAGGCTTAGGGAACTAGCTGGTCCACGCAGGATTTGTTGATGTGATAAGGAAAAATGAGCAAGGGGCTGATCTTGTGGTAATTAAGGGTGGCAAAAGAGCAGCCTAAGAAAACCAAGTGCCAGGTAAACCCTGAACAAATCAAAGGGGATGCCCTTTGATTTATTCTATATTCTGCCATAGTTATATAAGTAGTTGGCAGGTTTTTCTGTGTGTAACCCAAAACTTAACTGAGGACTGTACAGCACAATCACCTGGGTGACATCACCAACAGCGCACCTTCCTTTTCTCCTCCTTACCTTTCCTCCTGCAACCTTGGACCTTTTCCTGCTGCAGGCACTGGTCCAGATCTGCTAAAGCTCCACAGATGACCTACAACCTTCTGCTAAATCCTGCTCCTTGCAGAACTGTGGTTTTGTAGCAGGGCTGTCACACTGCGAAATACACGGTTCCCACAAGAGGAAGAAAATAAAAAAAAACTCAAACAAAAAGACCCCCATCAGATACCAAAAAGAAGGAGAGAAACTATCTGAAAAAGTGACATCAGCATCTTATAAAAATGACAGAAATCCTCCCCTGGAGCCCAAATCTTCTTTCTTTTTCTATTAAAGCAGCCATATCCAGCACACAGCAATCCCTGACTTGATATATTGGATAAAATTGTCATTTTAACTTAATAAGTCTTAATTAGTAGCTCTATGTTGTTTGCTGATTGCAGACTGTGGTTAGTGTTGAGAATGCAGCCTCTCATCAGCACTGGCGGTATTCAATTAAGATTTCAAGTTGTAATTAAGGCAGTGCCCAAGATTCAGCCCACTTGCACCAATTCCCAGTAGGGGAAGAGGATGTGAAGGGGTTAAGCCCAGGAAATTTATCACTGCACAAACAGGCAGCTGCACAATTCCAGTCCTAGTGCTGCCCTGAGACTGTGCTGAGCAAAGTCTGCCACTGAAGAAAATTTTGGGGATAGGGTGGTTTCACATTTTACATTTTGTATCAATGACCTGATCATTCTCTCCTTGCAGATGGTTTGAGATATTTTACATCTCACATCTCTATAGTCACCACAGTTAGATTTCATTAACACGCTGAAAATTGAATTATGGCAAGCCTCTATCTGAATAGAAAATACCTAATCTATCCATAGATATTCAAGCAATATGATTAATATAGAAAAATCTATGAGATAAAAATATCTTGATCCAACCATGTAAAAACAGATTAATCTGATTACACAGATTACTGAAAACTGGTAACCTTGGCTACATTAGGACCTTTAAAAGCAAACACAAATCAGTGAATCATTTTAATCAAATTTAATTTAGATTATACACTTTCACATAAAATCTAATTTAGTTGGAATTACTCGGTCATGACTTGTCTGCTCCCCACAGGACAAGGTTAAAGAGATTACATTTGGGTTCATGTCAGCAGCATCTGCTAGTTAGCTCCCTGAATGCTGATTTAATGAGAGAGGTGGTGCTTAGTCTCTTGGAAAGACTTCTGGTTCAGGCAGGTGCTTGAGAGATGTTATTAATTTAGTGTGATACAAGGAGTGATGTTATCATGCTTGGAAAACTCTTGTATCATTATTTTCATGTGTCTCATAACCCTGGTGGGTTTGTTTATGTCTGATGAGCAGTTTTGAGGGTTTCCCTTTAGTCTCTCCCTAATATACTCCTCTAGAGAGAGAGGAGATTCCTGCTAAAGAAAGAACAGCTTTTTTTTTTTTTTTTTTTAATATAAACAATTATCTTGGGACTTGTCTAGAAGGGGAAGAGAGAATTAAGCTGCAATATGAATCTAGGAATTTGGAATTATACATCCACAAGTAGGCAATGCCTTATTGTGTCATGGAAAATCTGCACGTCCAGGCAGCCCACAGAGAGCACCTTGCTTGTAGCCCACCTGTTCTGTTTGTTTAATTCTTTGTGTTCAGCTCTGCAGAGCCAGATTTTTCCCCCTTGGACTCCCAGCACTGAGGTTTTGTGTTGAAATGAATGGGATGCTTTGCAGTTGGTTACTAATTGATGAAGGAAGAGTCTCAGTGAGTTTAGCCTTTGGTAGTGGGCGCAGTGAGGGCAAGCTCTGTGCTGATGGAGCCAAACCAGAGCTGCTTCTCCTCCTCCAGCCCTGCGGCACAAGATAAGGAGGTCAAAATAATACTGAAAACAGATCAGTGCCTCACTGTGAACCAGAAAATTCCCAATGGCTTTGTGAATCACCATTGCCGTAGAGATCTGTCCACGATTCCCCAGGCAGGGATCAGTGCTCAGGCACAGCATCCATCAGGTGCCTGCTGCCTCTTGGACCTGGTGCTGGATGGGCAGAAATCAGAGACCAGAGGGCTGAGCCCACAGATTCTCCACAAGGAGAGAAAGGGCAGACTGAGAAACTCTGCACGATTCCAAACGGAACTGATTCCCTAACCCAGCAGGTAAACTTTGGGCATAAATGGATTTTAAGTGTCCTTGAAGTATGTCCCTGACTATGCAGGAGCCTCTCCAAGTTGTTCTCTCCCACATCTAGAAGAGATTAGTCAGGAATTCATTCGGGAGAAGTCACACCCATTTCACTGAAATCCATAGGAGTTGCATCAATTTGAGATATCCTGCATGTTTTCTGCTGCCTTTCTGAAGTGCTGTTTATGGGGGGAAAAAAACAGTGCAACTCTTAATCCCAGAAGTCCTGATAAATAATTTTTAATAACAGTTGAAGTTCATTACAAAATTTTATAATTTTGATGCAGAATTTCCCTGGTGGAGGGACTTCAGACTCTCTCAGTAATTACCATAGCAGCATAAGGGTCAGGCCATTAAAGTAATCTCTGGCAATTCTGTGTGATTCGTGTTATTTATGAAGAATGCTGCAGACACAATGTTCTCTGCTACACCCTCTGTTTTCTGTGGGTCTTCTACCCTTTCTCCTCCCCTGTGTATAAATGGTCAATTCTTATATGTGCACTAGAAGAATGCACATCTCCAAAATTAATGAATCCACCCTGAAGGAATACCATTTATATATGACATCCATAATAATATCAAAGAAAGCTGGGCAAAATTGAGAAAAATGGGGACATACCTTATTACAATTACCTTCTATTCTAGCATATTTTTCTTATTAGCAGTACAGACAAAAAGGCAGCCCTCCTATTTCATTTCAAATGAGCCTGGTAGAAGTATCTCATCCACTTCATTTTCATATGAAATTGCAGCGTGGAGCCTGATCCTCCTTGCCTTTTCCTATTGCTGGGCCTGGAAACAAAGTCTGTGTCAAGATGACAGGGCTGGGACCTGGGATATGCACTTTTAGCCTGGAAAATCACCGGTATTTGTGGCATGCCCAAATCATCTTTTAAAGATGGAAATACCCAAATACTGCACTCACCTTTGTCAGATTTTGGTAAGAACAAGTGCTGGGTTTAATCTGGAAGGGGCAGAGTTCTGTAGCCCTTGTGACATGATTAAGCTTGTGTCAACACATTTACTGATATATTGGTGTTAGTGTTGAAATACCGAGTAATTCTGGCATCCAAGCTATCTGAGTTCACAGTTTTACTTTCACAAAATATGGAAAAGGAGGTATTGAAGTTTCTGCCAGTGTTATGTTTGTGTAATCCTGATAGGGATGTAAGAATTTCCAGCTTGTCCCTGCTGCCCTGGAATGTCCTTCTATCCCCAGAACTCACCTGAGTTAAATTCATAGAGAGAAAACCAAAATAAAGTAAAAATAATCCAATTATACAATATTGCATTCTAAAGCTGAAATCTTAAGCACTGGGAAATAGATTTTGATTGGTCTGTATTTGGCACGGGAATTTCGATATTGGAGTGGTATGGAGAAAAGAATGCAACAAAAAATAAAATCAAAATGCTGACCCTAACAGTGCCAAAATTTGGCAGAGTTCATCCTGAGTTATGAACAGCCCTAGTATGGAATCATTCCGGTAAACACAGCAGTTTAATCCAAAATACAGCAAGGACACCAAAACCCTCCTGCTTCCTTCAGGCTCCCGAGGGAAAGATAAATAGCATTGTCACTCCTCAAAATTAAGATTTTTAGAAATCTGGGAAAAAAGGGCTGAGCTTAATTAGCCCTTTTAATTAGCTGACTAGACAGCTCTTTAGTTGCTGGATTACAGAGGAGCAAGCAGAGCCTTTCACATACTGTTTCTGTCAGAAATCTTCAGCTGCAGAAAAGCAGTTTTTCCTGCTCTTACAGTAATTTTTATTTATAGGCCACTTCTAATGCAAATATTGGCCTAAAATCAAATGCTAAGGAAGCTGAGTGACTTTGCAATAGAGATAGAGTAGGAATGTAAAGGATTAGAGTGCTTAATGTACTGGAAAGAAGTTTATCAATACTGACAATTCTCACAGTGCTTAATCAAACATTTAAGACAAGTGGAGAAGCAGACAGTAAAGACTTAGGGGCTTTTGAACAATAAAAGCAAACAGACTGTCTTGTTAGAACATGTCAATTTATAGTGGAATAAAGAAACACCTACAATTTAGTTACTCTTTTCATATAGGCAACAGTGGCTTTAGGGAGTGAACTGAGTTTAAAATGACTGAGTAAAAACAGAAGAAAAACAAAGCACAACTTCCCTTTTATAATCAAATATTACTGTTTGCAGCTTGGTGTAAAAAAGGATGATTTAGTTTCTTGGGTTTTTTTTTTCTTAAAGGCAATTTAAAAAAAAAATCAACTCATAATAATAGAACTAAGGGTCTGATCCTTCAGTAACACATTTTGGATTTATATTTCCAGAGCTTGAGTCTGTCTGGAGAAGAGCAGGAGCAGAGCTGGGAGCTCTCTCTGTCTCTGCAGGGTACATTTGGAGAAGAGGCTCACACACCTGCATTGCCTTCTTAAATTACAAGGCTGAAAATTCCTGATTTTAAATTTCCTGTTGATTCTGACTTCTATCTAAAAAAAAAAAACACACCAAAAACAACTGAATTAAATCCTGTAGTTTTGATAAATATTCTTAGTGAAAATCTGGGTCAAATTTAGAGAGAAAGGAGATTCTAGTTTCTGGTTGAGTTTCAGAGATAACTGCAGGTTAACTCAGCATCGACCACTGTGGCACTGGATTTACACTCAGATCAGAATGTATTTAGTCTGCATCTTGGTGTCCTATTACCAGAAATAAATATCTGTAAATATTTTTAAGCAAGCAGGTGCCGTAAGTCCAGGGATGTTAAATTCAAGTGTGACAGAGCAACAGCAACACTGCAGACTATGTGAGCAGAGAGAAGAGGAGGTCTCTTCCTTCAGATAATCTCAGCAGCCAACTAAATAATAAAAATAAGGGTGAATGCTTATCAAACTACTGGTAATATGACACCTACAACAAAATCATAATTGGCATCCAGTTACCCAGGGAGATTTAGCCCTCAGAACAGCAGAGCAGGATCCTGAGCTGGGTTAGCTGAAAAACAGAAAATGTAAAAAAGATGTGGAGTTCAAGAGTGAAATTAATTAGGAAGCAGTAAGCAGTTGAAAAGCAGTAAGAATTCAAATGGCAATTTTTCTCTTTTTCAGAACTGAGTGTGTATAATTCCACCTATCCTGAGTCCCTTCATGTAGTCTGCTGCTACAATAAAATATCCTGAGCTTCCCACCGCCCCACACTGCCTTGAGTTCCTGGAAGCTGTGTGTCAAATTCCCCTGGAACACTTCTGGCATTTTAACTTCATTTGTATCTATTAGTTTTAATTACATAGCACACGCAAGCACTGTCAGATTTCAGGTTAGTTATTGTTTGCTTGATCTCAATTAGTGCTCTAAAACCGTTTTTTATCAAGAAGCTTCTGTTCAATTCATGTTCTCCTACAAAACTGGAAGTTGCAACACAATTGTTCTGATGCAATGGATCTTGACTGCATGGCAAATGTTCTAAACCAGAATATTTTCTCTTGGAGAACCATGCCAACAACAACAAAAAAAAGATAATTTGTGTAAGAAGCCAGATTAAATCCTTCATCTGGCAGAAGGAGTATTTGAGCTCGATATCAGACTTTGCAGGTACATCACACCCTGTTTGTTCCTCGACGGTCTGGAAGGTGCCATTGAGTTGTACCTCGATTTCAATCTTAAAAAATCCAGTTTGCATTTTAGCAGCCTGGTGACAGTTGTGTTTACACCAACCCTCCCAGTTCCCAATTCCATATATCGCTTCAGGCACGTCACAGCTGCACCTTGTAGATCTGGTGCTCAAAATTTAAAACTGTCCTGGCCACCTAATGAATATGCAGGAAGGTTAATTCGTGTGTCTCACATGCAAATAGGAGCTGTCCTGGTGGCCATTCGCACCTGCTAAGGGCCCATATGCACATACAGCCACGGCAGCTTCTCATGCAGATTATAAATGCTATTGCGTGTCCCGAAGACTGAAAAATCCCGCTTAAAATCACCCTGGTATTTTCGCTAAAATGGTTTTACCACATTCTGTATAGTTCTGTTCTTGTTCAGCCACGTGCATTTTTTTTAAAGTGATTTACCTGGGTTTCTAGAAAGAAGCACATCACCATGACCTGTTCATCCACGCTCTCCTGGGAATTTAACTTGGAGAGCTCTGTGTGAGCAGGAGCACTACACACGTTTCTCTTAGGACACTCAATTCCCTATGTCACAATTGCAACTTATTGAAGAGTTAGTGATGCAGAAATGACTACAGAGAACCAAGGATTTCCAGCTCAGGGTACATAAGGCAGCAGCACCTAACAAACAGTGGCAATTTTCTTTTGGAACCGTGTGGGACCAGCCCCAAAAACCTGGAGAAAAAGGATTTTTTTTTTTTTTGGCCAGTCCGCATCCTCTGTGCCCCTCTATCCTTCCTTGAGCAGAAATTTATCAGCAAACACTGAAACTCTCTTGAATCTTCATCTTCCAGCCAAGCTTTTAAAGTAAAATACAACAGCATAAATCTCAAGTCCGTGCCAGCCCAGCAGGTCTCACATCCCCCTTCAACCTGGAAGTGTGCAGCTTTGCAAACCTTAAAAATGTGCAGCTGGGTCAAGCTCGAGTCTTTACTTGATAAATCTCCAGCCCTGGTGTAACAGCTACCAGTGGAAAATGATCAGTGTGGGAAGTTTGGGTGTTGCTTAATTCCGATTGCGCGTTTCCATACAACAGCACAAGCACCTTTTCTCTGGAGCTCTCATTTCCTCGGGCGCTTACAATTAAAGGAAATCCAAAGGAATAATAACGCTGTAAATCGAAATGTGTTCTGTGGCTCGGGATTAGTTTTAATAGAGGAAACAGTAACAGGACAATGTTTTACCTGGTACTGTGGCAGCACTGGAGAAGCACCTGCTGGAGGCACAGGCTGCCCTCTCCTGGGGTAGGGAATTATCCCGTTTATTTATGCAGGAGCTGCGGGACATTCCCAAGGGCAGTGGGAAATGAGATTATTGTTCCCATTTTTGCTGGCACACCAAGGTGTAGGCTTTCTTTTTTGGGAGACATCCTAGCTGTCTGCGTCTGTCTTAAATGTCCTGCATGAGCTTGAAATGAATAATTCAGGGTTTTTTTTTCAGACTAATTCCCAGTGTCTCATTAGAATTTTTTTTCCTTTTTCTTTTGCTGTAAGTACTGCAGTAGAAGATTTCCCAAGTCACTCCAGTCAGTCCCCAGCCCATTCAAACCATATTCCTTACATATTCCTGAACCAAGGTACAAGGAAGTAGAGTTGTGGATGGGATTGCTGAGAGTTTCTGTTCTTTCTGGATTCTTTTGTCCCGGTGTTTGGTTGGGAGTGTTCCCAGGGAGTTACAAAATGTACATCTGACTGTTCCCTAGAAGTCCATCTCGGTTCTGAGTACCTTCCAGCTTGTGATACTTATGGGCATGATCCATTACAGAAATGTGAGATGGTCAAGCCCTGTGCTTGGATTTTGTCCAAAAGATCAGCTCCCACATATCTCCTATCTATTTCAGAGACTTTTCCCACATGGCTATTTTGCCCATTTTCTGAATCTCTGTAAACTGACCCGGGGCTTCCTTCCCTCCCATGGAATTCTGCTCAGTAAAAACTGCATTTATTACAATATATTCAAATACCATGATAGGAGGAACCATAAAAGAATCAAATTGACTTTGTGGTTCATTTTTTCTAATGGAATCTGGAGAACAGAAGAACAAGGTCCTTATTTTTATTTAAAGACTGTCTATGAATGTTCCAGTGCCTTGTGTGCCATTCTTTGTGCAGTTGAGCTTGACTCAACCTGAAGTGAGAGGTATCAATAGTGTTGATAAGAAGAGTTCATTTTTTCATGCAAAAGTAAGGCACAGGTGCCTCCCTCTAATTTTCCATCAGCTTTCCTGGGAGCCATTGGTGTGCAAGGAGGACAGGCTTGAGTCTTTATGAACTTTGTGTATAGAAACTGGAAAGCAGATACAGAAATCATCTGCATTTGCGCTGTTTAAATTTACAAAATTATAAATACCACCTATTTTCTTACAGCCTGCAATGGTTTTAGAGCTCCAATCCAATCTATGGATGAAACAAACTCTGTACAATATATTTCTGCAAGCTAGTCCCAGCACTTCACTGCACAGAGTTTAGACACACCTTGTTTGTGAGGTCTTCAAACCAAGTCAAATCACAGTGGAATACGAGAGTTTTGTGAGATTTCACCATTTTCCATGGGTCTGTGGAGTCCTTTTTAAAAAGGAAACTGAACTTGCTATTGATGAGCTGTTTTGCAAAAGTGGGAATGGGGTGAGCCAGGGCAGAGTCAGCAGACAACAGGAAAAGGGAAACAAGCCATAAACTGCACGGTGTCCCTTTCCTGGCTTCCCTGTCTGCCACTAAATGGTTCCTTTGGAAGTTTTCCCCCATGTAGGTCCTCCTGCATTCCCTTCCTCACTTCCTAACAGGATTCTTCAGGCAGTAACCCCAGGACTGCATCCCAAATCTTCTTTCCCCTCTCCACGCTCCCTCATTGAGCCACCTTTAGTTTGCTCCTGCCAGGACAAGGTTGGCTTTGGTGGGTTCTTTCCTCTTTTCCATCATCATGATCGTCCTGTGACCCTCACACCCATTGAGATCACACATCTAATCCACCTGGGAACACCTCAGTTCCCAAGGAGCACCATCTCCCAGCAACTGCCCTGTGTGTGTTCCTGGTAGGTGCAGAAACGGGAGTCTCGTGCTCCCAGAAAGGCTCTTTAACCTGGGAAAACTGGATTTCCCTTGGATTCTTTGCATGAAAAATGTGTTGGGTACACAACAGCAGCACGATCCACTGTGTCCCTCTAGATGTCCTTTGTGTAATTGGGCCACCTGTCTCAAAAATGGCCTGGAAATATCTATTTTACAAGTCCTTAATTTATGTATCACTGCATAAGTTCTTCCCCTGCAAGTGCCTGCTGCACTTGCCCTACTAGGAGAGAAATTGTTGTCTACAGAGACAATTAAGAGCTGGACCACTGCAAGACAGGAATTTGAGAAGTTCTTGTGATAGCTTGAAAACCAGGTAATTGATTTGAGCTATTACACAAGTAAAGGATGAGTGATGAATGTCAATTTAAGCGATGCAGTTATTTGTGACTCATGTTCGGGTCAGAAATGGGTTTGTCCCATGGAAACAGCCCATAGAGTAATTGTTTCTTCAGTGAGTTCCATCTCTGTCATTTTATATATTTTGGATATGTATTTTATATATATTATATATATTTTTATATATATTTTATATATATTTTATATATATATTATATTTTATGCATTTTATATATAGTATATATTTATATATTTTATATATTTTTGTAAATATTTATATATAATATATTTATATATATTATATATGTATTTTATATATTTTTTATATCTATATTGTACGTGTAGATGCAGATGCATACATTTTCTTTACGGAAAGCTGGGGAGCGCACACTGCCCTCATTTATCAGTGTGTGTTAGGGGAAGGAAAGAGCAGAAAAGATTTTCAGGGCTGGTGAAGTTTTCTCATGGCTGGCCACGTGCACTGGGATGCTCAGAGGCGTTGAGTCCTCTCCTGCTACCAGTGAGATGTGCTGATGTCTTGTAGATAAAACAGGTCCGGCCCCTCCAGCACAGCCCCACTCACAATCTGCTCACTCTATTTTCAAAGCTCTTTAGGTTCCTTATTTCTCTATTTTTCTGTCGAGCTCTGCTCAAAGACCTCCTTGCTCTGACACTCACCGACAATTTCAGCTGAAATTTTCACATTCTTGAGTGTCGAGATCAGTTTAGATTCACTTATTCTGGTGCAGACGGTTCCTTACCCACAGCTCTTTTCCGGGGATTGAAGACACCATCAGGACTGAGAACTGGAGCAGCAGGACTGGCTTTTCCCGAGTTTTTAATCTCCTCAGGGATGCAGATCTTTATGTGGGTTTTGTATTGTAAATCACAACGTCTCAACGACACTTGAGCCGCTGATTTGCATGGAGGGGAGGTTTTCTCACTAGTTAGTATTGGTAACTTTACTGAGACAAAATAATTTCAAATCAAATGACGTTAAGAAAAAAAAAAAAAACACAAAACAACAAAAACCCCCACCAAAACAAAACAAAAAAAAAACCACACCAAAAAAAAAAAAAAGGTTTGTTCCAGTAAAAACTGAAGCAGAAGTTTGCATTATTCATAATTTTCTAACTGCTCTCAAGCAGGGAGATTACTTCAAATGCTGACATGAGTGACTCCACTTTGGGAGTTAGGAGATCATTCTTTACCAGATTAAACGATTTCTTTTATTCTTCCCTATCTCAGGGCCAGGGAGGAGTGAAGGGAGACACAGACCCCAGATAGAAAGCTGCCATTTCTATTTCATACTAAAATCACTTCTAGGTAGAAGACAAACATGATTTAGGTTTTTTGCACAGGGAAAAAATATTTTTTTTCTTGAACACCCACTTGTTCAGAGGTGAAAGGGATTAAAAGTCACTTTATCACAGCAAAAACAATTAATATTTATTTGATCAACCCTTTGAATTAAACATCTAACCTGATTCAAAACACATAATACAACAGGGAAGGAGGCAGAAAGAAAAATAAAGACAGAGGAGTGGGGAGAGGGAAAGGAGAAAGTACGAAAGTCACAAATAGATTAACAGAAAGGATAAAAAACAATCTGTGTGTAATCTTTGTGATTTAATGGGGTTTTTTAAAAAGACATCTCTATAGTCCATCTGAGTTAATATGAGAACAGAACTTGTTTACAATAAAGCTTTGTGGAACTTGTTTACAATAAAGCTTTGTGCTTATTATGTTTAAATCGTTACTGAAAGACTGGTTCAATAACAATATATTGATTGGATAATAACAAATCATAATTTACTTGTTACACCTAACCATAAAACTGTGGCTAGAGAACGATAGGATTGTTTCCATGATTGTATCTCAGATTTACAAGAAAACCTGCATTATTTTTATGTGCGGGAGATATAATGTTCAAAAATAATGTTCAAACGAAATAACTTGAAAGAGAGCTCATGTCTAAAAGTTATAACGCAGCAAATTAATTTTGTATTTTGAGGGTAGAAGCATTATTTCTAAAATAATCATGGGTTAAGAGTAATGTGGGGAGAACCTGCCTGAAATAATCTCTCAGTCCTGAGTGTAATGAAAGAACACTCAATTTAATTCAGGAGAACTGGGGTTAGTTTTTGACTATAATCAAAAGACAGCAGTGTTATTCAGCTCTTCATTTTCCCCAGGTTCTTCAGTCCTGTTTTGTTTTCTCTGCTGAATGCACACAAGTATGAGATGCATGTGCAAAATGTAATTATTTGATGTGCTAGTCGAAACATCCAGCTTCCCAACGTGAAGTTTCTCATGTTTTACTAGGTCCTTTACTGAATATAATCCATCCTGATTGACCTGGAGAATGCTGTACTAGGCTGAGTATTACAAAATACGTAATATTAGTTAACTGAATATAGTAAAAACAAAAGGAAAATGGGAAGGTTGCCTGCGTGCCTTGTCTCAGGCTATCTTTCTTTTTTTTTTCTTTTTTTTTTTTTTGGTGCAACAGAGTTTATATTCCCCTCTGTGTTTTTCCACTTTCCTTATTTGAAATGAACAGCTGTAATTGAAAAGCAAGAAGCTCCATGGTTTATAGAAATAGGTGTTGTTAAGAGCCTTAGCCATCTAATTTTCTTCCTATTGCAGGGCAGGCTTCCTATTGTCTGTCCTTTAGAGCTAATTTCTTTTCTGATCAAAAGGCCCACATCATTGAAAAGGTAGTAATGACTATTCATTTGCTTGAAACCTCCATTCTGCAGCCTGCAAAGCTTTATTTAGAAACTGCTATTTCTTTCTAAAAGGAAAATCTCATTTGTGTCCTCTATAATGTCAATTAAAGTAGAATATATTTTAATTATATATCCTGGAGAGAAACCTTTCAGGATCTCAATTTGCTGTGCCAGTGATACAGGCTGTAGTTTGAAACAATATGTGCCTTCAAAACTCTGTGTCAGGGAGTAGGAATAAGGTGTGTTTTGATTTTAATTCGCCACTAATGAATAGTTTATTTGCAGCTAATTAGCAAGTTAGAGTTTTACAATTAATGTCCGATTTCTAATCCCACTCTTAAAAAGGATCATAGCCATGATTACCAGTACATAAGGTGGTTATTTCATCTGTACCGAAAACGCCGGAGGAAAGATTCGCGAAGTTTTAAACGGGAGAAACAGAGATGATTTGAGTTTGTGGGGTATGTTTCATTTGTTTTTTTGGGTTTTTTGGGGTTTTTTTTGGGGGGGGAGTTGTCTTTTTTTGGTGTGCTTTAGAAAAGAGAATGACGTCCCTAGTAAAGCACAGCAACAAGTACAGGGGAGGGGGCGATTCCCGGCAGGGGGCTGTGTCCCCTGTCCCTGCCTGTCCCTGCCTGTCCCTGCCTGTCCCTGGGGGCGAGTGGCTCTGGGGAAGGGGCTGCTGTGCCCGGGGTCCCCGGGGCTCGCCCGCTCCGTTCCGGAGCTGTGTCCCCTGGGGACAGAGGGGACAGCAGGGCCACCCCGCACGGGGATGTGTCCCCTTGGGGACAGAGGGGACAGAGCGGCCACCCCGCACGGGGATGTGTCCCCTTGGGGACAGAGGGGACAGCGGGAATGCCCTTGCCGGGGGAGCTCGGCTCGGGGCGGGCAAACGGAGCTGAGGTGTGAGAACGATTGGGAGCGATGGAGTGGATGAGCTTGGAAAAGACTCCTTGAGATCAGTAAAGGTGACGGTGCCAAGCCCATCACTGAGCAATGTCCCCAAGCGCCACATCTCCACGGCTTTTAAACATCCCCAGGGATGGGAGCTCCAGCACCGCCCCGGGCAAGCCGTGCTAGGGCTGGATAATTCTTCCAGGGGGTTCTGTACAGCTCGTTCTGTACAGGGAGGGGAAGTTGCAGGAGTTCCCGTCACTGTCGCATCCACCGGGGGAGAGATTTCTGCCGGGGGAGAGAGATTTCTGCCGGGCTCTGCGCCGCGGGGGTGGTCTCCTCAGCATCTATTCTCGTGCTCGTTTTTCCCTCGGTGGTTTTGCGTGAAAACACATGAGCTAAATCTGTGGTTTCCTCGGGGCTCCGCAGCGAGCCCCGACGAGTTATCCTGTGCTGGTGGTCCCCTCCGCAGCTCTGTTAATTGGTAACTTGGAGATGGAGAGAGTCCTTATTAGCAAACTGCCCCCCTCCGCATCCCTCCCCTGCCGCTGAAGACGGCTCCGTGAGGAGATTGCCAGGAGGGGCTATTTGTCAAAGGCTAATAAACAAATTCCTCGCGAACACCTGAATGAGCCAGGGCCAGGAACAACCCAATTAAAAAACGGGAGCTACTGGTTGTTTTTTTGTGACGGTGGAAACAATCCGGGCTCGAAAAGGGTCTATTCAGAGGGCGCTCCGAGAGGTCTGTTTGCAGCCCGCTATTGTTGTCAGAAGCCAAATAAAAGTTCAGCCGGGGGGGCGGGGGGAGGGAAGTGATTAAAAAAAACCAAAAAAACAAAAAAACATTCACCGCTGCCTCCTGAGCGCGCTGGGAGGCTCAGTTCAAAGGGATCCAGCTATGCCCAAACGACGCTGCCCGGGTTTACCCACGCACTTCAGATTTTTTGTTCCTAAATGTTGCGATTTTTAATGATGTCATCAGAAGTAACCCTTGCTTCCCCGGATCGGCGAGCAGCAGGGGCAGCTGGAGGCTGTGGTACAGCTGCGGTCTCCACGCGGCGAGGCGCTGGGGAAGCCACGGGAAGGATTTGGGAGCTCGTTTGTCGCAACTAATGATTTTTGCTGTCCCCCTCGCCGGGCTGGGAGGTCGCTCCAGCTGTGTCAGCCCCGCGGCGAGGGAGGCAGCAACCTCGCAGGCAATTTCCAGCTGTGTTTTGGCGTGATACTTAAAATGGGGAATTAAAAAAAAAAATTCCTAACGACCATCAGCAGTAGAACCAGCCTTAAATGGCCCATTTAGCAGCCACATCATCACGCTGAAAACTTCTGGGGTAGGAAGTGAATGCCAGCCTGAAGCAGGGATCATGTGAACTTTTATCTTAAGCATCCCTAAAAGGCTGGGCATTTTCGGAGGATCAATCTAGCGAGGGACAACAGGATCCAAACGAAGGGGGAGCGCAGTTCCCTTGTCTGGGCAAATTTTGAGGACAAGCCCTCGCTGATTTCGGTCGGGAATTAGGCTGGTGACCAAGGGGATGTTTTAATAGCAGGATTAGACGGGGCCGGGTTCGTACACAGAATTTTTATTTAAAACGCAGCGATCCTCCCTGACACAGTTCCAAGATTTCCCCGAGCTCTTCTGGAGCTGCAATTAACATGTATTAATGGCTCTTTCTTATTAAGCTTAGGTGGCGCAGAAACCCCCGGCAGACCCTTTCAAATGGCTCTTTTCAAGCGCGGGGTCTCTCTCGCGTTCAAGTTGGGCTGTGCTGTAAACTCCTTATCTCGCCTCACGCTCCTTTGTCACCCAAATAAATAAATAACAATAATAAAAGGCTCCTCAGCCTTTGACAACTGTATTTACACGACCTCAAGTGTTCTCCGACCCCCAGCAGACACATGGGGTTTTCCTCGTAGTGAGTTTAAGAAAATGGCTCCAGGCATCAGGTTTCCCCTCGCCCCGTTTATTGTGCCGGGCTGGGTCCCCTCCTGCTTTCTGGCCCGTCCCTTCGTCCCGGCAGAAAGCAGGCTCTGTCCCCAGTCCCGGGGAGCAGGCGGAGGATTGAATTTATTGCCCAGGGCGCGGTGGAACGAGGGTCTCTTAAAGCGCACTGCGGGTAATTTTGGGGAGCAGCAGCTGGTCCAGCGGGCTCGCCCGGCTCCTCCTGCTCCCCAGGTCAGGGGCAGGGAAGGACAGAGCAGCAGAAGGTCGCAGGTGCGGGGCGGCCCCGGGACGGGGCTGCTGGTGGCGACAGCGCCGTGCCCGGGCGGGGGCTCAGCCGGGGCAGCGCCGCTCCCGAAACCTCTCCCGAATCCCAAAGCCGAACGCCAAAGCCGAGGCGGAGGGATTGAGGCAGAGGGTCCTTGCTCAGCCCTTCTGGAAATAGCGATCAGCCGGATTTTGAAGTTTTCCTCAGAACACGTGCGGCGTGGGAAGCCAAGCGCTGCGGGAGCGTTGCAGGGATCTGTGAAGTCTGGAAATCCATCGGTCTGTACTTATATTTTTATTCAGTCAGGTTCAGTTCTCTTACAAAGATTAGGGATGTTTCAAGCAAAATGTTGTCTCGGTTTGAAATAATACGGGACCATAAAAGTGTTGAAGAGCTCGTTGGCTTCTAGGGGAAAAAAAAGTTCAAAGACTAATTGAAAGACAAATTAAGAGTCGAAACTTCACGCGGTAAAATATTTATTCAGACATCGACGGAAACACTGTTCGGGGGGATTTCAGAACATCCTCTAATTCTCTACACAGCCCAATTTTTCGTTGCATGCCAGCGTGTCCAGTCCCTCCAACAAAGGCTCATATAAATAAATATCAAAGTACTGTCAGTATATAGATCAGTCCGATTTCCTGCCAGCCTGGCAGGTCTCAGACCTCGACTGGAGGAGCCAAAATATTCTGAGGATCAGAAATTAATTACGGCTGTCTGAAGCTTTTCCAATATATTGCAAAAGTTACACGCGCACCACTCGCGCCCGGAGCAACCCTTCCGCTGTCACCCTGTCCCCTCGGGCTGCCAAATTTTGACTTCGCTCAATAACACCAGCAGCAAACCAAGCAAAAACCGAAGTGCTGACTGCACCATAGCCGGACGCGAGCGGGATTTATTTCCCCTACGACGTTGTTCAACAGATCATTTTGTCAAAAAAGAAATCCGTACAAAACGAGTAAGACCTTCAACTGCTGCATCGCAGCAGAGCTCAGATTGGCTCAAATCAACCCCCTCCAAATCACCGTGCTGCTTGCAGGGTCCCTCCCGTCCCGTCCGGTGCCCGCTCCCGCAGGAGGCACCGTGCGGGCTGGAGCAGGGCCGGGCGCTCTTCATCATCGCCCTGCTCCGAGCCCGGAGCTCCCTCTCCAGCCCAGAGCCCTGCCATGGAGGTTTCCTCTTCCCCGTCCCCATTACCGTCATTACACTCTCGGTCTTGTCTTTGGGGTGACACGGATGCCTATGGAGCCGGGGAGCTGCGACGGCAGCATCGCTCCTCGCCGGGCTGCCCAGGACGGGAGGGGATGCTCGGACACGTCCCCACCTCAAGGCCCCTGACCCTCCCCGGCGACCCACGTTTGGAGCATTTTGCTCAAATCCACAGCGGCGATGCTGCCCGCATCCTCCAGCAGCGAGGCTTTCCCCCAGCAGACTGCGGCTCTCTTTGCCTCTCCTACCCCGGGAGAGCCGCCGGGCTGCTCCAGGCGGAGCTGGAGCGGAGGTTGCGGGAGGATGAGGAGGCGCAGGGATGGGGCAGCCCAGCCCAGCCCAACCCGCCCGCCCCGGCCCCCGGCAGGGAGCGCAGTGCCCGCGGTGCCCCCGGCGAGCTGCCGGCCCTGTCCATGCAGGTGCGGTGTCCGTGCCTCTGGCGAAGGAAGGGAAGGAGGGGAAAAGGGAGAGGAGGGACGGACAGGGAAGCCGGTGATTGACAGCTCAAGTGGGCGCCGCTCCACTCACATATCCGCCGCCAAAGTTTTCTTTCACACGGACAGAACTTTCTGTTGCCATGAAACTCGGGGTATTCGCAAGCGCCGTCCCCTCTACCCACCCCCCCCCCCCCCCCCTCTTTTAGGGCAGCCGGGAGCCGGAAAAGTTCAAGCGGCAGCGGGACGGGTGTAGGTGGGGATGGCCGGGAGTGCCCGGCCGGTAGCCAACCATCCCGGCCCCTCGCCCACCGACAGCCGTGCCCGATCCCAGCACGGCAGGGTAGATTCTCCCCCAGGCGACAGCTTGGGAGTGGGAGTACAAGAGTGAAAGAGCCCGTCCATCCTTCCCCCACCCCTTCATCCGCTCCGGGGGTTGCGTCTGTGCAGTGCGGGCTCGCTCGTTCTCTCCAGGCAGCCTTCTCCGAGCTTGGCACGGGGCTGTGCATCCCCCCGGGCAGCCCCAAACCCCTTTGTGCCCGGCATCCCGCTCCGCCCCGCTCCTCCTCCCCGCAGGGCAGCCCCGGCCCGCTCCCTCCCCCCCGGCACGGCCGCAGCTGCGGGAGCCGCTCTGCCCCGGGGGGCTGCGGGACGCGGCGGGAGGGGCCCGGTACCCGCGGCATCCCCGAGCCCGGTCCCTCCGCCCGCCCCCGGCCGGTCAGCTCCCGGTTGGGGCTGTCGGGAACCGCTCTCTGATTGGCCACCGCCCCCTCATTTATAGCCCGTCAATCACGGACCCCCGCGATCCGTGCGCGCATCGCCCGCTGCTGCCCGCGGGAGCCGCTCCGCTCCGCAGCAGCTCCGGCACCTCGGGGAGCGGCGCTTCTGCCACGCACAGAAACTTCCTCCTTCTTTCGCGGTAGCTGCCCAGACAGGTTTTTTTTGTTTGGTTTTTTTTTGGGTTTTTTTTTTTTTTTTTTTTTAATTTGGAACTTCCTCTCCGCCCTTGGTACCCGCCGCCCTGGCGCACCTTTTGCCGGCCCCGGCCATGTACAGCATGCTGGAGACGGAGATTAAGGCGCCGCAGCCCACGCCGGGCAGCACCGGCGGTAACCCCGCTGCGGGGAGCACCGGCAAAGCGGGCGGAGGCGGCGGGGCCGGCAACGGAGCGGGAGCGGGCTCGGACCAGGACCGGGTGAAGCGCCCCATGAACGCATTCATGGTGTGGTCGCGCGGGCAGCGGCGGAAGATGGCCCAGGAGAACCCCAAGATGCACAACTCGGAGATCAGCAAGCGCCTCGGAGCCGACTGGAAGCTGCTGAGCGATGCCGAGAAGCGGCCCTTCATCGACGAGGCCAAGCGGCTGCGGGCCGTGCACATGAAGGAGTATCCGGATTACAAATACCGGCCCCGGAGGAAGACCAAGACCTTGCTGAAGAAGGACAAATACTCGCTGCCCGGTAATCTGCTGGCGCCGGGAGGGGGCAACGCGGTGAGCAGCCCGGTCGGGGTGGGGCAGAGGATTGACACTTATGCCCACATGAACGGCTGGACCAACGGGGCTTACTCACTGATGCAAGACCAGCTGGGCTACAGCCAGCACCCGGGCATGAACAGCCCGCAGCTGCAGCAGATGCACCGCTACGACATGACGGGGCTGCAGTACAGCCCCATGATGTCCACGGCGCAGACCTACATGAACGCCGCCTCCACCTACAGCATGTCCCCCGCCGCCTACGGCCAGCAGCCCTCCACGGCCATGAGCCTGGGCTCCATGGGCTCCGTGGTGAAATCCGAGCCCAGCTCGCCGCCTCCGGCCATCGCTTCCCACTCGCAGAGGGCCTGCCTGGGAGACCTGCGGGATATGATCAGCATGTACCTGCCCCCCGGGGGGGATGCCACAGACCCTTCAGCCCTGCAGGGCAGCAGGTTACACAGCGTCCACCAGCACTACCAGAGTGCCGGGACTGCCGTGAATGGTACCGTACCACTAACTCACATATAAACTTGGCTGCTCGGGACGGCTCCCCCGTCTTAATCTCTAACCCCACCACCGCTCCCTGACTACACCGGGACGTACGGCAGTGTTGCTCGGCTTAGCAGACTTAATACTAACTCTGGAGAAATTTTAAAAAGGAAATCCGTTAGTTGTGTCTTTTTTTTTTTTTTTTTTTTTTTTTTTTGTACAAGAGATATTTGAGCATAAGTTGTTATTTTTAATAGAGCACAACTCCTGCCTCCTAGAAGCCGCTGTGAAGTTTTCAAACCACGGCAACTCCTTTCCTGGTTTCGGCTAGGTTGGCCACTGTTTAATTCGCTTAGAAGATTTAAAAGAATCTTGCATCTTCCAGTTTGATTTCTAGCGTTGCAATGACATAAACAAAAAGCGCGGGCTTTTGTTCTTAAACTCGGTTGTTCACATAATCGCTGTGGTTTATTAAGTGTTTTATTACCGACCCTCGCTTGGTTTCTATACACAATTTGTAGCTTTCACGACTTTTTAATTTCAGAGTTTTATTCCTTGAAAAGGGGGAGGTGGGAGAGAGCAGAGCTGTGCGGGTCGCAAACGCATTTCTTTTATTTATAGTAAGTTGTATGTCTTGATTTTTCTTAAACTGTAAACTTATGTAAATGGGTTTGTGAATTTTACTGTGAACCATGTTTTGACATATCGGATGAAAAAAAAACGTTTTAGTTTTGTTACCGGATTCCTTCCCTCCCGCCAAAAAAAAGTCATCGAAATACTCCCTCCCTGTTCCTACTCCTCGTTTGATTCCTTCTTCCCGATGGAGAGAGATCAATAAATTTTATATCAGGCACGTCGGCGGTGTGCGGACGGTTTGTGCGGATCCGAGCGGGCCAGGGCCGAGCCCATCCCGGGGCGCTCCCCGCAGCATCGCGGCCCCAGCGCCCGCTCCGGGAGCCGCCGGCGCTTTTCGGCTGCGTTTCCCCGGCTGCCAAACCGAGCTGTATTTTGGGAGGTGGGGAAGGGAGGGGGGGGGGGGGGGGGGGCGGGAGAATGCGCTCCTTGGATTTGGTTTTCTTTTAAAAGGGGAAGAGAGAGCCGGGCCGGGGAAGCGTCTGCGAGCCGCCGCCACTTGTTGCCTCTCGGGCCGGCTGCTTTTCCTCGGCAGACGGGGAGCGAAGGGGATTACGTCTCTGCTTCTCCTTGTTGTAGTTTTTATTTTATTATTTTTTTTTTCTTGTCAGGTGGATTTGCCTTGAAACGCCAGCTCGTCTAAAATATTTACAAAAGTAAAACCCGTTGGGGAACTCTTAATTAGTCTCCATTAATAATGAATGGTTACAGGAGTCCCCAGAGGAAATAAATAATTCAATCTTTTCAGTGTGTTTGACGAGTGCTTGGAGTCTGGACGACTTTTCTTTCCGTTCCCCGCTCTTTTTTTGTTTTTGTTTTGTTTTTTTTATAGTGATGTGCATTTCTCGTCGCTGCGCTCAGGAGCAGCCCCCGCGGGGTATCGGGGCGGCTGGCGGAGCTCAGCATCGCTTCTCCCTCCACCCCTCCCTCCCTCCCTCCGAGCCCTGTTCCGCCCGGGTCCCCGCGTGTCCCCGGCTCCTCGGCAGTGCCCGGGCCGAGCTCCGACCTCCTCTCTCTCCCAGCGCATCCTCGCTTGGCCTCTCGCCTGCTCCCGCTGCTCTCCGCTGCTTGCCTTGGGAAGGGAGGGCAGGGACCGCGAGGGCGCTGCTGGAGTTCGGCTTTGGGATCGGGGACCTGCCCTGCCAGTGCCGGTCCTTGCCGACAGCGGCTCAGGGGACGCTTTGTGTCCCTTGGCTGCCCGGGGCTCAGCATCCGCGTTCCTTCCCTCCGCGGGGATGCCTCGGCAGCGGCTCCTGAATTCTTCTCGGGCTCGGGCAGGGCTTTCCTCGGGCTCTTACAGGGGGTGAGGATGTTGTGCGGAGCTCTCCGAGAGCCCCGTTCTCTGGCGGGGTGCCTGGCTCCTGGCCACCCGGGGAAGGGGCAGGTCCCACGGTGGGGGCAAAGCCCCGGGCCCGCTCGCTGCCCCCTCCCGGCGCTGGCCACCCTCTGGTCAGTGTGGCAAAGCCCGGGCACCACCGCTGCCCCGCGACAGGCTGGGGGTGGTCACTTTGTGAATGAGAACCCGGCGTGTTTCACACCCACAGCTCGATTCTTCGGGAATATTTTGTTGAAATCTGGCAAGCCTGTGGTGCCGCTTCTGCCTGTCTGTGCTGCTGTCCTTCAGGTAGAGTAGCTGGTAACGTGACTTACTAGCCCTTGAGGAGAAGCAGATCCATAAATAACCTGGCGCCCTGAGAGAAGGCGGCAGCATCAGTGGTGTTAGTAGAGTACGGGACGGAGGCAGGCAGGGCAGCAGCAGGACCCATTTCATCTCAGCTGGGAGTTAAACTGGTGCCCAGGGCTCCCCAGAACTGGCAGTGCCAGGACAGCTCCCAGTGGGGAAGAGTGAAATTCTCATTCCCTGAAACAATTGTCCCTCCACCTTCCCTTGCAGGTGCAGGTCTGACAAAAGCAGGAGCTGAGCAGGTGAGCAGCTGCCAGCACTGGAATTGTACTTGGTGTCTTCAGAGTCAAAACTGCAGCTGCATCGTTATATAAATACGTCTGAGTTTTGTGGAAGTGGACTCTCTACCGTGAAAGAGGAAAAATGCTGTTTTTCAAAATTTGCAGTATTTTTAAGCTCAAGCTATCCTTGTTTGCCATGAGTCAGGGCCTGTCAGTCAGGAGGATCAGTGAGCAAGTTCCTGAGGGGTCACAGGAAAACGTCTGTATAAATGTCTCTGCCTTGTTCTCTCTGGAAGCTCCTATCTGTGGTTTGTCCTAGGGCTGCTTTTCCTGATTTACTGGTTTTGAGATGTCCAGGTAAAATTCCCAATGCGGTTTTCAGCTTCCCGGGGCTGAAGTTTATCCCGAAATTCATAAGCTGTGGTCAGAACTTGTGGAAGGGTTGTGAGCACGCGCACACACTGGGCTGGGACAGACCCATGGAACTCAGCCTTGAATTAAATACAGATATTACATACAGATACAGGCTCTTCTTCCCTCAACAGGACTGTATTTATTTAGAGACCCAACAGCATAGAGGGAGATATTGCCTAAAACACAACTTTTCTTTTTTTTCCCCCCAAAGAGCACTCTTACATCCTTTGCTTGGGCCCAGGAAATAAATTTTCCTCCTGAACAAATGCGGAAATATATTCTCTTTAGATCTGGTAAAGGTTTTACTTGTGCTGAACTCCATTTTTAAATCTGCAGAGAATCTGGTCCTTGACATCCCTCCTGCATGAACTAAATCTAAATCTAAATGCCACTTTGAGCACTGCCCAGGCAGGATTTCCTTCTCCTGCTGGTGTGGGAGAGCTCAGAATGGAGCCTTTAACATTCATTCACAGGGAGACCAGGTAAAGTCCCAAACCATGAGGGGCTGGGCTGTTGCATGTGCACCATCATCAGCAACTCTTTGCACAGTTTAAACAACTCCAGCCTTATTCTACAACATCCAGAATAAATGCAAGTGCACCCTTTATCTTTAGAATGACAGAGCGCTGGCTCTGAAGAGGTCAATGCTGGCATTAAAGCACAATGACAATATTTAGGCTTTTGTTTTAACGTGTTTTTGGGTGGAAGACAACACTTGGTGCTGTTGGTTTGTCAAAACCCCGTGTATTGGGTTACTTTTTCATGGTCCCTTCCTATGCCAAAGAGCTTCAGAGTTAATTTATTGCAACAAAAGTCGGTAAGTTAGAAAACTTCAAATTAAACTTTTGAAAGAGTGAGCAAAGTCTAATAATTAGCAGAGGAAACTGATGGTGGGTATTTTAAGAATATTTTAAGAATATATGTTAAACCACATGTTTTTGTATTTCCACTATTTCTTTGCTACAAGAAGAGATGATAAATTCAAAAAAAGCATTAGCATAGACACTTTGTGAAAACATTCACAAATTTTCTTTTTAGAATATCAAACATGGGACTAAGAAAGAAACTTCTCAGGAACATTATTAGGAAGATAGGAACTTGTCTAACTATCCTCCAGTGCTAAGGGGAAGGATGATTTCTCAGGAATGAGTACATCAGAAAACAGAAGCTGGTGATGTTCTGATGAAATGTTGCTGCTATTCTCAGTGCCTGCAGAAGTGAAAAGCTTGGTATGGTTCTTTTCCACTTACACTGACCTAGATTTAGATTTCTTGTAGTCATGTCCAGTTTATTCTCATGCTGCAGATTCAGATTATTTCTATTTCTTTCATCACTAAATGCTGGCAAGACACTGAAATAACACAGAGAGATAACTTCATTTCTTTCATGATTTCTGGAGGAAGGTGTGTATTGCAGATGTGTTTGCATGTGGTAATTTAGTGGTTAATGCAGATTTCCAGAATAGTTTTCCACATACTTCCCTATCACAACTTTTAATTGATGCCACTGGATACAGCAATCAGTGCAACGCTGTGACTTTTTCCCAACGGAATGTCCTCAGGATGAGGAATTAATTATTCTTTGCTGCAAATACCATTCACAGCCAGCTTCTTTGTGTTTCTAGCCAAGCAAACAGGATTTTAGATTTGCTTCTTCCAAAGGCATCCTCAGAAGCTCAGTATCCCTATTAAACCTCAGTTTTGCAGCTTCTAAAAGATCTGTACCTCCTTAGTGCATCAGGGCAGATTGCAAAGTGCACGAGCAAACTGTGCATGGGAGAGCAAGAGAAGTGGGGGGAGGTCACAGCACATCCACAAAAAGATGCATTTGTACCTTCTCCATGATGAAAATAAATAATTCTGTACCACGGTGTTGTGCTCAGGATGCTCATCTTTATTGCTGCTGCTCAGTTCAACTCTAATATATTTATAATTTCTTTGGGAATACATCAAATTAAGACTTAGTCTGAGCGTGGTTTGGCCGGGTTTGAAAATACTTGTGCTGATATTAGTGAAGTCTCTGCTTCAAGCCCACATGAGGAAGAAGTTGTGGGGTTTTAACACATCCCGTTGATCCTGTGGAAAAATCTGTACCTTTTTCACCTTTTTCCATGTTTTGGCCATCCCAGTGTTGGGGGATTGGTGCAAATTCCCCTTGGCTGATGGGGTGAGGTGTGAAACACAAACTCCTGCATAAACTGGGCTGCCTCTAAAGAAATGCAAAGCGAGCTGGGCTCTCAGAGCCCCCTTCCCTGTGTGGATATTCCACGTGCACCCAGGGCTGAGAGAGCCAGGCATGCCTGGGGAACAGCTTAGCAGTAAGAGGGAAAATAAGCAATGTTAAAAACTTGTGAGCTGCTGTCATTTATCTCTTCTGGGGCTTCTGATTGAGACTTCTGGCCTCGGTGAGCTTTTCTCTTTGTCTCTGTGGAGAATATTATGCATCTTTTCTATGCAGGCCATAGGAAATAGTAGAGCAGTGATTGCACCAAGCCTTCAGGATTTCCCCTTTGTACAAGACTCAGCTTATTCATTTCATGCATCATTCACAGCTTGCTGTGCTGATTTCAAAAATTCTATACATCCACTCGACACAAAGGGGAGAGACAGAACCTAGTGCTGGACGTGCCTTAGGTGCAGGTAAAGACTGCTCCTGAATGCCATTTGCAGGGGAAGAAATCTTGAAAGTCAATGGGAACTTTGCCCGTTCAGAGTTCAGGATAAGACACTTGGCATTGATTTCCTTTTCATCATACTGTGCTGCCAAGTCAGAGAAGATTCTCTTCCACAAGGTTAAGGAGAGACACTTTAATCCAAGTAATTATTTTCTCTCTCTTTTATCCCCCTCCCCTTTCCCCCCCCCCTTTCAATTCACTGGGCAGTTTTGCTTTTGCAGCCTGTAAACAGCACATGTCATAGTAGGAATTCCTTTTTAAAAGCAAGTTATACTTTCATAATTAACCAAAAACTTCCTTTCCTTTAAACAGGAGTCTCTTAAACAGGTGAACATTTGTGAAACAGGTGCGAAATTTTTATGAGCATACCAGAGCTGGGATAGTAACTGAATTAAGTGTCATGGCCCTGAAGTTAAAGGAAGTAAAGGAGCTGAATATATAGACTGGCCAACGTTTGGATCAAGGTAATTCCAAGCAGTTTTCCAGGCATTCAGCAGGGCTGTGTGAGTGGCTGCAGGAAGGATTAACCCTGCCTGTGTTCTCTGTCCTAGGAACCCCTGAAATTCTCCAGACTTAGATGATTTCATGCAGAACACTGAATATTATAATAAACATTTTTTAAACCATACCAAAGCAAGGAGATCAGCTCCTTGAAAGTATTTTGCTTCTTCCTTCTGCAATAACTCTTCTGCTCTTCTCTCTAGATTTCAGAGCTTGCTCGTATCAATTATAACCAGGAACAAATGCTTTGATTTGAAGTCTTGTGTAAGCAGGGATGAATAACGTCGGAGTAGTTGTTAAAGGCAATAAGCACTCTTTTGGGGTTTTGGTTTTGTTTGTTTGGTTGATTGTTTTGTTTTTTTTTAAATTGAGACAGCAGTTAAACAAAAAGGTTATGAAGAGTTTCAGCTGTGGTGGCGTTGACAGATCTCCTGGAGGTTCTGGAGTAGGAAACAAGATTGTTCTGGCCTCTAGCACAGGCCTGTCCATCTGTGCCCTGGAGTTATTTTGTTTTCAGCGACAGGCCAGTTAATGACAGCACAGGCTTGTGAGCTGCACAGAGAAGCCTGGAGCTGCCAAAATTTGCCACATCCTTTGGACTTCCTGTTACATGAAACTTTTCCCACAATCGTTTCCTTTTCAATTATTCAAGAGAGGACTAGAATTTAGGCCAGCCTAAATTGAACTGAACAAGTATTTGATGAGGTTTTGCAGTCCTGTGCCTGGACTCGGGTTCTGCTTGGCTGCACCTCCCTCCTCTGTCCTGCCAAGTTCCAGAAACTGGCTGTGAACACAACCTCCACACCCAGGGGAGGGCTGTCCATACATCCTATTTGTTTTTTGGAGTGAAAACATTTTCACTGGACTGTCAGAATGCCAGCCTGGTGGAAGAGCCCAGCGTATGTTTTGATACACGCAACCTTGAGAAAGTTAACTTCTCCTCACACTGAGGTTTCACCCCTTCTTCTCAAGCAGAACTTCTCACCTCTAGCTTCTATCAAATTAGAGTTTCTAAGAGCTTCACACCACAATTTTGCTGTTGCTGACAAGATACGAGGATATTTCCAGAGTTGGGTGCCGAGCATCTCTGTGCCTTGCTTGGGTAGGACTGCAAGGAGAGGGAGGAGGAATAAAGAGGAATATTCTTCAGGACTGAGGTTACAAAGGCAATGACAGACTTTTGGTGCTTCATCTGATTCATATTCAGTGCAAAGTAGGCACATGTGTAGCAAATGTGCTTTTGTCTGTATCCACTTATGGGTAAGACATTGTTAAGTGAAGCCAGAGATTCTGGGTCAGGATGGGAACCAGAGGAAGGACAAAGTGATGCTGAAATAAGGACAAATTAACTGTCTCTAAAGCGCTGGTTGCAGCATCAAATTCTCCTATTTGTGACAAAGGAGTGGCTGAATGTGGCCCTTGGATGAGAAGCAGCCCTCGGGGTCACCTCCTTGGTGGGTTTCCAGACTGGGCTGCCTGAGGTCCTTGTCAGTCCAAGGGAGAATTCCCTGAACAGCTCCTAATAAGAACCTCTGTCATCCAGAGCTTTTGAGACTGCCTTGCCCACGGAAGGACTGGGGAGAGAAATAGCAAGCAGGACAGACCTTTATTGTCAAGGAGATAAAAAAGAACATTAAAAAAGCCAAGGTTCTAAGCTGGTGTGAGGGAGGGGACTTGAGTTTACCTTGCCTACTTCAAGAGAAAAAACCCACTTGCAGATGGGGAGCAGGTGAGTCCAACAAACTGCATCACAAAATCTGTTGTGAAGATAACCCCCAAGCACTTTTAACTGTGATGTGCTTTAGGCTGGGAGCTTTTTAGGGGCACAGGACTTGTTTTAGGGGCACAGGACTTGCTTCTGAAGTTTTAAGTGTAATTTGGTGGTCACGCTCATGCATCTAAGCAGGTTTAACCACAGTTTGTGCCTGCCTGCCTTAATTCCAGCTCCAAAGGCTGGAGCAGCCCGAAGGGAAGTGTGGGAAAGCAAATAGTAACCCCCAGCATGGGAGGTAAGTGAAAGCTGTGGCTCTGTGAAATTCATTGTTCCAGCTAAACTGAGACCCTCTGCTCCCCTTTGAAGCCTTAGAAGGCAGCTCATGAGCTGCACTGGTGCATGTGGAAAGGGGGACTAGAGACAGGACAGCGATTTAAAACCGGGCTTTTATCATTTAATCACGAATACTCGCTCGCTGCAGGCATGGGACTTACAGGTATAGGAAATGGAATCGTGACAAATAGTACCAAGATGGGTTTTTCTGAGTCTGTTTAGTGGAGGGGGCAAGGTGTAAAAAAGGAGAATGGTACAACTAAGGGAGATGGAAGGGGAAAGTCCAAAGGTAATGGGATGAACGGAGTTTATCACCTTGAAACATCTATGTTTCACTTCCGAGGATTACTTAAAACTGTGAAGGAAACAATGCAATGTTATTTTGTATTCAAATAATCTACATTATCTGTGTCTCATAGTTACTTTTTCAGCATGCACAGTGTGGGCAGAATCTTATCCTTACCTTGAAGTGTGAGCACAACAGAAAAAGCAGTTGTAGCTAATGAATGAGCAGGAACAATAGAGATCTACTGGCATTTGTCCCTAAAATCTCTGTGTGAAGGGGAGGATGGATGGGGGGGGGCTTTGAGAGGGAGCTAGCCCAGATCTGCTGAATTTCGATGAGGATTTTTCTAGTTTGTCTCCCATTCTGGTTGGCTGCATTATTATTTATCTCATCACTCAAATTGTGGTAGGTGCTGCTTTCCTTGGAGTATGAATAACAAAGCTGTTGGGCTCGGTGGAGTTCACTTATGCAGTAGGAGAGAATAATTCTCTCCTCTCCAGGAACTGCTGGGTAAAATTTAATAGTCTCGGTTGTGCCTTGAGGGTTTAGGGCAAAGGATCATAATGGTGCCTTCTGACCTTAAAGTACAGAAGTATTTAAAAATATCCAGGTGTATGTCAGGATTGTATCCAATGTGCAGTCAGTGAGTTCCCCCTACATTCCCTTGTATTCCTGCAATAATTTTCCCTGAGGTATAGGGTATAAAAACTAATTTAGTAATCGTTGAATCAAGTAATAGAGACAATAAAATGTACAGCATCAAGTCTAATGCATGTAATCCCACAAATGCTGCTGCCATAGCCTCACTGTTTAATAGCATTGTTCATATTCATTGTTAAACTTAGTCAGAAGAGGGAATTTAGTAATAGCTTTCAGGTAAAATTTGACTAATCCGAAAATAACAACATTTGCACCTGAGATACCTGTCTGAGCAAATTCCCCTTCCCTGGGCCCAGTGAGGTCATCTTCAGGCTGGAGTATTTGTGGGTAGAATCAGCTATGAAATATTTAACAACATTTCTATTTCAGTGCCCTCAACATTCAGAGACTCCTGAGGCGAGAGGGAAAGAGAAAACTCCCTGGTGCTGAGGATTCTGGTGACTGAGTGTTGAAGGACTAGCTGAAGGCACATGAGAGCCAGCAGGCTGGAAAAGTGTTTTTTATCATGAAAATTTAGACTGTCTAGAAATGTCCATACGCATCTGAGATCACTGGGGTCTGTGGATTTCTGTCCTTGCTGGCAGGTAGAGAAGATGGAAGACTTCACAATCCATTAATCATTTATCAAGGGTCTCTCAAATGTCCAGGCTGTGGAAGAGGCACTGGACAGGTGCACAGGATGGGTCTGTGCTTTTTAATGAAGGGAAATTAATCAGGGGAGGGGAAGGTGAGCAGGATGTTGGTGCAGCCTTCCCAGGTATGTGTCTGGAGCAACTTGTCACCTACAGAGAGAGCAGGTGGAGAAAATGGAGACCTCAGCTTAAAAGGTCACTTAAGAGGTCTAAAAGACATTCTCAAGAAACATATAAAGAGGAGGGTACAAAGGTGAGTGGATGAAGGACTGTGGATGACCACTGAAGGGAGTAAGAAGTCTACACAACACCTGAAGGATGCAAAAAGAAAACTTCGTTCTGCTCGGTGGTGAGCTGTGACACAACCGAGAAAAATGGGAGGATTTACTGTCAATAAAATAAAAGGCAGATGTGCAATGTTCTCTCCAGGAGTTTCCAGATGTTCAAGCAGGACTGAATAAAACATCTGTGAGCTGTAGAGAAGAATCTTGTGTTGGAAGTAGGGGAGATCAGCATTTTGTGTCTGTCCTTCACATGACTTTGTAGAAGAATTCATTTGCTCTGATTGAGACATCCCTGATCAGGTGTGTTCCTCAATGTCTTGGAAGCCTGGGTACAGTGATACTAGGAGAGAACTTGTGGTTTAGTGATGATTCTTAATTTTGGATTTTCGTTTTCTTTTGTTTTGTTTGTTTGTTTGTTTTTGTTGTTTTTTTTTTTTTTTTGTTTTTTTGTGTTTTTTTTTTTTCCCTGTGAGATCTCAAAGCACTTTGCAAAGGAATCAGTGCAAATCAGTGACAAAAGGAAAAATGTCCAGAGGCCTCCAGTCAGGCAGGCGCAGAGCCAGTGGTGATCCCTTGCCTCAGAGTGATGCTCTGCCCACTGTTTGGAATGGAATTTTCCAAATGGGCCCTGTCTGCAGCATTTCCTTGTGCTGATGGTGGAGCTCCAGCAGCCCTGGAGGAAATTCCTCCCAATTTTCTCCTTACACCTCTGCTAAGGGCTCCTGGCCTTAGGAAGGGAAGAGTTTCTATGCCAGCTCCTTGGTCACTGCATCCTGGATTAAAATAATCGTGGTTTCAGATACTCTGGGCTACTTCTGCTAGAGGGCTGGCAATCTTTCTGTCTCATATGGCTTTGTCACTCTGGCAGGGAGGCAGTAAACAGTCGTGTACTTGTTTTCCATTTTTCCATTTGTGCAGGTTGTCACAACTTATCCAGGGAGAGTCGAACTTAATTTAAAGATGCTTTTCCTGCCCCCATTAAATAACCACACTTAGATATTTGGCTTAATTTCACTAAAAGTAGAACCTCTACAAAGTTTTTCGTGTTTTTCATTAAGCAGAAAAGGCAATTTATGTTTAGCAGTACGCTGAAGACAAGGGAAGATAATGGGAATTAAAATCTACCAATGTTCCCTCAAAAATTTCTGCATGATGGGGGTTGGCTCTAAGTTAATTTTGTTTCAAATAAATTCTGTGGTGGGGTAACTTGTAGCTGAGTTTGCTGCTGGTTTGATGCATCTGTTGAATCTACTAGCAGCTGCAAAATTCCAGGAGCCTGGCCTTTTCATGATTCAGTGACCATGTAATTGGCCATGGGATTTATTCAGCCTTTTCATTCTATGTGACCCCTCCGTACAGCATCCTACCAAAAACCTCCTGGTTAAACTCTGTGCCTTTCTGTTGTGCATTCTGAGTGACCAGCTCAGTTTCAAACCCATTTTCCGTGCATATACAGCAAGATAAAATACCGTATTAATGGTACACACCATATTAATATGGTATAAAATCACCATATTAATGCGTGTAATGACGATTACGTATTTGTTGGCATCGTTGTTGGAGCTGAGATTCTGCAAAGTGACTTTTAAATATAGTGAATTTTGTGAGCACGGGGCACTGGATTTGCTGTCTGTGACTGCTTTGGAGTCAACCAGATATTTCTGCAGTTCTGCCTACTGAATGCACCATCAGGAGCAGACAGGAGCACAGAGGGACAAACAGCCAAGCACCTCCTCAGCCTCCATCCTGAAAAAGTCTTCAACGCTGTGATTGAATCAGTTAGCAGCACAATTTGGGGAGTTTCAAACATAACTCCTGGGAGCCAGCTGCCTCCCCTTTATCCTCCCTCTGGCTGCGAGCTGTGGGTGTGGGAGGAATGCAGGATTGGGTGCTTATCTCTCCATCCTGTGGTTGGAGCTGCTTTGGAGTGGGGATTTGCCTGGAAAAGGTTGCCAGGGGAAGGTCAGCTGCTGCACTGATATTCATTGGTGGGAAATACAGTTTTTGTGTTGAGATTTCTCCTAAGGCCGTGTGGTGTTGGTGAAATTCCATATTCTCACTTGCACCGTGTTTAGTAAGGCAGCTTTACCTGGGTCACAGCTGGGAGCCTACCCAGAGGTTATCGCTTGTGAAAGATTTGTTGCTTCTGACACTCACGGTGAAGATTTTGATCTCTCTTATATATTTTGGCATGGAAAAACTAGTTTTACAAAGGTGTGGCTGAAATCAAAATTTACTGTAGGTTTCACTTCCGAGGGCCGCCGGTGTGGTAGGATTAGAGCTGCAGTGTCACTCGGCATAACTCTGCAAAATCACCAGAAGTGCCTTTTACATGTGAGAATTGTAGGTTGGAGGAAAGAAGGGGGAAAAGGTGCCTTAAAATATGCTGTTATTAAAAATTAAAATTGAAAAATAATCGTACTGAAGTGAGGGTTTTTTCCTTAAACTGAGTTTTTTTTTTCCCCAGAGCAGTAAAGCTCATGCTATACCAGTTGTCGGCTGATATTTGGGGGGGTGAGAAGCGGATTTGCCAGTTATTCAGATAAAGGAGCCTTGCTGGTGGCCCAGGGAGCAATGAGAGCTACGTGGTAGGGGAATGAAGGGTGGCAAGAAATAACTTTGCTTTTTGATGCTGGAGAAAATTGAGACCTCGGTTCTTTGATTTGTTTTTTTTTTTGTTTGTTTGTTTATTTGTTTGTTTGTTTGTTTTTTGTTGTTTGTTTGTTTGGTTGGTTGGTTTTTTTCCTTTTCAAACACTTTTTCAATCCTTTAACAGCTTCTGGACATCCTGGCTCATGGCACAGAGAAGCTCAGCCGCAGTACGGGGTGGGCTCATCACAGAACTCTGGGGCTCGCTGCATTTCACCCCCTTTTGGTGAAATTTTGCTTTTTTTTTTGAGGTAAAATTGCAACTCCCAGGAGGGACAGCAAATGCACAAGGCTGTGATTATCACCGAGTGGAGCTCGGGGATGTCAGAGTGCCCCAGCAGTGGCAGGGCAGGGGGGCGCATCCTGCACCCGCATTTACATCTTAACAGATCCTAATGCTTCCCCACGTCGCATTCCAGCCGGGAATGACCCCAAATCGCCGGGAATGACCCCGGAGCTCTGGGCAGGCTTCGGCCAGCTCGGCCCCAGTCCCTGTCCTGGCTGGTGCCCAGCGTCCTTGCAGTCCCACGGCATAGCGGGGCAAGGATGGCAGATCCCCGGTGATTAGAAATGGGTAATTTTGCATAGAATTACAGATATTTTTGGATAGAATTACGGATCGTGCAGACCAAATATCAGAGCTCGACTGCACAAAGAGAGGGCACGGAAGGTGATTTAGTTTAGGACTTTACTGAGCAGCTTCTGATAAATTCCACTTTATTAATCTTCTTTTTGTTGTTTTGTGTTTGTTTGCACTTCTCCCTCCCCCCCCAGAAGACAATAATTCAATTGCTTTCTCTTTCTACAAGTTTGTTTTCTTTCGTTTTTGTTTGTTTGTTTTTTTCCCTCGAGGCATCCCTGAGCTGATGTATGTAATTTTAAAGTTCATGTTAAAAAATCTTTACCTTGAACAGCAAGGTTGAACTGAAGAAGCATTTTTCATTATGCTGTACAATAAATTAACCTAGCTTGGCTTCGAAAAAAATCCTTAAAGTTGGGTTTGTATTTTTTCCCCATTTTTACGTCCTCTAAACAATGACGTTTCTGCAGAAAGTGAAACGTAGGTATTTAATGAAAATTATGAAAGTGTTATTATTCTGTGACAGTTTAAACGAGGAATATTGCAATTAGCTGATAAATCCTGAGTTCGTGCGATGATTCTTTGTGATGCCAAACACTGGCGCAGCTCATAACCCTCCTGGGCAGCTTGGCCACACGCTCAACAATCCGGCTGCTTTTCCTGCCTTTTTTTTCCCTTTTTCTCCTTTTCTTTTTCCCTTTTCCTTTTCCTTTTTCTTTTTTTCTTCTTTTTTTCTTTTTTTCTTTTTTTCTTTTTTCTTTTTTCTTTTTTTCTTTTTTCTTTTTTTTTTCTTTTTCTTTTTTTTCTTTTTCTTCTTTTTATTTTTTTCCCCCACCTGTTGCCTAAAGCTGAACTGCAGCAGAGATGTGCTGCGGAACTGCCGCAATTCACAGCTTGGCTCGTTAGCATAACCCATCATTAGAGCCGCTCTGCTGCTCCCAGCCCGGGGTATTTACATAGCACATGAAGGAAGCGTCTCCGGAGCTTCCACGGCTGAATCCAGTGGGAATTGCGCATCGGGGGTTTACAGCACCTCTTCCAGGCCCTAAATGAGCAGCAGAGAATGCCAGTTTTTAGAACTTGAAGCAGCAGAGCGCGTGAACATTTGCTCTTTGTGCTGTAAAAAGGAGTTGGGTGCAGATCCGATGTAATTCCTGAGAATTTACTTGTTGAGAAGTCACAAGAACACAAAATTGTCATCTTGAGAGGCGCAGGACGCAACCTTTGTGCTCCTAAACTCCGGGTACTGTGGGGTGCTTTTCAAGGATAGTTTGGTAATTCCGATTTTAAGGAGTAGGAGATTTGGGCCGGAGGTACTTGTGGGAATTGCCGAGGGCAGTGAGGAGCAGCAGGGTCTTTGCCTTGTCCCCCCCACCGGTGTCACCAGCGCAGCCCCCGGGGCAGCCGGAGCTGAGGATTTTTTAGTCTCCTGTGTCGGTGCCTGGTGATGGCCGTGCAGGAAGGTGCTAAAATCTCACCCTGATATGCACAAGTGCAAATCAGGCTTAATCACGATCTGGAGCTAAATGTCGCCGCTGGGAGGGGATTTGGGGCAGGATGCGGGTGAATGGGGCCGGGTCACGCTGATGGCTGTTTAAGGGAAGGGATGATGGGATCCATGGCTGCGGGGCATCGCTCCCAGCCCTCCGCACCCTGCCCGGGCAGCTCAGGAGGGTCTCCCTGCTGCTGGAGGGCATTTCGGAGGGAGAAGGAGGGATTTGAGTTGCCATTAAAAGTGCGGCTCAAGGGCTCGGTGGCTGCCTTGCTCATGGCTGGGGTACCCATTTCCCACCCAGAAACCCCGAGGGTTGCACTGCAGAGTTCCAGGGGCAGCTACTAATGAGCGAGCAGGGTGATTAATTCCCGCCGGCTGGCGAAACTCAGGTTTTGAGAACGATTCCGTGTGAATCGCGCATCTATAATCCACGCTGTTTGTACGGTCCCAGCAGGAGCCAAACCCACGGGGTAAAAGCAGAACATCGGTGGTGCTGTCCCACACCAGCAGCCAGGGAGAGGTGACAAACCTGTGACCTCCAGGTGTGACAAACCCATTACTGAGCCCTAAAGCGATCTTCGGCCGTACTTGGCATTGACGCTATCGGGGCCATCGGCAGCGGGAGGTGGTGGTACCCTGAGCTGTGAAGTCGCCCTGAAAGGAGCCACACACATCCCGGTGCGGCTGCTGGGAGGGGACAGCATTCCTGAACTCCTTCCACCCTGGGGTGGAGCGCGGGCTGCCCGCTTTCATCCGCCCTGCTGATAAGCACACAACTTCCAGGCAAGCCTCCAACAACCTTCCCCTCTGCAAAAAGAAACCCTCCGTGTTCATCCTCTAGCCGGGATGAGTAAACGTATGGCTGGCTATAGAGAAAAAAAAGAGATGCCGAGGGTTGTATTAGCGCTGCTCGGGGTTAATTTTGCCCCGAACTGCATCAGGAAAGCTCTTAGGGCAGCCTAGACTTGTGCAAAGTGATGCTCGGCGAGGATCGCTTCCTTGGAGGAGTTGGGGACGTTGTCCCAACACAGCGATGCCTCCTGCTGTACCGCAGTTTGGAAATGAAATTTCGCACAGGCACGAGAAAAACAGAACGGAACCTCTCAAAAGCGAGCTGATTGCCAAAACTGGCAGAGCTGTAAGATTGCTGCCAACAGTAAAAAAATAAGGAGCAAAATTTCTAAAAGTGATGTGGAAAAGGATGGTCTGGAAGCAAGGGCTGTAACTCTGATTGTAGCATGGCGTTGGATACACGAGCAAAGGACTCCGTGTGTGCAAATAATACTAAAGGTGGAAAAGAGCTTATTTTTAAGATCAACTGAAAATTTTGACATCTTAAAATGTGGGCTCAACTCTTTGATCAGTGTAGTTGTCCTGCCTGATATCCAGCAGTATGTTCAGGACTTTCCACAAGTACATTAATCCATTTCTAGAGGATCAGTCATACCTGATTCAAATAACATCTGGCTTCCCTCCCCATATTCCCCCATTTTTTGCTTTAATTTCTAGTCTTTGGCGTTCTGCAACAACGCTGGCCTTTAAAAAAAAAAGTGTTTATGGGTGGAAAACGGGGTGTAGGTGACCTTATTTTAGCAGAGCTCTAAATCACCATCAGGAGGTGAAGATTCTGCCCATCACTTTTAGCAGGTATTTTGTCCCTGACTTCCAGTCAGACCGCTTCATATCATCAGGACTTTTGGCTCCCAATTAGATGTTTAAATGAACCCTTCATTAAGGTGGCAGGAGGTGATAGAGACACGTTTCACTGTAATGAATACAGATTAGGGGTATATTGTGAACCTCCCGTTGTTCTGGTTGCTGGGCTGGAGATAACCTGCTTGGAAAGTAACCGCTTGGAGATTTTGGATTTTCTAAGGATCTGGAATCACATTTGAGATCTGCTTTCTCCCACTCTTGCACAAACATGGAACTCTTTGGAGAGTAACAATTTGGATTGCTGGAAGAAAGGCGTATGGGCAAAACTGAAATATTCTGCAGAGTATTTAGCACTGGGGTATTTGTAACACCTCATTTTTCATGGTGACTTTTGGCACAGTTTTTATCTATCTCTGCCAAGGACGAAGGTTTTCTTTTGCATTTGGATTGGTACGTAATGAATTGGCATTTTTGCAATGCACTTTATAATTTTTTTCATTTTTTTTTCTTTCAGGTGGCAGTAAATCGAAAGACGTTTTATTTAATTTTGATTTTTCAGGTTCTGTGCAGAGATGTGTATAAATTGACCCAGAACACACGACAGCTACTTAACTTGGAGATCACTGCACATGTTGGACAGTATGAACCCAAGCATGAAGGAATGAGATGTTCCTGCCAAGTGCTTGGCTGGCATTTTGTTAATTATATATGCTATTTTATAGGCTTAATGCTCATGCCATGGCAGTGCCCAGACACCTTGGGGTAGAGTTTCCAGCTAAATCTGCAGCCAAAGGTGCTGCATTCTGTTATGGAGCAGAGCTGAAGTTCTTTTGGCCACCTGGATTAAGAATCTGATGCTGTTGATGAAGATTTTATTTCCAGATATTTTTATTTATTTTTTTTTTCCGGCTGGATTATCTCTCCCAAGTTTCCAGTGCAAGAGGAGAGAGGTTGTGAGCAAGGAATGTGGCGTGAAGTGTTTGGGTGTAGCAGAGATTTGAAGCAGTGAAATGCTGTCTGTAGGCGTGGCTGGGGAATTTGTGAGACTCTGCTTGGAAGGGAAAAAAGGGATTTAAATAAAAATATATCAATGTGTGTGTTGGCCATTTTTTCCAGGCAAACAGAGGAGTATCTTTCACCTGTTTATGTTCTGTGGTTTTTTTTCTGTTACTTTGGGATATGAGTACAGTAAAGACAGGAATATGCCTGAAGATTTTCAGTATTGGGGTTAAGCACAATCCTTGCTGTAAACAAGTTTGTCTTGGATAAGTGAGTTAACATTTTTATTTATTTTTTTTTTACTTTTCCAGGATACTAAATAATTAGTTTTTAGCAGACTGCTCTGCTTTCAAAGTCTCTCAGGTTTTAAATAGTTTCTGAAGAAATAAATTATTTATTTTGTCAAGTCTTTTTCCCATAGTAAAACATGCTATTTTCCTCAAATAAAGGGCTTCCTCTCCCCCTTAAAATACATTGAATAAGAGACTTGTATTCATATTGCTGTATTCAGAACAGCAAAGTTTTAAATTCTTCACCAAAACCAACACCAATGCCTGTTGGCAATATAGGACTCTGCTCTTGTCACTGTTTTTCATCCATCTGGGTGAACTTCTATGCAAAAGGATGGGCTGATTCCCACGAGAAAATACGGGGATGGGCAGCTTTGGATTGCTGTGAGAGCTGAAAACTTTGTTCCTTCTTTCTTCTTCCCAAGATGGGAGGTGATGGCTGCAGTCTCCAAAGGAGAACAGGCTGGGAGGGGACACATCTGAGACAGCTTCCTCTTATTTCTTGGAAATAATGAACGGCGTGAGTTACACGAGTTCTTAGGTCCATTTTCAGAGTTGGAAGAGACATTAAAACCATCCAGTTCCAACCCTGAGCAGGGACACCTCCACCAGACCAGGTTTCTCAGAGCCCAGTCCAGCCTGGCCTTTGTACCTTTAAAAATCTGGTTTATCCGTGCTTCTGATCTGCTGGGTTGGACATTTCCACTGGGCTGCTTGCTTTCTGCAAACTGCTTTTTAAAACTATTTAGGGAATTTATTGTGGAGCCCTCCAGTTGCTGCCACCCTGCTGGAGTTGGTTCAGCATCTCCCCAGCTAAGAAAATGGACAAAGCACCTTTCCCTCAGTGTATGATGGACAGGGCTGATTTGAGCTCCTTGTGTCTAGATTTGTTCTGAATTACCAGGAAATAGCAGGAAGGGGATGCCTGAATGGAATTTCTCTGCTGTGTTGAACTCAGCTTGCTCTGTGATAATTTCAAAATCCTAAAACAGATTTTCTTCAGGAATTTTTCAAGATTTTTTTTTTTTTCCACAAACCACATCAGGACAAATGCCAGCCTGCAGAAATTAGATAAGTCATCAAGGCTACTTGTAAAAATAAAGGTAAATAATTTCAGACCCTACAGTATTATTGTGTTATGTTAAAGTAAAATAACACTTGGTTGCAAGGACAGAAAATTGATCTGGAAGATAGTTAAATCTTGAAACATTTTGGGAGCTCTTCCAAGAGTGACAATGCTGTGGTGGTATTTTTCTAGATGGAGTGGAGAAGCTATGAAGTTCCTCCAGCAAAGGCAAAGTGATTTGTCACTCTGTTTCCTGGTTTTTACTCAGTGTAGTGGTGATATTCCAGCCGGGAACTTTTCCTGAAGCTCACTGTATTGTGTCAAAGAGTGTCTCAAGGCAACAGCACTGAGGAAATCACTTATTCATGGATGGTTTAGGGTTAAAAGTAGCCAGGTTCTGAAATTTGTGTGTTGCTGATAATTTTGGGACTATAATCTACATAATTACGGATAAATTTATTATTGGTTGGGGGAAATCTAACTGGAAATGAGACATCAACTAGCACATGTTTAGCTCTGGTAATTTATTTTATGAAATGAGAGAATTGTGAGGTTGCATTATCAGCTTCATGGATTCCATATTGTGTCATTTATTGATTAGGTGCCATTGCTAATTTGTCATTTTTTTCATAATTTTGTCCTAAAGCGTTACCGTTAGCCAAATTTGTCAACTGGACTCATGTGACCAGACATGCTGTCAGTTCAGACATTTAGAAACAGAATTGATGCACAGAATAAAGGTGTAATAATTGTTAGAACACACATTGCATTTTTTTTTCCACAGGGGCGAAAAGAAGTCTCACAGAAACGTATCCATGCCATTTTTGAAAGCTGCTTTTTAAAAGACAATCACGTATTTACCAATACCATAAAAATGATACAAATCAAAATCTATTTCAGGAGCAAGGATCATCTCTAAATGTTTTCTGTGTTCTGAGGGAAATACAGAGTGGGTGGAGATGAGAACTGCCCAAAAGGTGCTGTTTATATTTGGTTTTTTTGGTGGTACTTTTGGGATTCCTAGAGCAACAGAAGTTATCCAGCAGCAATCACGCTCTCATTTAACCTGGCTCCTGAAACACCCAATCCTGGTGGTGTGGTTTAACCTCAGCTGGCCACTCAGCCCCTCTGGGCAGCCACTGTCCCCTGGCAGGATGGGGACAGGATTGGAAGGGTGGTGGTGAAACAACTCACGGGTTGAGATAAAGACAATTTAATAACTAAAGCAAAAGTCATGTATGCAAGCAAAGCAAAACAAGGAATTCATCCACTGCCTCCCATGGCAGGCAGGTGTTCCAGGAACACAGGGCTCCATGACATGTAAAAGTGACTTGTGAAGACAAACTCAGAATGTCTTCCCTTTCTCCTTCTCCCCCAGCTTTATGTGCTGAGGGTGATCCACACGGTCTGGGATATCCCTGGGGTCAGCTGGGATCAGCTGTCCTGGCTGTGCTCCCCAAGCTCCTCAGTGGTGAGGGTGAGGAGCAGGAAAGGGCCTGGCTGTGTGCAATCCCTGCTCAGTGATAACTCAGACATCCCTGTGCTATCGACCCTGTTTCCTGCACAAAACTAAACCCAGCCCCACAGCAGCTGCTGGGAAGGAAATTAACTCTACCCCAACCAAAACCAGCACACCCAGAGAATGAATTGGCTCCAAACCTTGCTCCTCAGCCTCAGGTTTGTGCTGTGCAGTTCCACCAGGAGCATCTTGCCTGTGCAGAGATCCCTTGGAGGCGCTGCTGGGCTTGTTGAGAGCTCCAGCAGAGCAGCACAAGGAGATAACTCCAGAGAGGGAAGGTTTCTTCCACCAACCCCAAGAGAAGATTCAACAGAAGACCTTTAGAAATGTTTCTCACACCATTTTCCTCTATGTTTTACCCAGGGCAATGCTGGTGTTTAGAAACAACACAAATAACAGGAAGCCAGGAGGCTTGGAGAGTTTTTTCATTTCCTGCCACGTGCAGAAGATGTGAAGGAAGGTCTGTGTGCTGCCTGCTCATTTTGCCCAAGAGTAGCTCTTGATTTCTGTCTATTTACCTGCTATAAGAAGGACTAGTTCAGGCCTCTCTCGGGTACTAAACTCAAGAATATTTTGTGTAGCTGGAGCTGTGCTGATAATTTTACAGTTGGTTAACAAATAATGGCTTCATGGAGCCAAAGTGTAACAAATCCGAGGAGAAGTTTTCTTCTGGGAGTAGTGCTGCAGGGAGATTTTTATTTCAGGATAGCTGAGAAATTACAATTGTGGATAGCAAATAAGTAGGGGTTCTCAGATGTTTGAGGTCTTGATCCACTGCCATAAATTGTCTCTGAGGGGTTGTGCTGTGGGGTAGGGTAGAGAGACATTGCCTCACTTGGTGCTGTTTTTCTCTTCCTCTTTCCCAGTGTTTGCTACTGTTTGATTCTAATAATCAAAACCCCCAAAATTTAGAGTGCTTCTCAAGTGACAGCAAGTATGGACCTACAGGAAGCCCCACTGTTCTCTTGCAGAAATGGTCAGCATGCTAATAAAATATTCTAGAGAGCAAAGAGCTCCTGCTGACTCTGGGGGAGTATCAATGAAAGAACTTCACTCGGTGGAGAATGCTGAATCTGAATTGGGACAGCAGAAAATTCTGCAGAGCAGGCACCACACCAGCCGTGCAGGTGGAAGCTGACAAAGTAGATGTTTGTTTTTGAAGAGAAGAAAAGCATGAGCAGATTCACAGCACCAAAGCGGAGGCTCAAACCAGAAACGTTTGCACCGTCAGCCCAGAAGTGGTGCTGGAATAATTATTGTGCATTTAGCTCCTAGGCCTTCCAGAACAAACCTTCCCATGACCATTTATTAAGTAGTAGCAAGAAAAATGTTTTTCCCGAGGTTGGAATGAGAATTAGGCTCTGGGCAGGGCTGCTCCAGGCTGAGCTGGGATGGACACACAGGATGCTCTGCCCACGGGGGTGTGCAAACTCTCTCAACTTGGTCTACCCAAACTTCTTGCAGTCCAATTACCTGGCTGGGCTCAAGGCTGGGGTTTTTTTTAGAGTTTGTGCCCATCTGAGCCATCTGGGCTGGGTGGAAGTGACCACACAACAGGGCTCAGCCACCAGGACAGAGCTGCTCAGCACTGACCTAGCTGGAAATCTGTAATTATCTGTGAGTGGGCTGGAGGTAAGATCATCCAGGGGTTTGTGGGGATGTGAGGCAGGACAGACGCTCAGTCCTGGTGTCCTCTGCTCCTGCCATGCCCCAGGATTTGCCTTCTGCCCAGCAGCATCACCCACTGATGTTGTTCCTCCCCTCCCCGATGGCTCATTGTTACCTTGCATAACTCCAGCTCCTAAGGAAGGCTGACACAGTGAATAGATCATTACCTGTAATAATCAGCAATTTAGAAATTTGCCTCTAAGGGAAGTGTTTGGCTGTCTTGTTTGTTGGGGGGAAAAAAGACAAAGCGATAATTTCTGTAATTGGAAATCTCTTTTCATCCAGGCTGAGGGCACTTTCACACTGAAATCACCATCATTTAAATCTCACAGCATCTTTGTAATTTGTTATGGGTTTAATTGCTGTTTAGATGAAACATCATCATCGCAAAGCAGAAAAATCAAGTTCAGGGTTCCCCCCCCCCCCCCCCTTTATTTTTCTTCTTGGGTTACTCACTGTAAAATGCAAATAGGAAATACGGAATGAATAGGAAACTTTGAAGCAAACCCGCTGAGATTATGTGGAACTTAATGCAAGGCAGCAGAGTCAACAGTAATAAATGATTATGTAAGGATTATTAAATCTTAATTTAGTATTCATACAGCCCACATTTACAATTTTTTTTATATCTAATTGGACAGTGTTCTGTGACTGTGAGGCAAAAATGATGATCCAAACTCATGGCTGTTCTGATAAATGGAGATATCATTAGCAATATGAAGTAGGTGATCATGACTTCTCTCTTTTTCATAAATTACACTAAATAACCATAATGCTGCAATTTAGCGGTCCAAAGTTCATCCTATTCAGCAGGCCATCCATAGTCAACAGTTTTAAGAAAGGGGACCTGCTGAGAAAATGGTGGTCTAATCAGATGCCATAAAATCTGGCTGATCAGATGAGCCCCATTTTCTTTTTTTGTAAGGAGATCCTAATGAAGCAGAGCATTGAGGGGATTCACAACTTTTGTTCCTCCATTTGATTATTCAGGTTGGCTGCACCAAGTCCTAAACTAAGCAAGCGGGGTCTAATCCTCCGGGCTGTTTGCATACACGCTGTGTTTTACAGGAGACTTATTAAATCCCACTTTGCCAGCCCCCAAATTGTGTGCGACTTATCTCCAGTCCAAATGATCAAAACACTGAGAGATGCAGCAAATCAAACCCAGCAATCGAGGAGGAATCTGCTATTATTGTCTGCTCCCTGCCTGCTGGCTAATTTACCAAGCAAGGCAAAAATGAAAAGTACTTCACACCGCAGGCTTCATGAATATCTAAAGTGGTGCAGAGGAGAGGGGATGCTGGCTGCATGCTCAGCCGAAGGTTACACTTCCAAAGTCTGGGCCTCTCCTTGGTTATAACTAAACCCTGTAATGTCATTTGAAATAATAAAAGTTCAGCAGTACACCCATTTCTGTCCCGTTGTGGGCATGGCGGCTTTGATTTGGCTGCCTAAAATCCAATTTTTCTTTAGAAAAATACGTGGTACTTTCAATTTTACTTGCATTTAAATGGGGAAACCCCTTCATTTTTTCCTTTCCTGTAGCTGCTGTGTATTCTCGGTTCCTTTGTGTTGCTCACAGCTGGGAATTGTTCCCTCACAGAAAATGTGGGGCTGGATGGCAGCAGCCTGATGGAAAGCTCAGTGCAGTCAACTTTTTGTTGAAGTCGGAGCTTGCCAGGCCTGCTTTGAGAAGTGGTGATCTCCTGCCCTCCCCAGTAATGGAAATGAACCATGGAGCCCCCACTTACTGTCACAGTGAGTCAGAAAATAGGAAAATGGCTGCAAGAAATCTCCCAAGACTATGGAGGATGCAGTTCCTCAGCCTCTTCTCAGAGCATTGCTGTAAGACTTGGACAGAACTGTTTGTCACAAGTGCTGAGCACAAACAGGCACTGGGATTGTTCTGTAAATGGTGAAATTTGTGCTGCAAGACTTGGACAGGACTGTTTGTCACAAGTGCTGAACACAAACAGGCACTGGGATTGTTCTGTAAATGGTGAAATTTGTGCTGCAAGACTTGGACAGGACTGTTTGTCACAAGTGCTGAACACAAACAGGCACTGGGATTGTTCTGTAAATGGTGAAATCAGTGCAAAGGTGTAATGAGCCAAATATGCTCCTGGGAGGGATGGCTTCTGCTGATGCTTTTTTTTTTCTTTTTTTTTTTTGTTTTGTTTTTTTTTTTGTTTTGTTTTTTTTCTGGTTCCAGATTCAGCAGGTTCCCCTTGCAGCCTTAGACAAGAAGGGAAATTCCTGCAGGAATCCCAACTGCAGCGTTGTGCTAAACAAAAGGAGAGTGTGCTGCCTGCGATGCTGCTGCTCAAAATAAATCCCTGGTGGTGACAATTGTCTAACAAAAGCTCAAGCAGCTGTTTACCTGGGGACCATTTCTTTTCCTGTGCCTTGGTTTGGTTTGTCGCATCGAGGAAGTTTCTTTCTGTGCAGGACTATCAAATATCCGTGTTTATTGCTGCCTCCTGACACCTGTAAGAACTTTTGCATAAGAGCACATTAATTCATATAGAGAGAGCTCTCTGCCAAACTGAGCTCACTGTGATGGACATTGCAAGTCTTTCAGAGTAGTCATTGGTTTTTTTGTCGGTGTGGTTTTTTTTTTGTTGTTTGTTTGTTTGTTTTTTCACTTTCTTCAGCATTTCTTGCTATGGAGAGCAGCTTCTGTTCGTGCTTTCACCCTGCACCACACCCTGCTTTAATTGCAATGATTGGTGGGAAGTCGAAATTCTTGTTTCACCTTTGCCTTCTTTAACCACTGATCTAAGACTTTAATCAGAGCCTTTTCCATACCCTCCCCTGCCTTTGGTCACCCCCTGCAAGCTCAGCTTTTCCCGAAGCTTTGCTACTGTTTTTCAGACAGGTTTTTGGGTATGACACGTCCTCCCCACCCCGGGCTTCAGAGCCACCTCTGTGCTCACCTGTCCTGCACTGATGGCTCCAAATCTGCCAGAAGAAAACGGTCCCAGAGGGAAAACAATGGGAATCACTGATGCTTCCCTGCCTTGGTTTTCTCACAGCCTCACCTGGCTCTGCAGGTATCTGTGTTTTAGGGAAGCCTACCCACATCTCTCCTGCTTTAATCAGGTGATGCTAACCAGTGAGGTGATGCTCCCAGGGATTTATGACTTTGCAGAGATCAGCGCTGCCCTGATTTCACCAGCAGAGCTGTTCACTAGGTTAGCTTGAGGTTAACCAAGCCTGGGAGTGTTTAAAGCCTCTCAGGGAACCTGGTTTGTTCTGGCTGGAGCATCTTTGGAGGCAAACATGCGAGTGGTGCTGCTGGGGCTGAGGGGTGCTGACCTTTGGCAGATGCTGTTGCAGAGATGCTTGGGGGCAGGCTGATGAGCGGGAACCTTTTCCGTAAAATTGTCATGTAGAGCATGATTTCCTGCCTGGATATGTTTTCACGCAAAAAGAATATATATTTTTTTGAATTTTCCAGGTTAGGTTGCCACTGCTGCGTAAAGGATTGTGTTCTCACCACATCAATCAGTATGATTTGTACGGCAAAATTCTACTTTTAAAATTCCCTCTGCGAAAGAAAGCACAGATTGCCAGTCTGTTGAGGCAGAAGCTGTTTTCTACTCTATACACATCAATTAGATCTGTAAACTGTCTGAGGGCTGTAGATATTGGGGTCATAAAAATAATTAATAATATTGACTAATCTACTCCCTACATGTGCAGAAGACGAAAATCTTCAACAAATACTATTCTTCAAAAGCACTTACGAGCTAGGCTTGTGTGTATATAACAGAAAGAGAAACTTTTCTAATTCCCCTTTGTGTGATTTCTTGCAGGGAAGGAGGGGAGCTGAGCGAAAGGGAAATGATCAACAACTGCATTTTTGAGGGCAAGAAATTGCTCTGGTCTGTGCTATTCATTTTTTAGAACTCTAGCATAGCAGGGATTTGTTAACTCACAGAGAATTTGGTTGAGATGTACTCAGTGGAAGTACTTTGTGTGTGCCTGATTGCCAAAGCCCTGAGATTGGTGGCCTGCTAATGCCAGTGACACCATCCCAACACCAGAGCCAAGTGTTTTGGAAGAAATCACATCCTTTGTGACCTTCTCTCATCCCAAAAATCATGAAATGGACTATTTGTGGACAACTGGGTTGCTCTTTCTCCTCTCTGTTGTACTCACAGACAGCGCTGGGAGGGAATTCTCATCACATTCCTCTGCAATGGTTGTGGTCACCTGAAATCGTTTCAAGCACCAGGATATCATAGATTTTGTAATTACCAGGATCTCCAGGGTGCTGAGATTTGTTCAGCCAACTGATTTATGTTACTCAAATGCAGCTGTTTAATGGTGTTGAAATATTCCTAAGTTTTATCAAGTCACATTACACGTGCTGGGATGGAAAAGTTTGTATCATCCTCTGTTTGCTCAACACCTCTCCACTCGAATAAATGAAATATCCTAACAGTTCCCAGTGTCAAACAGATGGTTGATTAATGACTTTCAGGCTCTGGTTGCATCAGAGTGTGCTGGATTGCCTGATCTCCCTCCCACTCCTGCTTTATGCATGTTCAGTCCTTTAAAATATGAATGTTCTATGCAGAATTTTAACAAAGCAAGCCCAGAGGTGTGAGAGGGAGATCTCCCCAGCCTGATCACTGCTCACCCGGCAGCTCCAGAGAAGGTGGCCTGAGTCTGTTCCCGTGGTCAGTGTTAAACATTCCCCAGGCTCCCAATTCCCCTTTCCTCAGACCTCAAGGGTTTTTACCCTAAACCCTAGTGATTTAATTAACTACAGCACATACAAACTTGACTAAAGGACACAATGATTTTTAAACTTTTCAAAAATCTTCTTTGTAAGTCAGGTGCTGCTGTGCTGCTTGAGCATCCAGAAATGCCCAGGAAAGTTTGTAAGGCTGCTTTAAAGACCTCTGCAGGAGATTCTGCTGATGGCAAGTTGGAAAGAACAGCCCAGGCATTAAGATTATACTTTCAAAGTAAAAAGAAAAAAAATTTCCTCGTGATGTTATTTATTTATTTTTCTTTTAAAAAATAACCAGCGACACAACACACACACACACACACACACACACACGTTCAGGCCTCCGCAGGCTCAGACTGATGTTTTACTTGAAATAACACTTTATTGATGTTTGGGATCCCCCAATTTCCAAGAAGAAAAGCTGATTATCTTGGGAGGCAGACTTATAGAGAGGAGCAGACCCCCACCAGCCTTCCGCTCCAGACTGGATCAATGCAGAGAAGTGCTCTTTGATGGACTTTCAGGCCCTGTGATCTCCCAGCCCTGGGGGTTTAAAGGATGAGCATATCAATCCAGGACCACTGAACTGCATTTCCATCGCATCAGGGCTCCTCCTCCTGCCTTTGTCCGCACAAACTCAGCTCCTCCTACTTTTGTCACTATTCTTTCATGCTTTGTTTAGCAAACACAAAAAAAGCTTTGTTTGTTGCTGGGTCTTTTTTAAGCTTTGCATAAAACAGTTTAAAGTGCCGTAATGCTGTGTACCTGTGATCACCTTCAGGGTCAAAATCAGTTTACAACAGATTAACCTACTTATTTTCCCCTCACCTCACCCCTGGCTTATGCTTTGCACAAATACAAATTGTTGTTCTGATGAGCACAGTGTTCCTACTTTATTCTGAACCCTGACTTTGCAAGAATCTCTAACTCTGCGCATTTCCCTGGGAACAGTCTTCTAGAAGACAGCACATGTGTGCCAGCCTTTCTTTCCTGCTGTTGTCCTGCTGTGTTTCAGCATTCTGAGCAAGAAGAAAACTGGTCACATGTAATTTGTAGAAGTTTGGGTAGCACCGGTGCGATTATTTTGCTTGCCCTAACAGTTAGCATTAAAAATGATTGTGCTTAGGTTTATGTATTTTTTTTTAACTGTAAGGCTTATTACAAATACAGTGTTATAGATTCTATTTCTGGTATCATCTCCCACTAAATAAAAAGAAAAAAAATAACAAACCCACTCTCTGTGATATTTCCCCATCTGCCCACTGCTTTGGGGTAGATCATACCTAAGCCTTGAAGTGAGAAATGCTCATCAAGCACTGCACTTCTATAATAGTGAAGATCAATGAAGTAATTCAGTATCAGAACAGATTCTTCATTACCTGCATTATTTAAAGCCTCTGCCATGAAAAAGGTCACTGTCCTGGAAGAATAAACCTGTATTTATTCATGTTAACCTGGAAGTAGCACTGCAGTTCACACCCTGCCCCACGAGTGTGAGCACACACTTAACAAACCCGGGCATGGAATGCCCAAAAACTGCTTCCAAAACTGCTGAGGAAGTGCAGCTCTGAGGGAAAGACTGTCTGATCACACCCAAAGTCACCAGAGATGCTCCTGGGAGTCCCATTAGATGAAACTGTGGAGTAATGCATCACCTGGGAGAATCTGGTGTTTGGGCAGGTGACGACTTCCTACAGGGCTCTTTTCTGAACTCTTTGTGGGTTTCTCATAAGGGAGTATTCAAAATCTTAATGTGATTAAGCAGATAGTACCTGAAGTCCTCAGGTGCTGAGCTCAACCCAGTTCTTCTCCAGTTCCTCCCCAAAAAGAAAAAGTTGCCTCCTCTACACCAGGAACCCCCTACGCAGTTCCTTTGCTAAAAAGGACAGAAGAACTTCAGTCCTGTGCTGATCTTTTAGCGATTTTGGGCTATGTTTTGCTGTGGGATGCCGATCCTAAAGCACTGCAAGATTCTGGGAAGCAGGGGTTGAAAACTCTCAGAGCTGGCCTTGGAAACCTGTGCCAAGAGCTGCGTTTTTCTGAGCAGGCCGGGCAGGGGCTGGGGTTGGTGCCAGGGTTCTGGGGCTCTGCCTCAGCCAAGCCCCGGGCTGGACGGAGCTCCGGGAGCCCTGACGGATGGGCCGATCCTAATGGACTCACTGCAGCCCTTGGCCGCTGTTGATCCCTGTGCGTGCTCACTGTCCTATTTCCCAGAGCCCAGGGGAAGCGTCCTGAAGTGGCTCAGTCCTTTCTTAGGCTCAGCCCTTCCCAGCTCACGCCGATGCTCGGAGCTGAGCTTTTTTCTGAGGGCACAGGCGCTGTTTAAACTCCCATCCTCGATGGGAGAGGAGGCCTCGATTTTTATTCTGTGCTCGCAGCTCTGCAGTCCTGGCACCCACAGACCCAGAGGGAGCTGCCTCGGGTACAAGAATAACGCACCAAAAGGCAGGGGGTACTGAATGGAGTTTGCTGAACGCGAGCACAGTAACGAGCACGGATCGCGGGGGCTGGCCGTGGGAGAGAGTAGGAACGGGGATTATTTCGGGATACAGGACCAGTAGGTCTCAGATTGGCTCAGCCCTTTTTGGCTGTCTTCTGCACAGTCACATTTCTCTTGAGTGTGAACGGAGTGGGAGAATTGGTGAAACAAATGAAGACAAAAAGCCAGCAGCTCACGAGCTACATGAATTTACTGCCTCCACCATGTCACCCATTCCCTGCAGGATTTCTTGGCTGCCCTTGTTATAAGTACATGTTTCATTACTGGCTTTTCACAAGTATTAAGAAAAAAAACTTCTATGTATAACATTAAAATAGCTTTGCTGTATATATGGATATAATTTTTATAGTCTGCTTTTAGCAGAAATTAGGCATAGTGTTAATAATTAATAGTATGCTTGAACTGTCTGCTTGGTTGGCATAACTTCCAGTGAACAAATGATGAAGACCCTGCTGCTGACATGCCAATTCCCAACACTCACTGTCTGTAAAAAAAAAAAAAAAAAAAAAGCCAAATTAAAGTTGATTAAAAAAATGTATTAAAACCACAAGCAAAAAGCCCGCATGCTCTAAAGAAAGCAAACCAAAGAAGTAGCCTTACGAAACAGTTCTTAGAAAATATAAACTAGTTTATGGAAAAGTTTGAAAATACATAAAAGTCTATAAATATATAACAGGCTAAAGTAATGGAAAAAGTATTTAAGAAATGTCTCCAAAGTAGCAAATGTGCCAAGCACCCAGCCGTATTAACCCTTTGCTTTATTTCTGTCTCCTATTGTCTTTTTATTAAGCCTTTCAAATTTTACCAAGAAAGTAAATTCCATTTTTCACAGCCCTTAAGCTAAATCTAATTTGGCACGGCTGAGGCTGGAGTAAGCCAGGACATGGCTCTGCTGAAGACTTCAGAGAGCTAAAAGTGAGGTTTAAGGTGGGGAAGCGTGGGGCTGGCACAGAGCCCTGTGCTCTGTAGGAAACCCAGGCTGCTGCAGATGGGGATGTCCCTGCAGGACAGGGAATTTCAGGGAATTTCCCTTTCCCAGTGCTCCCATCCACTCTGACAGGGCTCTGCCCAGGATCACCTACTTGTGAAAAACGAGGTTTATATATATTTTTTTTTTTTTTTGGGGGGGGGGTAGGTTGTAAATATTTAATAAAAGATAATAAGAGACAAATAATAAGGTAAAAGGTTATAAAAGTTGGGTGTTTGGCACTCAGCCAAGAGTACACTCAGTAGTGTTTTCAGAGATACTCCTTAAATGTTGTATATTCACAGACTTACCACACACTGTCAAACTTTTCTACAAACTATTTTCTATATTTTAAGAATTATTTTATATGGCTACTTTTTGAGTCTGCTTTTTTAGAGCGTGCATGTTTCTTGGCTGTGGTTTTAATTTATTTTTTTAAATTAGTTTTAATTTGGGCTGTGGTCTTTAATTTCTACAGATGCTCAGTGCTGGTAAGTGGTGTATCAGTAGCAGGTGTAATTCAAGCAAGCAGGTAGATCACTTACTACAAACACACTTTATCAGCCTGTGTTACTCCTAAAGGAAACTAGATCTTCAAAACAATTTCAACTCCTCACATACAGTATCCACCTCGATATTTGTGCAAACATGCCATAATATGTGTTTATAAAATACTCATTCCAGGCAGGTTGGGCTCCTGTCAGTGTGTAAATGGATTTTCCTGAGTGTTTCTTCTTGGCTTCTTTCTTTTGCTCATACACATATAGACACAGTGAAAAAAAAAATTAAAATCTATCCCAGAGTTTCCTGGTATTAAAGAAAAAATGACACCTTTGTTTCAGTTTATAGGTGTTTCTAAAACATTTGAGTGCAACTGGAATGGGCAGTAGAAGTACCTAAGGAGATCTCAACAAGCCCAGAGTTTAAGTGCTGAATCTGAGTCTGGGAATGAAGCTGCATCCATAAATCAAAATGCTGCAACCAGCCCTTTTGGAAAATACCCATCCTGTAAAGCAACATTCAAACCTGCAGACTGTGGCGAAGCAATAAAAAAAGTCACCCAAATCCCACGTGATCTTCTGAGATCAAAGCTTGACTTTCAACTGGGCTGAATCCTATTTTTATTTGGGAACTAATTCCTCATTTAAACATTATTATAGACGAATTCTAGGGTGGGGGAAAAAACAAGTTAAGACCAAAACATAGGAAGAGTTTTAGGAGTTTTTTTCAGAAGGAAAAGTAACATAACCACAACAGTGATTTTACCTGCTTGCTGTCATCTTCTAGGAAAAAAAAAATAAATTGGTGCCTAGCATTACTTGTTTCAATTTTGTTGAATGAAATAGAGGAGGATATTTCCTAATTTCTTAAAATTACCAAAGACTATTAAATAACGATTAGAACTGCAGTGGTAATTTCTGATTTATGGTAAAGGGCTATAACAATTAAGATATCACAGATACCATGTTTGAAGTCCTTCAGTCTCATCCTGGTGTCAGTTGTTAACTGTGGCCCACAGTGCAGTGGCTTTTTGCTGCTTAGAGAAGAAAAAGATGAGAGAAATTCACCATCACCAGAAGAGCCAGAGCTGTGTAGGCACTCACACAGCCAGGCTTGGGCACTAAATAAAATCGTATTTAATTGGGCAGTAAATAAAATATCAGGTCCTTTTTCAGCTGCCATATTCTAGCAAAAGAAGGAAATAAAGACAAGGAGAGAGGGGAGGATGAGGAATTTCTGTAATCACGGCAGGAACCTGAGCCCAGGGGTGGGAGCAGAGTGGCAGCACCACTGCTGGCTTTGGGAACCACAGCCAGCCACCTCTGGGAAAACTGGGGAAAACTGGGCATATTTCATATAAAGCACAGCTTTAGGGCTGGGTTTGGCAGCTATTCAGGAAACCCCTGAGAAATCCTGCCACTCAAATGGTATTCCTGGGCAGGGCTGCTCCTTTTGGAGGGAAGCATCCTCTCTGAGCATTGTTGGTGTGTCCTGAGCCACAAACTCCTCTTTGAGACCACCCTGATCCCGGCATTGCTCAGCAGAGTGTTCGACATCCTCCTCCAACAGCAGCAAAATAAATCTCTGCATAAAGTTTTTGGGTCTTTTTTTTTTTTTTTTTTTTTTTCCCCTCGTTCTTCTGAGATGGGATGAGAGAGGAGAAATAAAACTGCATTTCAGTTGCACTGAGGTATTATTCTAGCCAGAATTGTGCTGGGGAGGTAGGAAATGCCAGCTCAGGGCAGTCGTTTGCTCCATCAGTTGAACAGTTGTCCCAAATGATGGCTAATCAGAGATAAAGCAGGCACCAGCAGTGCAGGTTCAGTAGTGCAGCTCCAGCAGATTTGCAAGGGAAATTCAGATCCACAGGTGGTCCTTACCTTTGGCAGAAGATCAAAAGAACATCACAACTTTCTTATCTCCCTGTTTTTTCTGCCAAAGGTGGGGGGAACTGGGGGAAATATATGAGTTTTTGTAACCTTGATTACAAATATAATTAATTAATTACATTAATTACTTTAATTTAATCAAATATTTAATTATATAAGAAATACTAAAGCATGCAATTAAATTATATTAATTTAAATGGATACACACCATTGCAGGCGAATGATGTTTTCAAGATTTTTTTAAGGATGGCAAAATTAAACTTTTTTTTACCCATAGTACAGAGCTGCAGTTTAGAAACTTGTTCTCTCCATGGAGAAGTCATGAATCCTGAAATTCAACTCCATGACTATCTGTTTAAAAGTTTACCGTGCCATTATTTTTTGACAGATTTTTTTTTTTTTTTTTTTTTTTTTTTTTTTTTTGCAATATGAAAAGGAGTTTTGAACTATAAATTTTGTTGATCCTCATCTTCGGTATGATTTTTCCTTTGCTCAAGCCCTACGAAAATCTTTGTTAGGCTGAATAAGCCAGGAGGTTGAGGTGAGATAATGGGTGATGCACACAGCCCCCGATGTCAGGTCACTGCTGGATGATGCCAGGGTGAGGACTCAGATCCTGCCTCAGCCTCCACATCCAGATTTCTGATGTTCCTTCTCCAAAGGATGGAGGTTTGGAGCACCAAAGCAGCTCCTCAGCAAGACCCCTGAGCAGATAACTGGAGATTTTCCCAGTCTGAGCTATCTTTGGTGTATCCAGGTGTCATTCCTGGGGGATCTGTGAGGATGGGAGGAGTTCTGACTATTTTTTTTTTTTCCCAGCAAACCACATTTTCTGTGCTGGAGCTGTCTCTGAGGCAGGTTAGCAGTGGGTACAGAAATCTCCAGCTGTTGTTCTGCCACCTTCTGACACACAGCTGGAGCTGTGTGGGTGATAAAGTGGATGCAAGACCTCTCAAAAATAATATTTTAAATGCAATTCAGGAAAAATAATTAGATAAATTCTCGGTTGAAGAGCCAGAAACCACTTTGTAGAGAATGATTTTTTCTTGTGTTCAATGGTGAGCCACGTAACAGAGCTAAAAAAAAAAATATAATGCTCCTATTAAATTAAAATTAAATATTATTAAATAATAATTATAATGTTAAATAAAAATTATGAATGTTCTTTTTCTTTTTGTAAGAGTAAAAGGTTCTGGCTCATCCATAGCATTGTAGCACAGAGGGATGAGGGGGACAAAAAGTAAAAGTGATTCATGAGAAGAAGAGGGAGAAATAAAGGGTCAAGAAAGGCAAATTGATGTGAAACACAAGATAATTTGTACTCTCTGTGTTGTGTAATTGTAATAATTGTTACACCTGAATTTGTTGTTTGAAATACATCCCACAATTATTTATCCAATGGCACAGCTACGCTGGGCTGGCAGCTGAAATTCTGATTCTATGATAAAAAACTTGTGTTTTGTGTTTCTAAATGCTGAACATCTCCTGTCCCTGTGAGTTTCAGAGACCAAACAGCCTCATCGTTGTCTGCCTCTTCTTTTGGCTGAGCTTTAGACTGATTTTAAATTTCTCCCTCAGATGGTGTTGCTGTTTCTTCCTTGGGAAATTTTGAATACCTGCAGATATATTTACATCTGCTCCTATGGATAATTCTTTGAAGAGAAACATGACTTTCAAACCATTGTTAAAAAGGACAAGAAAGTTCATTTTAAGTGTTTGATTTAGTAGTGAAGAGAATCAGCTTCGTTTTTAGAGCAGATCTGTGGCCAAGTTGGAGCAGAGCAGGTAAATAATCTCTCTCTTTTTTTTTTTTTTTTTGGGAACCTAATCAAGGTAATTGACGTTTAGCAATCAGGTTTTAGGATCTTGACAGTTCTGCAATGTGGCTTCTGTCACTGCTCTGGGAAAGCAGCACTGAGGAGGAAATGGGAGCTATCATGTCATGTGGATGAGTAACTGGCTCAGACAGAGCTCCCTTTGTGTCAGTGCTGGAAGTCACACTGCTGTCTTATTACAGCCTGTGGCTACTGCAATAAAAAGCAGGTGCACAGGAGAAATAGGGGGAATTGGAAGGTTTTAAAAAATTCCACTTTTTTAATATGTTAACGCTCTAAGTCTAGGGATACGTTTGAATTCTTCAAATGTCAGTGCAAAACCGATAGATTTTTGCCTGCAGAGTAATTTACTTTCTCAGCAATCTCGGCGTGAAGTAGATTTTTAGCAGTCACTCTTGGGTGGTTGTATCACTCTTAATCCCACACAGGTAAATCTTTAGCTCTTAGGAAAATGACTCACCTGTCTTAGGTGCTTGTAAATAAATATTTGTGTTGTTTTAACCAAATAATAAGAAACAATACCCAATTTAAACACTTGCCACGTTCTAAATCGTAATTTGCTTTTGAAGAGCAGTATTAAAACCAAGTAGAGAGTTGAACGTGGAAATGCACTCACCAATTCTCCCAGCTATCAATTTGGCCAAGTAAAAATCCTTCAGATGCTTGGCTTTGTGTGTTTAGTTTCTCACTGAATTCCTGTTTGCTGTTTGTTTTATTTGAGCTCCTTTATTTCCTTGCTGGGAAGAACTCAGCAGAACAGCACTGGGAATTAATTACAGGCTCAGGAGTGGTGCCCCTTAGATCCCTGCACAGCTTTTCAGGCACCAGAGAAGTACAAAAGCTTCTTTTGCAGCATCTGTCCTGTGCTGCAGCACAAAAAAAAAAAAAAAAAATCAGGTAATTTTGTAAGCTGCTGTTGAGAGTCTGTAATCGCATTTTGACTTTTTTTTATTTTATTATTATTTTTTAAGCTATTTAGGAGCAGCGGTCTGTGTACCCTCACAGAGAGCAGTTCTACCTTCAGAGCTGTGAGCAGACTTGGGTGGGTTTGTTGTGATGGGTGACTGCTTAGTTCCTGTCAAAGTGCTTTAGGGAGCTGAGGATCACAGTCATCCCTGCATTCCCTGGTACAGCACATGGCTGCAGCGTGGACCAAAATGTGGTGGTGGGGATTCTTTAAGGCCCTCTGACACTGACAGAGATAATTCAGCTTCTCACCAGCAGCCTTATGGAAGATTAAAACCTTTCCATGTGCAGACTCTCCGGGAGTGCTGCTTATGGCTCAGCTGCTGTGGGTTGTTCTTCCAAGGTGTCATGACCAGGTTGTGGGCAGTTGTTGGGAGGCCGAGTTACCTCAAGCTGGGCAAAAATATCAACGTGACTTTTCCAAACATCCCTGCTGTATTTCCACGTCTGTGTTTCCATCGCGGAACAGGGGTGAGCAATGCCATGATGGGCTTTGCAAACATTTTGCAGGTGCAGCGGCAATTTCAGCTCAGAGTGCTCAGGTTGCCCTCAGCTTGAGGCTGCCCCTGGATCCCTGGAAGTGTCCAAGGCCAGGCTGGACAGGGTTTGGAGCAGCCTGGCACAGTGGAAGGTGTCCCTGCCCACGGCAGGGGTTGGAATGAGATGAGATTTAAGGTCCCTTCCCACCCAAACCATTCTGGGATTCCATGCTGGGATGTTACACCTCAGCTGGCAACAGCTCTGGGCAGAGAAACCAATGCACTTCTTAAATTCTTCAGCCTTCATAGTAACATAGGAAAAAGCCTACAAGTAGCTAAATAATTATGAAAAAACCCAGAATTTCCTGTGGCTTTAAATTGTCTCAGCTGAGCTTATGTGAAAAAAAAACCCCATGTCTCTGGTGCTAACCTGAAAAATCAGGAGTTCCCTTCCCTGTGGGGTATTTAAACCTGTCTCATGCTGGGGAATACAGATGAGAAAGGCAGATATCAGCATATTTGGAATGTCTGTACTTACAGCAGCCCTGGTATCTCTTATGTGCTTTGTGTACAAGTAAAAACCTTGGGTCTTTTTATAAAATGTCATTATTATTATTATTATTATTATTACTACTACTACTACTACTACTACTACTACTACTACTACTACTACTATTATTACTAATATTATTATTATTATTGATAACAATACAGCTCAAGAAAATTTTTTGAAGTTTTTCAGGGAAGTAGTTTTTAGTCTTGTTTGCCTCTAGCACTGTTTTGAAAAGGAGTACTAACAAAAGTTTATTGCTTAAGGTGTTAGTGGTGTGTACTTTGTTATCCATCTGTATGAAAATGCTTTCGTGCTCCCAGATTTTCCCTCTCTGGTACCACTTCTAAGATTTGTTTGTCCCATTTTTGTGCCTGGCATTCTGGAACTAACAGAAAGATCACAGTTAAGGTGAAAAGAAACAAAACCAAAAAATCAAAGTAAGCCCTGTTGCCTTGTGCTTAAAGATGTCCCACAGTCTTGATAGGTGTGAAAATTAGAGGTATGTTGCCAAAAGGTGAAATCATGAAACGGAGTGGAGATCACTGATTTTAATGTTTAAATAGTCCCCAGCACTGCTTGGGAATAGCTGCTATATATCAATTACACACAGAGTAGGAAGTTTGAAGACAACTGGTACTGCTAGAAATTCTGCCTGTCAAATTTGTCATAGTTTATTTAATTACAAGTACGAAGAAGAAACAACCTGGTAGCTTTTCCCAGTCTCCCCCCAAGGGCAGATGGGTATTAAAGGCAATTCAGTCTGTTTCCTGATTGCTTCAGGCTACAGAAAATTGTTCCCCAGGGAGGAGAAGTAAATCAGTTATGATCTTTAGTCTCTCAGAGGGAGATTAGAGCCACCACACTGGTGAAACAGCAGTAGGCTTCCTCTGTGTAACTGATTTCACCTTTAATCCTGCCATTGATTGAATATTGCTAAGAACACTGCCATGCATTTTAAGGTCAAACCGATGATGAACACCCCAGGGAAAGGAAGTTATTTACACAGAGAGGTAAAGACAAGCCTTTGGCTTTACTGTTTCAGAAAAGCACTAAAACATCTCCTTTGGGGGGGAAAAAAAAAAAAAAGTTATTCCAATTTCAGCCATCAACCTTTCCCAAGTTTTTGTAAGGCTGCTTATCACAGTGGTGCCTGATCATCTTGCCAGGTAATATGGAATAGTGAAAAATTTTGTGGGCTTCATTGAATGTCTCACTTTTCTTTTTTTTTTTTTGAGGTAAGGGTTGTCCTTAATGTGAGGCTTTAATTCTTTATCTGTTGGTGTTAATTTTCTTCTAGGATTAAGTGGAGTTAGTACAAAAGTGACACTAAAATTACAAGAGTGATTTTATGGCAGAAGGTGATTTTATAGGAAAGGGAAATAAAAAATGTTTTCTAAAAACCCCTAAATTTTCAGCTACTGCTGAACCTCCTCTTTAAGTTTGTAATTTTGTTTTTCATATCACGGCACTTTTTTTTTTCTTTTTGGTTTTTTTTTTTCCTTGAGCTCTTATTTGTTTTTAATCAGTAAAAGAGGATACTTCAATCTCTGCTGGACTGGGAAGCACAAAATGTTCCTCACAGGAAAGCTTTGTATGGCTGTATGCAAAACCTGTGTGCACAGAGCTGTGAGAATTACTGAGTATAGGCCATGAAAAATGGGCACAATGTCTCGATAGGGCTGCAGGTGAGATCTGCCACAGAGAGGTTCTCTCTTGATTTTATATTGCTGCTTGGAAACACTGATTGCTGAGAGACTCATTTGCCTTTTAATAAGGATGCACCTACCCCTGGAAGGACAGTGAGGGTAATTTCTTCTGCCCTGGGTGTTTAGGTAAGGCTTGCAGAGCTGTTTATTTGACACAATACTTGATTAGGTCTGCAGATGTTAGTCTGCCAAGGATCTGTAAAAATAAATCTCTTCTTTTTTCACTGATTCTTTTGTGATTTCATATATCCAGCTGTAGTTTGTTTCCACTTGAAATGAACCTCCCCGGTTTTCCATCATAGAGGTTTTCCTCTAGAGTGAGAACTTGCGTTTACATCTCATAATTATGTGTTTTTGTCTCTGGAATGCAGATCTGATCTCTTGGGTGATCTTGGACTCTTGTTTTCCTTTCCTTTGCTTCTTCCTTATACTGAGCATTGTTGGAGCAGAAAATTGGAGCCAGCTAATAAGAGAACTTCAAAACTTTTGGGAATTCTGATAATTAATGATATTTAAGATAACAGAAACCAGAATGAGACCTAGAAATACGTGCAGGATAGGTACTTGAGATAAATGGCTGGACTGAACCAAAGTTGAGAAAACACATTCAATGAGAAGCAGCCCTCTTTTAAAACTGCTTTGTTTACTGCTTAATGTTCAGGACCAAATCCTGCCTTCTTCATGTGATCACAGAATTTCTGAGGAGATCTTAGGCTCCCTTAGGTACCCCCTGTGTCTGTGGTTCGTTGTTCCCTGCCCAGGATCTGTCTCACACAATGAGGCTTGGTGCCAAATCTCCTTTACCTGCAGGTTGGGTCCGTGCCCTTTGCTGCCTCTTAATCCCAGCATTGTGGGGATCCTGCCAGGGAATTCTGTGTGTGGGGACATGATCAGTACCACAGAGCTGCTGCTGTGCCTCCCTGGTGCCTGTCCTGGTCAAGGAGGTGACCTGGCCACCTCCCTGCAGTGACACCATGCCAAGGTCTGGCCACCACAGCAAACCAGCAGGTGCCTGGCAAGTCTGGGGCTGTTTAGGACCTGGGCTCATAGGGGAGACTGTGGAGGGACTCCAGCACCTCTCCAGGAGCAGTGGGCAGCAGCCTTTTGGGGTGTCCCCAACACCTTCAGCTCTGCAGAGCAGTCTGTGACAGCAGGACCTGCTGGGTCTGGAAAGGGCTGCAGAAAGGGCAGCAGTGTCCCTGGATAGGGCTGCAGTGTCCCTGGAAAGGGCAGCAGTGTCCTTGGAAAGGGCAGCAGAGCCCCTGGATAGGGCAGCAGAGCCCCTGGAAAGGGCAGCAGTGTCTCTGGAAAGGGCAGCAGAGCCCCTGGATAGGGCAGCAGTGTCCCTGGAAAGGGCAGCAGAGCCCCTGGATAGGGCAGCAGTGTCCCTGGATAGGGCTGCAGTGTCCCTGGAAAGGGCAGCAGTGTCCCTGGATAGGGCAGCAGTGTCCCTGGAAAGGGCTGCAGTGTCCCTGGATAGGGCAGCAGAGCCCCTGGAAAGGGCAGCAGTGTCCCTGGAAAGGGCAGCAGAGCCCCTGGATAGGGCAGCAGTGTCCCTGGAAAGGGCAGCAGAGCCCCTGGAAAGGGCTGCAGTGTCCCTGGAAAGGGCTGCAGTGTCCCTGGATAGGGCAGCAGTGTCCCTGGATAGGGCAGCAGTGTCCCTGGAAAGGGCTGCAGTGTCCCTGGATAGGGCAGCAGAGCCCCTGGATAGGGCAGCAGTGTCCCTGGATAGGGCAGCAGTGTCCCTGGAAAGGGCAGCAGTGTCCCTGGATAGGGCAGCAGAGCCCCTGGAAAGGGCAGCAGTGTCCCTGGATAGGGCAGCAGTGTCCCTGGATAGGGCTGCAGTGTCCCTGGATAGGGCAGCAGTGTCCCTGGAAAGGGCAGCAGTGTCCCTGGATAGGGCAGCAGAGCCCCTGGAAAGGGCAGCAGTGTCCCTGGATAGGGCAGCAGTGTCCCTGGATAGGGCTGCAGTGTCCCTGGATAGGGCAGCAGTGTCCCTGGATAGGGCAGCAGTGTCCCTGGAAAGGGCTGCAGTGTCCCTGGAAAGGGCAGCAGTGTCCCTGGATAGGGCAGCAGTGTCCCTGGAAAGGGCTGCAGTGTCCCTGGAAAGGGCTGCAGTGTCCCTGGAAAGGGCAGCAGTGTCCCTGGATAGGGCAGCAGAGCCCCTGGAAAGGGCTGCAGTGTCCCTGGAAAGGGCAGCAGTGTCCCTGGATAGGGCAGCAGTGTCCCTGGAAAGGGCAGCAGTGTCCCTGGATAGGGCAGCAGTGTCCCTGGATAGGGCTGCAGTGTCCCTGGATAGGGCAGCAGTGTCCCTGGATAGGGCAGCAATGTCCCTGGATAGGGCAGCAGAGCCCCTGGAAAGGGCTGCAGTGTCCCTGGAAAGGGCAGCAGTGTCCCTGGAAAGGGCAGCAGAGCCCCTGGATAGGGCAGCAGTGTCCCTGGAAAGGGCTGCAGGGGGGGTCAGGGCTTTCCCTGGCCAGGGCACAGCAGCCACTGACCCCTGGGCTCAGGCTGACCTTCTCCTGTGCAGACAAGGACCCAGCAAAGCTTGCCCTGTTCTCTTGGTAGCAGCTCCAGCCTGGCTCTTTCCTGCCCCTCCCACAGGAGATCTGGGGGATTTTCCACCCCTGTCCCCCTCTCCTGCCTCCTGCTGGGAAGGGGTTTAGGGCCAGTGCTGCTGTTTGCACCCCAGGACCCTCTGGGGGTCTGGGGGCAGCAGGCACAGGCTGTGCCCTCCTTGGCGAGGAAGTGGCTGCTGAGTTGCATCGTTCCTTGCAGCCCTCACTGTGGCAGGAGGGATTTGCTCTCCTTTTCTTGATATTTTCCTGGTTTACCTCATGCTCGTTGCTATTCCCAAGCACTTCTCTGGGTTAGCCACAAGGTGCCATCAGTAGACACTGCTACACCAAATATTCGGGAGGCTGGAGACAGAGAAAGTCAGGCAAAAACACCCTGGTGCTAAAGAGAGGGAAAAGCTAATTAATAAAAAACATAAGGAGATCAAAATGCAAAGGAAAACACACCAAGGACAGCGGCTGCACCTCTGTGTCCTTGCAGATTTTTTTTTGCTGCTGTGCTGACAATCTCATCAGTTCAGACTTTTTTTTTTTTTTTTTCTGTTAAGCTGGTTTTAATCCTTCTTGCCCCTAATGGCAGTGGCATCAAGCAGTGTCCTTGCAGCCCTGTATCCCATTGTGCTGGCTGCTGTGAGAACACAAATCAGGAGGGGTGGCCCCTGCCTCCGAGGCTTCCCATCTGATCCAGGGCAGGAAACACATCAAGGGGAAATAATTGGAAAAGGGAGAGTGAGAATAAAAGTTATGGGGAGAGCATCTTGCTGAATGTGAAAGATATTTGCTGGTGAGATTTTGCTGTGCCCCTCTCAGGTGTCAGAGTTCTGACAGGGCAGGTGACAGTGAATTTACAGAGCAGCTCTGGAAAGAATCTTGCTTGGGGAACAGCAAACAGGAAGGGAACCCAGGACCCACCTGAAATCCCAGCAGGAGATCTGGTGGAGACAGGTGCTGTTTACAGAGCAGGGCAAATTGAAGCCTTTTCGAGTGTGTGATGCTCCTGGAGATTGAGCACTTGTTTTCTTACAGGCTGAATTTTGGAAATTGGGATGTAGGTCCTGGAAAAGCAGATTATTCTCCTTGGGGAAGGAGAGGACACAAAGATTTTCTCAACACATTATATTATTATATTTTATTTATATTACTATATTTTATTTACATTATGATATTTTATTTATATTATTATAGTTTATTTACAAGATTATATATTATATTATATTATATTATATTATATTATATTATATTATATTATATTATATTATATTACATTACATTATATTATATTATATTATATTACATTATATCATATTATATCATATTACATTATATTATACTATATTATATTACATTACATTAAATTACATTATATAATATAATATAATATAATATAATATTATATTATATTACAGTATATTATATTATATTATATTATATTATATTATTTATATTATATTATATTATATTATATTATATTATATTATATTACATTACATTACATTACATTACATTATATTATATTATATTATATTATATTATATTATATTATAATATAATTATTTTTGCTGTGTGGCAAAAATTGGGTGGTGGGGGCTGATTCCCACCAGTCTGGAAAAGAACAGCCAGGATTGAAGTAGGTGACAATGGAAGAAGTGAGGAGGATGAGGATGATTTTGGAGGAGCTGCCAAGCACAAAATCCCAACACCAGTGCCAGAGCAAGGGAGGGAGGAATGTGGGCAATGCCTGGAGGTGAATTCAGCTTCTGTTACCTTCTTGGATGTGAGGAACCTCTCCCTAACTGCACTTTTGACACAGCCTGGTTTGTTTGCCGAGTTTCCTTTTTGGCTCCTTACAAATTGACCCATTTGCTTCACTCTGTGTATTTTTAATTTCCCTTTGCAAAATAGCCGCACTTTGGGCTCATTTGGTAAATTAATATTAGTGTTTCAATGAGGCTGCTATCAGTCCTTATTTTACACTAAATCTTTCCTACAAGTTTTTCTTTCTCCCTCCTCCTCTCTATGACTAATAGATATAATTTCAACAGTTTGACTAAGTGCTGTGTTATAGAAAAGGCAGTAATTTATACTGATGTAATGGCTGTGATAAAAATCATTTGTGTGCTGATTTTATAAATTAGGTAGGAAATGTGAGTGCCTCTGAAAAATGAAGTGCTACCACATGAATTCCAGTGTTGTTAATGCTTCATACCTTTCTGCTTCATTAAACCAATTTCACGGGGAGATGAGTTAGAGGAGGAAGCTGTGCTGCTTAAGAGATGCAACAATGGTTTATTGAAAGAAATGGGGATAAGATTAAATTAAGTGCTACTTGAGAAATATGGAAATACAAAAATATTCAAGCTTAGAGATGGCGAATTCAAAAATATGATAAGTTAGCTCTTTCATACCCAAAGAACTGTCTCATCATAATTGCATAGGCTGAATTCACGGGCTACTAATTAATATTGAAGAGTTTCTTGAACCACTCTTATAAATGAATCAGAGTGCCCTAGAACTAATTTATAACTATTTCCTTTTGGAAATCAAGACAACTTAAAATGCTGCTTTCTGTGCATTCCTATCTTAGCTGCTAAATCCTTTGAAATGATTTCTGCTGTATATTTTATATTTATTTATTATTTCACATATTCCATTTATCAGCTGAATTTAAAGGGAGGATTAAAAAAGAGGTGTAAGATTAAGAAGCCTTCAGGTCTGGTAAGACCCTTCCAATTTAGGATAATGATCTGGAGCAGCCTAAAATAACTTCTCCGTCCACTCTTTGATCTGAATTCAGCTGCATTGAAGCCAATGTGCTTCAGTTAGATTTATATCAGAATTTTTTTTCTGATCGAAGCTGTGTAATATGTAATTTAAAAAGGAATATGTAGCTTAAAGAATGTGTTTGTGCCCACAGAATGCCTAGGTAAGATCTACAACTAAGAGGCTAATTGATTTTTTACCACTTCCATAAAATAGCTGCAGCTATTTCCCCACCCCCCCCCCCCCTCCCTTGAGGACGAGAAGTTTTCATTCTCAAACCACTAAACCCTATTTGTCCTGTGGATGGTGGAACATGTAAATACAAAGGGAGTCATTCATTAAATAAGAGGCTTATGCATACACAAGTTTTAAAAAATGCATAGTTTCAAAGCCCAACTGCGAGGCTGCCATTTCCCCCCCGGCTCACAATGAGAACCCTGTGTACAAGTGACCCAAGTGCTGGGATTTGGGCCAGCTCTCAGATTAGCACAGAAAACACGTCCAGACTCCATCCCCCATGAGAATGGGGGCTCAAACTGTGCCCATGGGGGCCCTGGGTGGGATCCCCGCCCTGTTTTCCCTCTGCCCTTGTTCTGGGGGTGCAGCCCCCCACACCAGCACTGCTGCCCACGTGGTCTGGTTTGAAATAAATCACCCCAAAAAACAGGATAACGTGCCAGGCTGCATCCTGCTCTCCATTCCCCACGAGAAGGAATCAGCCCTGAGGATGCTCAGCCCTGAGGATGCTCAGCCCTTCTCCAGAGCAGCTCTGGGGTACCACAAACCAGCTCATGTCAAGGATCTTCCCAACAAAATGCTGGGCACCATCCAGTCCTGGTGCTGCTGGAGGACTCTGGTGGGATTTGGCACCTCCCAGGACTGGTGAGATGTAATTCACCATTCAGCTCATCTGCAGGCACGGTGCATAGCAGGGGTTACTTCTCTTCCTCTCTTTCTTCAAAATCTCATCAAGGAAGGAAGGAGGGAATAGGATAGCAATACAAATGGATTTCCTGCTGGTCCAAAAACTCTGAGAGTCCAAAGCTTTTGTCACTGCACGTAACAGAAAGTTACAGACTTGGAATTTGGAATGATGAGATTTTCTAAAAATACGTATTTGCTTTTACCTTGTAGAAATAGCACGTTTTGACAATTTTTTCAGAAAAACAAAAGGAACCTGTACATCCCCATTAGGATTTTTAGTGCAGACATCAATTTCCAAGGAAAAAAATGCGCTTTGAAGCAGCCATAATTGCACAGGACCCATACAGCTTATCTTTGAATTACTCATTCTGTGAGGTTCTCCTTCCTAACTGTACAAGAATAATGTTTTTCATTATCCTGCAGAGATATCAAGACATTTTCTCTGCAATTTGGAGAGTTTTCAGAGGTTTGACTATGGCATTTCTTTCTCTGTGCAAGTTTCTTCCTGCCCCTTTGCAGACAATCCTTTCTTACTCCTGCTTGGATGCTCAGGACGGAGCTGAGGCCGTGCTGGATTTGGAGAATTCCTGCCTGCTGGCACTGGTGTGCCACTGGTGGTGCTTGTTGTCACCCAGGCTGGCAGAGGACAGATCTTGCTGCCACTGGGCTCCTCTGAGCAGTCATGGGGAGCTCTGCCTGCTCCTGGGAGCCTGTCACAAGTCTGAGTTTATTTTTACAAATTAGATTTCTTTCTCTCTTTGATAATGTATTTGATTTTACCCTTTTTTCTCTTTTGAATAGTTATTTTTTCCCCATAGTTTTCTTTTTTTTGGTCTCTTATTTTTTCCTTACTCTTTCCCTTCCCCTTTGCTTTTTCATCTCTGTACTCTGCCTTTTATCCTGCACTAAGTGAATGCAGCTTGTTTTGAGTCCAGGAATAGAAATGCTTGCCACTTTCCCTTTGCTCTGCTCCAGGCATGTGTAAAGCAGCAGATAAATGTTGACAGCATTTTGTCTTTGTACAAGTTGGGCTTACTGCAGGCATTGAGTGCAAATTGCAGAATAAATTCACGTGCTGAATGCTGGGGAAGAATTACTTCAAAGATCTAATAATGAGGAACTGAAGCTGCCCACAGTTGCTAAAGCATTTGACTTAGTGAGACACTTATAAAAGGTAAACATAACCACAAAAAAGAACTCTGTATAGATTCTTGAACTCCATTCTTTTTTTGTATCAATGTGCATTTTCAATAAGTTCATTAGAAGAGAATGAAAGATAGAGTTTGGTTTACAGTGGCCACAAGACTTTGGCACATCATGAGATATCCCACTCTTTTAAACACTGAGCGATTTGTGCAAGAAAATCTCACTTCCTAGCATTTTTTCTACCCTCAATTATATTATTACCCTGGCTGGGTTAATTTGGAGGCTTCCTAGCCTGCAAATGCAGTATGGAAGAATTGCATGCTTGCTTTTATTGGAAACTGCTTGTGCATCTCGGGACCAGCTTTGCTGTTTATGCTGGAAATGTTTGGGGTTGCTTCTGTATTTTAGATAATCTGAATTAATTTTAGAGATTTCATGGTAATGGGTGATTATGTCCAGAAGCAAAGCTTTGTAACAGAAGTGTGAAATTCCCAGGGTTGAAGCTCTTGACCTGCACAGTTTGGATCAGTTTGCCACAAGTCTTCCAGATTTTCTTCTCATTGAAACCATGGCCTGGCAGGAAAAAGGACTGAAATATTCTTTATCTTGCCCTAAATTGGTTCTTCTCTGTCCTTCTGAGCTGCTCTCAGCTTCACTAAGTGAGTAATTCGTGCAAAGGTGTGAGATTTAATTTCTCGTCTCTTACTCCTCACTGTCATATCAATGATTTCCAGCCCTCCAAACTTCTGGTGCCAAGAGCAGGGATTGATTTGTTTTGCACAGTGGAAATGGGAGGGCTTGGTACGCTCAGCCCATGGAAAATTTGGACACAATGAAATGCTTTACTGGCTCATCTCTAGGTGAGTCTCATGCACATCTCTTGCAGAGTTATGAAACCAAACCCTCCAGAGTGCAAAACAAAAGTCTGAATATTTCTGTGACCCTGCTCATTGGCTGGCAAAAATTCATCAGCTCTTTGAGGCTGGATGCCTCATGCTGTACACGGCACTTTCTGGAATGTTTTATTCACTCACTGGGCATTTTGAGCGGTGGAAGTGACTCATGAGCAAAAATCCCAGTACATTTAGCCTTTTTCACTTTAGGTTGTGTGTTTCCAGCATCAAACATTTGTTGGATTTTCCTGTCAGAACAGCAACCTCTAAATGTGTAGATTTGGTGCCAGCATCAGAACAGACTGGTAGAAAATCCTCTGTCTGATATCAGAATGGGGCAAATAGCTTTATTTTCTATCCCCCACTGAGATGCAAGTTCAGACTTTTGAAAACAGCATCTAAACTTTTATATTTTGTTTGATTTCACAGCCAAGAACACTGGGCAGAAACATTTGGGGTTTTTTAGTGCAGCTTTTCCCCTTTAATGAAGTTGAGCAGAGCTTGTTCACCACCAGTGAACTTTAATTAATTACTCACCACCCCTGTGCGTACCAGGCTGATGATGCTACTGGTAAAATAGATGCAAAATTTACTCACCAAAGTTTTTTACTCACTGAAGCCTAACCATCAATCATTTTTAAACAACAGTGACAATCCTTGATTAGCAGAAATGTCGAAGAGTGGGTGGAACGTTCACAGCGAGGAGCTATCGTGATATCTCACCTAGAACAGGAGGGAAAACATCACAGAAGGGATCAGCGATCAAAAATATTTGTAGGCAGTAAGAGACCTCCCATTAACTCCCCCAGCCATGGGCCTGGGCTTTTCATACTTTCTTATCTGTTAATATCAGTGTTTAACTTTTATGTTACTGACCTGCAGGATGGCACGTGCATGCGAGGAAATCACAAGTGCTGCTGGCAGTAATGGGCACGACTCCAGAATTGTGAGAGGGAAAGTTAAACTGAGAGCTCAGCAGTGCAGTAGGAAGAGGGGACTGAGCAGAACTGGCCCTGATAAATAGAACAAATCAGTACCCTGAGAAGCAGTGCCTCTGTTCAGGCTTTTTTTGCAGGAGGTTGCTGCTCTTTGCCTGTAGAAGTGACACATTTGACTTTTTCTGAAGGTGGTGGTCTTGCTTTCCCTAAATGAGCCATAGTAAAAAAAACCAAAAAAGCAAAAAAACAAAAAAAGCCCAAAAACAAAACAAAACAAAAAAAAAATAAAAAACCATGACATGCAACAATGATGGCTTGCCTTGCCCTTATTGCTGTGTTCCTTTTCTGGTAATAGAAATGCTGCACTTGGAAGCCTTATGGTTTGTGAGTTAACATCTTCTGGCACAGCCAAATACCTTCTAATGCCAGGAAAAGATTTCACAGAACAATGGGCCATCGACCCTCTGCTGGAACATTAAAAAAAAAAAAAGTGTTGTAATTTTAACATCCAGCTTCTCTGTCTGTTGTGGAACTATGAATCCCCTTCTCTCCTTAAGAATTTCTAAATCAAGTTGTGGCCTATGCAGCCTATGAGATGGACCCTCACAAATGGAAAGATTGCCAAAATGGGCCATCAGGAAGGTGCTGCTATGATTAGTGCTCTTGCAGAGAAAAGAGAAAAGTATTCTGAGGTTTCTTCTTCCTTCTATGGATAAGAAATATAATAATATAATAATATATTGCCTGATGCTAGCATGATTCCAATGCAAATGGCAAGGGCTGGTGGCTTATTTAACAAGCCTGGCCTGTAGCAAGCCTCCCTTCCCCGCTTCAGTTCAAAATTGATTATTTTAATACAGAATTCCTGAATGAAAGAGGTTCTTGGCCTTTTCCTGGGCTGTTGAATAATGTATGTGGGAGAAAGCAAATAGAAGCAGAGGGTCTCAGCTGCCTGAACAATGGGCTGAGCACAGAGCTGAGGGGGCACATTAGTTTATCATTGCCCTGTCAATCCTCATAGGCTGGGAATCGTGGGATAGCCTGGAAAGAAGCAGCTGCTGAACGTGTGGTAAACTGACCCGGGCACTTTGGAGAGACGACTGCATTTACACATCTGAAAACAAGATATTGATTTTCCCCACAAAGCCGGGGAGAAATAGCCATCCCAGAAAAAAAAATAAAATAATAAAAATATATATATATATATCTCTGGATTGTGGCTCGTTTGCAAAACCACGGTGTTTTCCTGGCTGGGAGCAGGGCTGGGAGCTTCCTCGTGATGGGGCTTGCAAATCTATAAATAGTCCCTGCATAAACTTTGCTTTTCCTAATTGATTGACTGCCCTCTTAATCCTTTTAGTGATTCAGTACAAGCAAAATGTAAATGCGAATGAGCTTTGTGAGTGTTAACAAAAATATTTTCCCTTGATTAGTAGGTTCATCTTTTTTTTTTTTTATGTTACATATTCCCTTTTGTGGACTTATTTGATTGATCTTGAAGATGCATTTGTGTGATATCCTTGATATCACAGCTCTGCCCTTTCTAATGGAAGTGGGATTCACTTCTGCACACCAGTTTTGGTTTAGGACACATCCTCAGGCAGAAGGATTTCTTTCAGAAGTGACAAAAATAAGGAAGTGAAGCAATGCTTGACACAAGCAGAGGGGGTGATTAATTGTTTTAAACAAGGAAAAGTTTAAGGCAGAGATGAGCACACAATTCTGAGTAATATTCAGTAGGATGCTGATGTCTTGCTCTAGGCCCAGTTATTAGGATGCTTTTATGTGCCTCCTTTGCCATATATTTATGATTATTATTTTACCTGTCAGAAATCCTACTTATGACTCAGGATTTTCTCTGCTGGGTGCATACATGATCATGTTCACAGTGTGAATCACAATATGTTAAGAAGTTTCAAATGCAGAAGAAGTGGCCTGTCAGAAAGGACACATATTTTGTCTGTGTAGGTCTAATTGTGGATCCAGTATCACCACAGGAGTAATGAGCTGGTTTGTCCTTATCTCTGCAGCTTGACTGACACTGCAAACATGTAAGAACTCTTGGCCTCATGAGCTGCTCTTATGATTTTGTCTGTCCAAAAGCAGCTGCCTCAACACTTAGCTGGTGTAAACATTGCATTTTAGCATTCACAGTGTGTGTTGTAAAAGAAAAGAATATTTTGATATTGGATATCACCATCCATAGTCAAAAGGGCTTCCAAAGGCAGGACAAAATGAAGGCATGAATTTGGCCAGGGAATTTCCAGATTATTACAAGGTTTTCCATCTGCACAGATATAGGAAATTTGGCTCCTCATTGCCTTCCAGTCTGATACTGTGATGAGAGCAACAGAAGAACTAGAACAGGATAAAAAAAAAAAAATGTCTGCACCTTTTCAAAGTCAGTGAATGTTTGACACCTTTAGTGCGGTTCCTCTATCAGTGAGCTGTGTCAGAAGGTATTACAAAATATAATCAAATCAGGTATCATGCACCTGATAAATGAATAAATGCTCAGGTTTTCTGACGTTCAGAGAAGCCAGATCCTCCTGCTGATTGTAATGAGTATTTGTTGATATTAAAAATAGTTTCACGCATTTGTATTTAGACTCAGCACTCTGGGTATAGCCAAATATTACCTTAATTAATTATTTCTGAATAGGGGATCAAGGCAGATTTTGCTCTCAAATGTGATCAAGGTTAAGCTATTAGGAATTGACAGATTGTGCTGTGTGATTTCCTGACATCTCTGGGCTCTGGTTTGAGCTGGTCCCTGTGAATACTCTCCTCAGGAATAACCACATCCAGAAAATGGGAGGGGAGACACTAAAATTCTGTGGTGAGATACTCCTGACTAAACAGCAAAGAGAAAAGGCTGAATGACATCAGCCAAAGACCAAATTTGTCACTTACTGGAACTTCATATTTTATTTGCTTCAGAGATCTTTTGAACAATAACAAGCTCAAAGTGCCCAATCTTTTGTGCCTTTCCCCATGACTTTAATTTTGCCCTGGGTGAGCCAGAAAGGATCCTCTTAAACTGTGAAACAGAGGAAGGAAACTGTGAAATATAGGAAGTTTCCCCTATATATTAATAGAATCCTACAAAATGTTCTTGAATTAATTGCATGGAGAGAAAGTAGTAACAGAACAACATGAAGTCTTGATCAAAAAGATGCTGTTTCAGTGTTTTTCCTTGGTGAAATAAATGCCAATAGTTTCTAAGCAAAAGAGGCATTGATGGAGTTTTACTGAGCACTTTTAAGACCAGCCACAGACTCTAGATTCATTAAAATTCATTAAAATTCATGACTTATAGGGTGATGTGCCTGTCAGCTCAGCTCAGTTTTCATTCTGCTGGCACAATCGTGCCACTTGTCCATGGGATAAACTTCTAAGCAACAATGTCCCAGGTTATATATATTTGAATTCCTTAAATTCAAAGCAAGAACTACCCCAGAAGTGAATATAACGAGGGAATATGCAAATGTAGGCAAGAGTGGTTGTAGGTCCCAGACAAAACTTGAAAAATCCCAGTGGAAAGGATGAATTACTCTCAAATAACACTTGTAGAATTCCTTGTAGCTGCCACCTTACTTTTCTCCCAGCTGGACAAACACTTTGATCCTCTCCTGCCCTTCCTCACTGACCAGTGCCAAATCCTGCTGTTGTGGCTCCGCTACTCCCACAGAACCCCCTTTCCCCTCTTCCCACTGCACCTCAGGGAATTTTGTGCCTCATTTCCCCCTCCAGACTGGCCCCGGATTGCCAAGCTCCTGCAGCATCCCTTGCTCATGGCTGTTCCCATCACACCCCAGCACCTTTCCCTCTGACCAGTAATGTCCTTTCCTTGTTTGGGTTCACGTTTCCCTTCTCCCGGTTTACAAACCATTCTGCAAAGTTAAACATCAATCTGCCCTCAGCTCCCAGCCCCAGAAAAGTGCCAGCCTGCTCTGAGTCCTGCCTTGCTAACAAGGCCTCTATTACAAGAAGAATAGCAATATTAAAGTAATTTTCTCAAAACATTTCCTTCTGTGCGTGTGTGGTGTGGGGGAGAAGCAAGAAGGAATACCTGCATTTTCTTCCAGAGTAAATGCTTTTCAAATTACTCATTCTGCAGAGCAGCTAAATGGCTTTCATGTTCCCCTAAAATTCCCTGCTAAAATAGAGGCTGATAGCTATCCTCCCATTTCGAAAGAGTTTTGGAATATATGAAAAATTTTAATATAGAATAATTAGTCTTGCTCTGTTTCCACTGATGTTGCGAAAACATTTAGCTATTTTCCCAGATCAAGGATGCTTCATAGAATAAAGTTTAAAAAAATGTAATCCATGTGTTTTGTTTCAGAGGCCAGAAATAAGACTAAATTTAGCTTTAAACAGTGCGGGGGTACAGAAAGACTTTTAATGTGCTCGTTCCTTCTTGCCCACAGTGTTCTGCACTGGATGCAGTCTTCCACATCATTTTTTTTTAATACAACTGGCACAAGATACCTGTCTTTGAAACTTTTGGTGAAAGTGCAGGGAGTGAAGCATTTGGCTGAGAATCTTCTTCTTTTAGTAAAAAGTTTGTGTCAAATTTGTTACTTCTGTGCTCTTCCTGCTGTGTTAACCTAGAGGGGGAGGAAACCTGGCACCTTTTGCTGCTCCTCTCCCTGAGTCCTGTCTCTAAAATCAGTGATCTCCTTAATCTGGGTCCCCCTTATCTGCTCACAGATAAACTCAGTGACTTGGTCAGGAATTAAACTCTTCTCTCCCAAGTGCCTTGCTGTGATTTATCACCTTTTATTGTCCAGAGAAGGTGTCCCAGGCAGGTGCAATGTCACAAAGCAGCCCTTTGCTTCCAGAGTGTCTGCTTGGGTTGGTTCTTTTCAGTGCACTGCATTTTCCTACTGTTCCACTATCGAGTTTATTAACCAGCTGGTTGTTCTCACTCCACCTTGTCTTTCCTGGAGAAATTTCTTTCCCTTGCTAACATTTGAAGGATGCTGCAAATAAAACAGGACTGCCTTCCACTCTTGGAAAAGTTCCTCCCACTGGGAGGGTGAGGAGGGGGATTTGTGGGTGCTGTACCTCTGCATTCAGAGTAGTAAATGTGTTACTTTTCCCTCGGACTTAAAATGAAGCTGGAGAAATATAAATCCAGTTTAGTGTCATCTGACGGAGCAGGATCCGCATTGCTCTGGGATATCTGCCAATGCATCTTGTTGCCACACCTGAGGGCTTCCAGGTTTCATCTCAGCAAAGCATTCATCAAATTCACTAATTCTTTTCATGCAGGATCAAGTATCTCCAGATGTGGCCGAGCAGTGGCTGGTGATCCTCTCTGCACTCACACAGGCCCACAGGGAAGTGGCTTCTTGACCTCACCTGTGGGGTGGGAATTAAGAAATGCAAACCATCTCCAGGTAATCTGCAAACACCTCTGTTACATTATACCCTTTCTGCTAATTATTTTCCTGTATGAGTCAGACTGAAATCAAAGGTAACTTTCTGTCAAACCTTGCTGACACTGCTGCAGTACGTGCACCCAGAAATCAACCTAAACCATTCTCTGTTCTCCTGAACCCCAGCATTGTCACACTGGTACTGCCAGGGACCAAACATGTCACTGGATGCACTCACTGCAGCTTTTCCTTTATAGGAAAGGCAAAAAAAAAATCTGGTCTGATGTGTGAGATCTTTCTAAAGGTGCCCTTACAAAAGTTCACACCAGATTATCTATTCAGTGAGATGACATCCCCCACCAAAATAATGCATAGTGCTGCAGAGGCTGTGTGTGGGAAAGGTCCCTGTGGTAATTTGGCCGGTGAAAATGTATTTATGTGCTTGGCATATATTTAATGTCATCTGTCTTCAGGTAAGACTGGGCATCAGTAAGATAAGATTCATGCTGGAACATTGTCTTCCTTCATTCTCCAAAGATCTTATGAGGTTTTTAAGGTCTATTTAATTTTGCTTAATTTAATGTTGTAATGAAAAGTGACCTTTTCTACCTCCACAGCATCAGGAAACTCGTGTCCCTTCTGGTGGATGGGGTCTAAATCAGAAAGTTCATCTGAGTGCTCAGCCTGAGCTTCAGGCACATTGGTCTGGTGCTGGTGCCACTCACAGCTAAGAACCAGCTGCAGGAGAGCAGAACTTTCCAGGTAACCCTTTCAGAATTTTATTCTGCACAATCCAGGGACTGCACAAGCATTTCTGATGTCCTTGTGGAGAATCAGCCTCCTTCTCTGCTCCTCCAGCACAGACCTGCTCTGCTAAACACTGCACATGGTCAGGGTGGGAAGCCCAGAATGGGACCCTGGGCTCTGGCCTAGGACAGGATTGATTAATGCATTAATGTGTATTAAAGTATTAAGGCACCTCGGCTTTTCCTGGTCAAAAAGCATAGGTGAGAGGAGAGGTGAAAGGAAAACTCAGTCCCCAAGGGGGAAGGAATCTGTACATTGGCAAAGTAAAGAAAATCTCAAAAATACAAATGTTTCATCTTGCTTATTGCTTCAATGATTGCTAAACTATGGAAAGAAAATTCCTGACCATTTTCTTCGAGGTCACTCGAGTTTCCCCAGCCTAAACTTTAGGCTGCCTAAGATGCTAAAATTTTCAATTTAATCCATGAAATAAATACGAAGTGAAAATATTCAATGAATGAGGAAAAAAAGAGTTTAAAGCTAATTGTGGGCAACTTCTGTGCAAGCTCATCCTCTGAAGGATCTCTCTGTCCCAAATCTCCTTACATTTTTCAAACTCAATGCCTAAAGCATATTTTCTTTTCCCAGCACTGCTAGAATTCAAGCTGCATCTTTAACTGGTTTAATGGAGCCACAAGGCATTACATTAGACAGCTTTTTCCTAGTTCACAGAGGTCATATTGACATGTAACTCGTGGCATTTCCTTGTTTCCAAGATAAGATAAAACCAAGGGGAAGTGTTCAGTTCCAGGTGAGTGGGAGAGGGCACAAGAAATGGGAAGAAGATAAGAGTGTTTGATGCAGGTGGGAATTTATCATGCTGGGTCTTTTTCCTCTCAGGTTGCAGTTGCAGAGGAGGCTGCCTGCTCACAGCTCCTCAGTCCTGCCTAAGCAATGGGAGCAGAAAAATAATGGGAGCAGAGGAATGCAAGCAAGTAAGGGAATGATCCAGTGGAGGAATGAACTGATCAAGCAGTGTCTCCTTTCAAAGCTCGTAAGGCTGCAGCAGGTTTTACTTGAGATGGCTCAGTGCTGGGATAACTCCCGGGGTCCTCTCATGTCAGAATTGCAAAATAAATGCAAGTAAAGGCTTGTAGTAGGTGGTTTTCAAACCTGTCCTCCAAATAAATTCCACAGGTGTAAAAAATTGGGTTGGATTTTAACAACAGGATGCAACTTCTCTTCAGCAAAGAGATTTATAAATCTCCTCTTCTCACTGAAGAGTCTTTTGTTCTGTTCTCCATCAGTGCAGCCTTGAGAGGCAGCCATGGCACTGGTGCCTCAGTGTTTGCTGCTGTCCTTGCTGAGTGCAGCTGAGCAATAGCACAAGGCTGCAAGATTCCCCTGCTCCAGGATTCCCTTCCCACGGGGAACAACTGCTCTGAGCCTTTTGTGCAGCTCCTGTAGAGGGGAAGATGTTCTCTCAGTCTTTTTCTTAGGATTTTCGTGGCATTTCTTGGACACCAGGAGGAATTTCTGCACAGAAAGGGCTGCTAAACTTTGGGAGGGGCTGCCTAGGGAGGTTTGGGGTCCACATCCCTGGAGGTGTCCAAGGGACACCTGGATGTGGCACTCAGAGCTCTGGCCTGGGTGACAAAGGTGGTGACTGGTCACAGGTTGGGCTTGATGATCCTGAAGGTCTTTGCCAACCCAAATTATTCTGTTATTCTGTGATTTTTTTGTCAACTCGTGGCTGTAAGGGACAAACTGAAGTTCATGATCAATAGCAGTGCACATAGACTTGTCTAAGAGTGGGGGTTTTTTTTGTCCAGTTATCTTGAATATGAGCTTTATTTTTCCTTCCAGACTTGGGGCCCACTCTTCAGTGGATGCCAGGGATTTGAAAGGCAGTGGGGATGACTGTGGGCATCTGACTTAACTTCCTGAATCACCTGGGCAGTGACAAAAATTTTGTCAGATTCCAGGAACATTAGCACCAGTTCTGGGTACAAGGATGAAACTCCTGCTGTTCCTGTAAATTCTGCTGCTTGTGTGCCCCTTGCTCCTTTATATTATGCAGGACACTAATTTTCATCCACAACCCCACAGATTTTGTTCAAAGCTTCCAGTCCCCCAGACAGATTCCTCAGCCTGCTACTGTGGCCTGAATACTTCATTTCTAGGTTTGTGATTTCATATTTGGCTCTACTGAGATGTGGATTTGCTCATATTTGTGCATAATTTACCAAGCCATCCAACTTACTTTGTATTGCTGGTCCAGTCTTTTTCAGTTAACATTCCCCACTCTCTATTCTTTACCAGTGATGTTTTCATGTTTGCTTTTCTCCCTGAGTCATTGATAGAAATATGAAGCAGCAGAGAACAGACCCTTAGGGACTGCACTTGAACCAGCTGCTAAACATGATTTCTATTTAGAGTTGCATGTGGAAATGCATTATTTAGCCAGCATTTAATCCATCCAATGACATAATTTTAGCATTTATTGGTCTGGTTTATTAATCAAGACAGCATCTCTAAACATCACAGACATACAAACATTTTTCATCAACAGCTGGCCATAAAACTGTTGATTTGGAGTTGCTCTGACAGTGCAAGTTGTAGACAAACCTTTGGTGATCAGCTTTGGGCTGAGCCTTCCTTGTTCCTCTGTCTGTCTTTTGCTGAGGATGTGTTGTTTGACTCTTCTGGGAGCATTTCCTACTCAGTTTTTAGACTCCTGATTTTATATTTCTACATGTGGCTAATGAAAGTCTAAAAATAAGAACCATTAAAACCAAGAAAATATCCATTTTCTTACTGATGGATTATTTTTTAAATAAGTAAAATAGCTAAAATGAAGATTGTACAGATAAACAGTGTGTGCTTTGGGTTTTTTTTTTTTTGAGATCTAATCATCATGCAAAGCAAGAAAATAATATTGCTTTATGATATGATAACAGCTAATGTTGAAATGTGTTAAAAACTATGGGTGAAACACTTGCATTAGTGTAATGCAGCACAGTTATTTCTCTGTTGTTAGGTTGTATCTAAGTAGGTATCTGGAGTAGCTTTTGTTCAGGAAAGCAGATATCTCTGAGGAATAATACCATGTGAATACCGCCTGAATTTAATAAGCACTAAATTACCTTCAAAATCTGATGGGAAAAGTTTCTCCTCAAAAAGTTCATCGCAGAGCAGCTCTGTCTCATCAATGTGTTTAAATAAAAGGGGGAAATAACCCTAATGTGTCCTGCTCCCAAATTTTTCATCATCCAATTAATATTTTACTAAGACATCATATTTAGGCAGAAAAAAAATGCTTTGGCAAAGCCATGGTGAGTTGTTTTTCCATGGACTGCCTGCTGTTGTTTCAGCTATAGAGCCTCAGGAGCTGCAGATGCAGATGAGAGTTGCCAACAATTCCTCAGCAGAAAATGCAATATATCACCTGTACACTCAATCTTGCAAGTTGGAAAACTGAATTAGTTATATAAATAAACACTCTGCCCTAGCTGTTCCATGGGAACTTCGAGCAAAGCATTCTAGACTTAGTGAAAAATGAAAAATTTACTGACAATATGTTTTGATAAGGGGTGCTAAGCTGCCGTCTGCTGTGTTAACACCAAGTCAAACACTCATTTCTGGAAAGCCAGCGCTGATTTTTTTCCCCCCTGGAGTGGGTGGTGACCCTGTGGTGGCACAGGAGGGTGCAGCTGGCTCCGAGCAGGAAGGGTTAAGCTTTTTGGGAAGTTCATTGTGTGGAGTTTCCCAGCGGGTGGCTCATCTGGCAGAGCCCATGGAGGTGCAGCAGTCGGGGAGCCTCATGTCCAGCAGCCACAGAGTCACCTAATCAGACGTGGCTGACACTATTTGACATGACAAGTCACCCAGGAAAGTGCAGCAGAACAAAAAAACATATTTTTTTTCCCCCTGAAAATTTCTGGTCAAAGCGGCTGCGTTTCCCCAGGTTTTGTTTGATAATGGGCAGGGGGAGGGAAAACACAAGAAAAGGTTTCCTGATGTAGAAAAAACACAAGCTCTTGTCACATGGGCACAATAAAACTTGGGCAGAGAGTGGTTTTTTTTGCAGTCTTTTCACAGGGGAAGCCCTTGGGAATGTTATAAATACATATCATGGTATTGGCCTTTTGCAAATATCGAGGTGGATACTGTATGTGAGGAGTTGAAATGGTTTTGAAGATCTAGTTTCCTTTAGGAGTAACACGGGCTGATAAAGTGTGTTTGTAGTAAGTGATCTACCTGCTTGCTTGAATTACACCTGCTACTGATACACCACTTACCAGCACTGAGCATCTGTAGAAATTAAAGACCACAGCCCAAATTAAAACTAATTTAAAAAAATAAATTAAAACCACAGCCAAGAAACATGCACGCTCTAAACAGGTGGACTCAAGGAGTGGCCATATAAAACAGTTCTTGGAATATGAAAAATAGTTTATAGGAAAGATTGAAAATATATGATAGGTCTATAAATATGCAATGGGATGATGGATTTCAGGGGTGTCTCCAAAACAGCAGGTGTGCTCTTGGCTGAATACCAAACACCCTTTTTTTGCTTTATTCTTTGTCTCTTACGGTCTTTAATTAAACCTTTTAAAAATCTACCAAGAAAGTAAACCTCATTTTTCACAGGAATATTTTTTCTGTTGGGGTGTGAGGAGCTGAAGGGACAGCAAGGATGCATTTGTGACGTAGGAACAAACACACATGGAACACAGGAGGGCTTCAGACAGGATCCACAAAAGAAATCAGACACCTGAGTAACTCTGTACCATCCATGCTGGAGATTTCTTCTGTTTCAAAATACAGTTCTGGCAAAAAAAGTTGGGAAAATACACACCCCTGGGTTTCACACACCTAAGGAGGAAGGTGTGTGAAAGGCTCCTCTTGCACTGGATTTTTTCTCTTTGCTTCTGGCTCAGTGCCATGCTCAGGACATGAGACACTAAATTTTCACAGGTATTCCAAATTTATTCTCAGGATGAACCCCAGCCTTCTTCCACTGCTGCTTTGCTTGAGCATCCACACACAAGGATTGCAGCAAAAAAAACAAAACAAAACAACAAAATGTAAATCCTGATGCACCTCCTTAAAGTAGGGATGTTTTTCACTTTCCTTGGAGTACTGTGTAATTAGAAATGTCCAACAAGTTTATGCAAAGAAGAGCTCAGCCGCAGCTTGGTTTTGCAATGCTGTTTTCTCTTTTTTTTTCTTCTTTTTTCTTTATTTTAAATCATTGACGGCTTCATTTAAAGATTTGATTTATATTGGATATTGTGACAATCCTGTAGGAGAAATGGTTGAAAGAGGTCTGTGAGAATTCAAACAAAGTAAGATATAAGAGCAAAAAATAGCTGAAGAATGTTCAGGTCCTATGAAAATTATCCCATAATTAAGTTCTCTGTTTTTCTATTTAGCCATCTTATTCTTTGTAGCCTTTTCTCATTCTTTCTCAGTGGAGTTAAGCAGGCAACAACTTATATGCAGGAAAACACAAAAGTGTAATATATGTATATATATATATATATATATATATATATATATATATACACATATATTACATATATATATATATATAACATATATATATTACATATATATATATATATACACATATACATATATATATATATATATATATACATATATATATTACATACATATATTACATATATATATATATATATACACATACATATAATGGTATAAAGCTCAGATTTCTATACCCAGGTAATGAGAAATCAACATTCAATAAAATGAAAGCATTTGTTGGTTTTTTTGTGTTTTTTTTTCTTGGTTGGCTGCTTGTTTGGGGAGGTTTCTTTTTTATTGTTGTTGTTGTTGCATGAATGTGGATTTAGGAGTTTAATTATAAGTCCCTGAGCTGGTGTTTTGTGCCATGTAGCAGCCAGATCCATGCTGTGATAAAGTGGCTTCTCAAGAAGCAAGAAACCGAGGTATCAGCTTTCAAGAAGCTGCCTTTTATTTTACTTCTGCAGTATTTATCCCCTCAGACTCCTGCCAAGCACAGGAGGAGAGGCAGCTGTTTAAAATTAGAACAGTACACATGTTAACAAGTGCCTGGACATCCCCTAGCAGAGGCATGGGAATACACTGGAAAATAACAGGCTTTGAAAGCTGCTTTAGCTGCACTGAAAACCGGTGGTGTCTGAGAGCTTCAGGTTTCTGTGTGTGACCTGTTTGCCAGGCAGGGCTCCTCAGCTGCCTGCACATTTTCTGTAACCTGCCAGGGAGCTGGGCAAACAAGGAATAAGCAAAATTGGCAGAACGTCCCTAATTTTGGGTAGGTATTGGCACAGAGCATTCTGCTCTAGAGGAGTTTCTGTGATGGAAGTGTTGTTCCCATTCGGAATGTAACATTGGGAACCTGCAGTTTCCTATAGAGAGGAGTTTTTATATTTAACCAAGCACAAATGGGTGTGCTGAGTTCGTGCCTGTGAGTGTCAGTCTCTTCTCACTGGTGATGAGTGACGACGCGGGAGGAAACGGCCTCAAGTTGTGCCAGGGGAGGTTTAAGTTGAAAATCAGGAAAAAATTTCTTTGTGGAGAGGACCATCAATCATTGAAAAGAGAGCTCAGTGGAGTCACCATCCCTGGAAGTGTTCAAAGAACGTGTGCAGGTGGCACCTTAGCGGTGAGCACAGCGCTGGTGCAGGGCTGATGGCTGGGTTTGGTGATCTTAGAGGTCTTTTCCAACCTGAGCTATTCCAGGATTCCTGGAATTGTGATCAGGATCCTGTAGGGGATAGTTTGGCCCAGGTAGGGCCAGTGCTCCTTAGTTTTGGGATAATGCTCTCACTGAGAGCAGGCAGAGCATCACTCACCCTTGCCCTTGCCCTGCCCTGGATGTGTTTGGACAGCTCCACATCCACATCTGCCGCCCCTTCCTGGCTCCCGGGGCTGCCTTGTCCCCAGAAAAGTCCTCTCAGCCTCCTCTCCCCCGGGGGACTGGAAACCTGAGCCCGTGAGCCTGCAGCTCCCAGGAGCAGAGCACCACATTAGCCTGCAGTGATGACCTGGCCAGTGGTGTTTCCCCAGGGGTCTCTCACAAGATATTATTTCAAACCTGGGATCTCCTTCCCAGAGCCTCAGGACCGAGTGTCAGCAACATCCCCTCTGTGTTTCCAGACCTGTTCCACCCTAATCCTCCAGTTCTCCTTCTCTTTTCCCCTCTCAGCAGCTCTGTGTCCAGGTGAATCTCTGGGCTAAGTTTGTTGCTGTTTGTATTCTGTAAACCCCACCCTTCCAAAAACATGGATTATTGGTGCTCTTAAATACATTGCACTTCCCAATTGATGCTTAAGGGTCATTTTTTCATGTTTAAAAACTTCTTCCTGGAGTTTTCCAAGTCTATAAATAAAAATCAAACAAAACACTGGTGGAAGGTGGAAGGTGGTAAGGTGGAAGCAATAGAGTTTTTGAAGGGGACAGTTGAGACCCAGCTGTGAGAATGAATCTGTTTTACTTTTGGTTAAACCACATGGAGATTAAGACTTTATTTTAGACAAGTCCTTGGCTAGTCCTAAGAAGCACTGTAGTTTCAGAAGGAGTCTTTCCAAAGTGCTTTTGTTATGTTGCCTGTTACTCTGACAAGAGGTTGCAGAAAAAAATAAGGTTAAACTTCAAGTTTCTTTCCCAGTTTCCTTATAATTCTATTTTTTCATGTGTGATACAGCCATTAACATCTGGATAAACAAAGCTGTCTTGCAGAAATTCTGAATATTTGAATTCCAGCTTAATAGATTGAAGGAGGAAACATAATTACTCTGTAAAGTATGCAAAAAGAATTATTTCTATTTTTATAATAGATCTTTCTGAATTAATTTGTATATATCCCTTTTTTCAGAGGGGATTGTTTAATTCCTGTTTACAAGTGTTTGACTTTTGTAACTATGGTTTTGCTGTAAGTTTCCCCCCCTTTTTTCCCCCCCTCTTTTTTTTTCCCATTCGAAAGCCATGCTGCAACCTATTTGTTCAAACAAAGATGATTCCTCTCCATAAATCATCATATGAGCTATTGGCTTCATAATCTTTACTTAAACCCAAAAATATCCACGTGGGTGCACAGCATTTGGCTAATTAATTTCTGATAATTTGCAATGTTCACAGCCAGCTGCCAGGGGCTCCTGTGGGTGTTAATCTGTTAGCCATGGTGAAATGATTGGAGATCTGCTCCTGCTGGTTGCCAGATAAATTCTTCCTATGACAATGTCACTAGGTTAATTAATTCAATTAATGACTCCCAGTGCAATGTTTTTCTTTGTCTTTTCCATTTGCCACAGGCTGCTGAACAGGTACTCCCAGGGATGTATTCTGAAGTTGTGTCACAGAGAAGGAATTATGTACCATTTGCATGTCTGAAGTGTCTTAATTTTTTAAAAATCAAGTTTGGTAGCAGTTAATTCCATCAGAAATTAGTTTGTTTTCTGTTTTCTCTTAAATGTAAGCAGTCATTTGCCATCACCTTATTATTTTCAAGTACAGTCATGAGTTTAGGTAACTTCACTAAAAATTAGAAAATTTTTACTCACTGTGTCACTTCGTTCTACAGATGTCACAGCAAATGAAAGCAAATTTGCTTTCAGCCTTGAAAACAGAAACTTCCAAGCTGGATCAGCCCTCAAATGTATCTGCCTTATCACCCCGGATCCCATAATAGAACTGTTCTCTCTTTTGAACTTCAAGAAGTAGAAAAATGCATCTTGCATATGGCTGGTTGGTTTTTTTAGCAAGGAAAAAAATGAAAGGAAAGATGCTCCCATAAGGGTATGTGGAAAGAATCTCACAGGCAGCCTCAAGGTTCCCTGTCTTGGATGCCACCTCATTTTGCTGGGCAAACCTAGGAGCGTTTGGAGAGAGCAGCTTTCACATTTTAAACTAGCTCATCTAAAAATGTGAGTAAAACATTTTAGACTAGCTCATCTAAAAATGTGAGTAAAGCATAGAGCAAGCAGAGAAATGAGAATGAAAGTCAGTTTTTCTTCTGGAGCAAAGCAGGGGCATCATGACCCCCATCCCCATCATGGTCTCTGTTGATCTGATCACCACCACTCCTTGGGCTTCCTGAGATCCCTGTGGATTTACATCCTAAATTGAGATCACCCTGTATTCTCTCTACTGTGTTTCCCATTCATGGCTTTATTTTTATTCCTTTTCTTGAATACGAGGTGAAAACACATTTGAATGGGAATTCTGGGTTTGGAAATGAACTGAAGCAAGTTGTAAACCCAAAAATCCACCACCAGTGAAGTTCTGCCCTAGCAGCTCTTTTGGGTTAGCCCCCATTTGTTATGTGACTAAATCAGAATAATTTTAATCAGCTGGATGACTGATTTGAACCCAGTGAAGGCTCCAAAAGGCTTCCAGCAAAAGCTGTGTCTTGCCCTGGAGCATCACAGCAACCTGGGGGAAAAATGCAGTGAGGAGCGTGTTGTGCTGTTACCAGGAGCTGCACGCTGGCTCTTAGCATCCCCAAGAGCTGAGGAACAGCTCACAGCTGATGCCACCTCTGCAAGCAAGGTGTGAACGTGGAAAGCCCTCTCTCTGAAGGATCAGAGGGAGCTGCCTGTTCCATCTGCCCTGCAGAGGAATATCTGGCAATTGTATTTTCAGAGACTCTCAGCTGACTCCCGGTGCTTTTCTCCTGTGCCATGTTCACCTCTCTGAACTGTGGATTCCAGCCTCTCCTGCCCAGGGGAGCTGAGGGTGAGGTGATCCCAGTGTCTGATCTCCCCACACCAGGTGCCCACCCTTGACCAGCCTGTGCAGGAGGGGAGGGAAGGGGCAACACCTCAGATTCACTGCTGAGCTCTGCCAGCCTTTGAACAAAGGCTGCCCTGAAGTTTATGGCATCTTCTGACACTTGTCATCTAATGAAAAGCCTCTCATCCCCCCGAGGGGGAAGTCACCACGTGCCTTTCTATAAATCCAACCCAAACATGTCTTTTTTGAAATAGAAACACTCTGGTGGTTGGTGTCAGGGCCCTTCAGCAGCAGCAGCTGCCCAGGAGCAGCATTTCATTGAAGCTGCTATTTCCCTGCAATAAATGCTGCCCTTTGTCTCAGGGAGCTGAGTGGTAGAAATCAGGATATGCCCATTCTGGCAAAGGATCTTAATTATGAGCAGCAGGTGTCTGTGCAAGAGAGCTCAGGTGAGGGGGCACCACAGCTCCTGAGCCTTGCCCTTGTTGTACAAAGGGAGGGCTGCAAAGTTCCAATTAATTATCTCATTAATGAGCACGGCGACCCAAGTGAAAGGAGAGAGCCTTGTCTGCTGCTCCAATTTAGCTTTCTCCACAAACAGGAGGTTAAAAACCAGTGATGCAGCTCAGCCTCTGAAGAGCAGCAGGAGACAGCAGCAAGGATGAAATTACTGTGGCAAACCTAGAGAAATCAATTTGTGGGAGTGTAGACTATGATGGATCATCCTGGTGGAGAAATTAATTCTTTGAGGAACATTTCTTCTGGATGTCTTGACCAGAGGAGCATCTTCCCAGCGTGTTGGTAAATGTGACCATCTCTGGGGAGGTGACACTCTTTGCCCTTCATTGATTTGAAAATGGGTAATAATTATGATTATTTCAAAATTTCTGTCAGCACACCACTAATCACAGTGAAAGCATTAAGGTTGGGCAAGTTGGGGGGCATAATTCATGGCTAAAATAACATGTAGATTAGTGTTGGGCTGTAGTGTCTCTGCCTCATGTCTGGCAGGCACACAGGTAAGGGAGGACACACAGGATGGTGCCTCCAGACCAGGTAAAAGGCACATTTTTTCCAGTCTCAACCCTCACCTGAGTGGATAATTCCATTTCTGTCTCCATTCAATGATGGTTTTTCTACCAAGGGTGCAAATACTGTACCATTTATTGAAAAAATAACCATTATTTTTCCTTTTTGTTCAAGTTGCCAATCTGTTTAGTAATGAAATGAATAAAAGCCAAGTTAGACACTGTGGTTTCAGCTGATTTAAGGTCTTGCTGTGTGAATCTCAGTCCTTGGTTGTGTGATGCAGCTCTGGTCCTGGCTTTGACACACTTGAGGCTCTGTACTGAGTCCGTTCAGCTTGCTGAGCAACAGGAAACCAGCCCAGAAAAAAGAGTGGCTGAGATCTTCCTTCTTCCTCCTTTGGTGAGGTGAAACCATCCCTTTTCCCCACCAGAGACATCATAATCCTCTTTTAAGCGGGGGAACTTTAAGTGATAACAGACAAGAGCCCCACATGTGTGAATAGTCTGGAAAATATATTTTAATTGTGTGGTAATTTTGGGTGGAGACCTTAGGCTATTTCTGGCATAACTTTTTTTTTTTTTTTTTTGGATTGGAGCAGGCTCTGTTTGCAGCCTTTCAGTCAGTCTTCTTCCCAAACTATTTTTTTTTGTTGTTTTCTTTCTTCTTTCTGCCCCCTCCAACTGTGGCAATATCTAAGCAGACATCTGGGCCCTGATTATGCACACCTTGTGTGGCCGCTGGGGCTGGTGCAAAGTGGGTGTTAAACAGAATCATTCTTCTGTGGCAGTGTTTTACACCCCCTGGGTAAATGATTACCTGAGGTCCAGAGAAATGAACTGTCAGCCTCAGTGCACCACAGTGCAGGTCTGCCACAAATTTGGAGCTCTGAAGTTTGAAGGAATCAAATCCTTTCCTCCTCTGGAAAAAAAATCAAACCCAAAAGAAAGAAAAAAATCTCTACCCACTGTCTCAGTGTGGGGGAAAAGCATTTGGCTGACTTGCAGCAGAATAACTGAATGGGTGACCTCCCATGGGAAACAGTCTATGCAAACAAATAATTCTTAAACAAGACCACTTCTCTAGCCCTGCTTCTTCGTGCAAAGCAATAATCCCTGATACCTTTTTCAGTAGGAAACTTCGGGATATGGGTGCAAGTTTAAAATTGGCACATCCTCTCCATTTGTAATTCTTTCCACAGCCAGGAATATTTCTGAGTGAGAACTGAAGCATCTCTGCTTGTTTGGAGGAAATGCTGTTACACAATGCAGGACAAAACAGTTCAAGCCACTCTAAACAGGATAAATGGATGAAGGCTTCAAGGTAGGATCATCTGTTTATTTACACCCTTTGTCCCCTTGTTTCCCACACAAATATATTCTGTGTTTAAAATTTATAAAGCTGGGCAAGCCCTTCTCACGCTGTTCTCAGTAAAATATTGCTCACTGCATCTCTCCGAGGGGCTGCTGACAAATAGGCTCTTGTTGTCCAACTTTCCCTCTGCTGAGGTTAATGATTAAGTGGTTCAGGAGGTTAATTCCTGGAGATAGTGTTGTCTTTGGCTTGAACAGATGTTGGTAGTGCTTTAATGTGGTTATCAAACTCTGCTGCCCTTCATCCTCTGCTCTGTGCAGCCCTGGGCATTGTTCCCCCGTGCATTCCAGGACCCCTCTATGGAGATCCAGCAGAGCTGAACATGCCATTGCCTCAGGGCTGCCTCCCCCGGGGTCACGCTGGGTGATGCCCAGATCTGCCACACAAACTGATAACAGCAAGATCTGTAAATATTTGGCAGTGCAGAAAGGTGCAGAATAACCTGTTGGGGGTCATCTGTAAAGCTGCTTTTGCATCATCCCAAGCCCCCACAGGGCAGAGCTTCACCCCAAAATCTGCCCCTGCTCCCCTCAGCACCTCCTGTCTCACCAGGATATGAATCTCAAGGGTGCCTGAAGTGTTCTGTGCTGTAACTAGAACCTCTAGCAGCCTGGTAAAACCCTGGGGGCTGGACCAATATTTGCAGCCTGAAGCTGCATTATTACAGGAGCTGCTGGATGTGTGCAGGAGTCCTTTATTCCCACATCCACTGCCTCACAACCAGTAGCAGCTTTTTAAAAAATGGCAAAAAAAACCACCCAGATAAACGATATAAGCTTTATGATTTCTATAAACAGACATTTAAAGGATTAATTTTAGGCTGGGCTCATGCTGGAATTGGTTATGTTTGAGGGTCAGTACTGCCAATGGCAGTAAAATGAGACATCATCTTGGATTTTACCTGTTTGTCATTTGTGAAACTGTAAATGGGGAGGAATTGTGGCTTTTTGCTTTTGTTTCATTACAAGCTGGGATGAAACTCTTTGTTGGCCTGTCATTAATTAGAAACTCCCTCCCAGCCTGTCTTTCCCTTTCTCTCTCTTCCAGATGAGGATCTTGCCTTTGCTCCTTCCTCAGGGCTCACTCCCTGTATTTGCTGTTGGTGCCATAGAGGATACATCTTAAATTCTGATTTAAAGGTCAGAGGGAACTCACAGCTCTGAGAAGTTCCCAGTGCCAGACACGAGCCAGCATGGGACAGCAAGGGTCAGGCTGGGTACATTGGTCAGTGGCACTGAACTGGGCACAGACATCCCAAAGTGCTCCTCCTCACCCTGCTGGAGCTGCAGCTCTGATTCCCAGAAGTTTCCACAACAATGTATTTAAAAAGTTTGTTTCTCCACGGATAATTTACATTTAGGTAACTGTCTGGATTAGGCTAAAGCTCTCTGTGCTGCTTGTGTCAAACCAGGGCCTTACAGAATCATGGCATGGTTTGGGTTGGAAGGGACCATAAAAGCCATCTCAGTCCACCCCGCCATGGCCAGGGACACCTTCCACTATCCCAGGCTGCTCCAAGCCCCAATGTCCAACCTGTGCTTGGGCATTCCCAGGGATCCAGGGGCAGCCACAGCTTCTCTGGGCACCCTGTGCCGGGGCCTGCCCACCCTCCCAGGGAAGAACTTCCTCCGAGCACCTACTCTAAACCTTCTGTCTTTTACTTTAAATCCATCCCTGTTTGTCACTCTGTGCTCTTCTGAAAAGTCCCTCTTCATCCTTCTTGCTTCCCTTCAGGCACTGGACGGCCACAATTAGGTCACTCCAAAGCCTTCTCTTTCCCAGGCTGGATAATCCCAGTTCTCCCAGCCCTTCCGTGCTCAAGAGCTGCTCCATCCCTCTGACCATCTCGGTGGCCTCCTCTGGATTTGTCTACACCTTATGTGAGATGAAAATTGTAGTGATTTTATAAAACCCTGGAGGAATACTGCCTCAAATATCTGTGGGTAAGCACAGGCAAGGAAAGATGGGATAGAAGGGAGTGGGAGGGGCAGGGACGGGGACAGGAGTGGGGACGGGGACAGGAGTGGGGACGGGGACAGGAGCAGGGACAGAAACAGGGACAGGCCAGTGAAAGGATCAGGGACAGGAGCAGGAGGGGAGACAGGAGCAGGGACAAGGACAGGAGGGGGGACAGGAGGTGACAGGAGCAGGGACAGGGCAGTGATAGGGACAAGATCAGGGACAGGAGCAGGGACAGGAGCAGGAGGGGAGACAGGAGCAGGGACAGGAGGTGACAGGAGCAGGGACAGGGCAGTGATAGGGACAAGATCAGGGACAGAGCAGGGACAGGATCAGGGACAGGAGCAGGAGGGGAGACAGGAGCAGGGACAGGAGGTGACAGGAGCAGGGACAAGGACAGGAGGGGGGACAGGAGGTGACAGGAGGTGACAGGAGCAGGGACACGGACGGGATGTGCAATTCCTCCTCTGGAACAGCAGAGGACGCAGGAGGGCCCGGCCCTCGGGTGGATCGGGGAGAAGTAAAAAAAAAAAAAAAAAAAAAAAAAAAGGATGAAAAACGGGCAAAATCGGGAAATGAAAGCTTTTATGTGCTTTATCCAATGTCTGACGCACAGGGAGAAACGCAGGCGAGCGCACAGAGCCGGCTGCAGTGCGATAAAAGGAGCAGTTGTGTTTCAAACCCCCCGAAAATCGCTGTAGCCCAGAACCTCATCCCCTCTCCCTGCCCATTGGGGTCCACTGGCACTGGGAACGAACTGGAAACGATGTGGGCACTGTCCATCCTGAGCAAAAGCAGTAAGTGGATCTGGACTTTCCCGGGGCTGTATTTTCTGCTGGTGGAAGAGGTTGTGCATCCCTGTGTGTGCCTTGCACCGGGATTTTAATTCCCATTTCTCCATCTCCGCCTGGAAATGCGGGACTCCAGCGGATGGGAAGGGTTTGATTTGCATGTGGATGTGTTTGATGTACCTGTTGTAATTGGTGTTCAGCAGCTGAGGACTGTGATGGGTGATCCTGGCTGGCCCTGCTCCTTCCCAAGTGTCTGCTCTGCCAGGACTCAGGTGTGATTCTCGCAGAAAAGCGGCCCCTCTCCCCTGCTGCTGATTTCCAGCTCTTCTCCGGCTGTGGTGCTTGTAAAGCACATCATTAACCGAGACTGGCTGAGAAGTAGCCTAGCAAAAGTAAGGAAATGATTTTCCTTCAGCTGGAGCAATTTCCCGGCTTGTCTCATCACAGAACTGCACATCTGCCTGTGCTGTTGTGGCACAGGAAAACCAGGGTGGAGAGGGGGATGTGACTCTTAGTCCTGGGCCAAGTGCCTTTTACCAAGCTGGTGCTGAACAAAGCTTGTTCTGAATTGGAATTCATGCCAAAAAACCCCAAAAAACCCCCAAAAAACAAGTGGTTGTTATCCCTGGAAGTACAAAATCCATGTTCAGCCATTTCCCACAGTGGGGGAGAAATATAGTTCAGAAAGAACTGTTCTTGTTTTGAATTCTTCCAAGGGAAACTGAGCTCAGACCTCCACCTCATGTGGCTGGGGGATGTGACTACTCAGCCAGAGCTGAGCCCTCTCACACCACAGGAGCCTGCCAAACCTGGGAGGAGAGTTAATTAACCATCCAGCACTGAGGAATGATCTTGGTGCTGGAAAAAGAAAGCAACTAAATGAAGGGAGCTGGTGCAGAGGAATGAGGGAATTAGGCTGGTCCGTGGAACAGAGCAGGCAGCTCTGCAGTGGAAAAGCACCATGGGCTGCAAGGGCCACGAAGAATTCTCCCAAGGCCCTTGTGAAGGCTTTGATGGAGGTGTTCCAGCATTTGGGACACGTCACCTGGGTTCTGCTGAGTGCCACAGGTGGCAGGAAGCAGTGACACTGAATTAAGGCCTTGCCATAGATCAGTCACACGATGGTTTGGGTGGGAAGGGACCTAAAGATGATCCTGTTCCAACCTCCTGCCATGGGCAAATACACTTCCCTCAAGGCTACAGGGAAGAAATTCAAGTCACGTTCTGAAAGAATTGTACAAACCTCAGTGAAAAGGAGAAAAGTGAAGTATGAGTAAGTGATTTGGTGGAGTTTTGGAATGGAGAACAGTAATTTCACTTTGGCTGAAGTGCCCTAATGGAGCAGAAAGTCTGGAAGTTTTGTTCTTCATGACTGTCAAGGCATAAGGAAAAATCCAGTTTCATTTTTTCCCCCTTGATTACAGGTGTGAATTTTCCAAGTCAGCTAAGACAGTGGGGTACAAAGATCACAGTAAGATAAAAAAACAGCTGAATACTTATAGGCATTATCAGGTCCCTTTGGAAAGCCTTGTTGGCTGGTGAGTGTATGCTTCATATGTATCTTTTGGGAAAAATTTGGAAAAATTTTGGAAAAAAATGAGTTATTTCCTGCAGCAGAACATGGGAGGGCTCAGGTTCTGTCAAAGTCCTTTTCCAGGTCACTGTTTACTTGTGATGCCCCTGTTATTTAAAAGTCTGCTCCACTCTAGAGGATGAAAATATTTGTGGGGCAAAGACGTGCCTTGGATCCTCTTTTCTTTGCCCAGATCCCTGGGTGAGGCATTTTTGCACTTTGAAACAAGGAAAGTTCACAACAGAAATGTTCAATTAACTGTTAAACGCTCTCATCAATTCAGGGATCATTTCCAAATCTGATGGATGAGTTCAAAATCTCCAATTCATTCTAACCATCAGGCGGAAAAACAGTTGAACTCCTGAGGAGAAAAGAACAGATAAATGCTGGAATGAACTTCCATATCTTTGAGAGGTGCAGTGCTCTGCAGACAGTGAGTTATGAACAGGAAAACTTCCCAACTGTGTATTGTAAGCAGAATAATAATGGGCAATGGCTCAAGCTAAGGGTTTTTTCCTCTGGCTTCATTTAGATCCCAGTTTAAAAGGCATGGAGTTTATTTTTGTGTACACACAGGGAGGGTCTCACACCATGCACAATTGTATTTCCCATGACAGTAAAAAAAAAAAGGAAAATCCTATTAAAACCAATAATTAAAAAGTATGCAAATATTCAAGTGGAAGAGTAGAAGCTGAAAGAGGACTTTATGAATTCTTGTCCGAGTAATTGAGTAATTCCTTGAACTCTGAAAATTAATGCCATTTTTGAGTTAGTTTATTTGGACAGTTAGGATATATTCTGAATTTTTAATCAGTTCTGTTTCTCACAGGTCCATCCGCTGGATTCACACTGCAGGAACTTCTGAGAGAGTTCTTAATTAATGTAACCCATAAGCCACTGAAAAGTGAGTGGAAACAAATGCAATTCCCTGCTCTGTAAGGGTAGGATTCTGTTTTGTGTCAGCAGAGTTTTTAAACTCACAGATTCTATATTTTATTAAAAATAGGTTATGTAACATGAAAAACCATTGTGGAGTACATTTTTCTGAATCCCATCACAGTTTCCTGTAATTCTGCATTATGCATGAACAGACTCAATTATATTTTCTACGAGATCTTTAGACTCTAGCTCCACTGGTTTCCATTCAAACCTGCATTTTGAATATGCTGAGCTATGAATTAAAAACCCAAATTCCAACAAAACCAGCAGTAGGTGCACTGATAGCAGTCTTTTTGCCTGGTAATATCCATCCTGTTACTTTTCAGGATATCCAGATTCCAGCTGTTTGTGCTCTTATGGAGCGATGTGACCTCACATAAGGGAGCTATTCAACACAGAATAGAGGTCAGTGTGTGTTTGCTTAAACAATCATTTAAATAGTAATAATTTTAATACAAAAATGTATCCCAGCTGCTCAATGGGTTTCCAGAAGCACAATGTCCATTCTGTGCTTAGGGTTGTGTGGGAAAGACCAGGAACCTGGAAGAGAAGGAAGAGCTCTGCCTCCCATTTTGCAGGAAGAAAATTCTGTCACTGAGGGATCAAGAGAGAAACCCAGGCTGCTTCAGGGAGTTGCTAAAGGACCTAAAATCAGTGAGTCTCAGGGTGCTGTTCTGTGATGCAGCTGAGCTGCTAAAGCTGCAGGTTCTGCTGGAAAAGGAGACTCACTGAGCCAGGGCAGGGGGTCCAAAAGCCAAAATCCCAACTCGGCCCTACTCCTGGGACTGGGAGAGAGGAGAAGGCCACAGGGTTCCCCTCACTTTCTCCTGCTGTGTTTTAGAGTGGTTGCAGAGCTCTGAGGATGCTCTATGGGCCTGTCCCAACATCACGATCCCAAGGTAGCAGAGGTTTGAGAATGGAAAGGGATCCTGCCCTGGTTCTGCTCTGGCACCCCTCCAGCACAGCTGCTTGGATTTCACTCTTAGATCTGTGTAATACATCAACACTGAAATGAATTCCACTGTGAAATAAACTCTGGGCACACGGGAATAAGTTCAGATGGCAGAAAATGGCATTTATGGTATGAGTGTATCTCTTCCTATCGCTTGCCAACTCTTTGAAATAATAAACTTCACTAGTTGACACAAATGTAAGTACTAAAGATAAACAGATCAGCACCACTTTGCTTGGTTTTTACAGAATAAAAGGCTCCCGTTATTTTCAGAGCCTGATTTTTCCATTTCCCTTAATGCCCTGACCTCTCTTTAGTGGCCTGCTTATTAGTAACACTTTTGGGAGATTGTAACATCACTGAAAGCACGGAAAATGCAATTCCTCCAGCCATTAATCCTCATCTTGATGCTACCTCCACAGCACAAAGCCTCTCTCTCTTTTACTCCTGGCTTTTTTTCCCTCCCTCTTTTTCTTTCCCCTTTTTTATCCCCTCTGTTTACCCCAGTGTAGCCACTCCACGAGGTAATTCCCTTTGTGACCAGCTTGCTGCAAACTATCTCCTATTGACACTGGCTGCAATTTTCAATTAAAGACAAGAACTTAACTTTAGTGGAGAGTCCTGTAGAGTCCAGCATTTGGGACTTAAGATTTGCTTTAAGAAAGCTTGAGACTTTGAAGTTGGGAAGCTCAGAAAGAGCCTGGATGAGGTGGAGAAGTGTCTTTAACAGAAGAGCTTTAAAGCAGAAAACATGTTAACCCCCAGGCTCTGGGGCTGCGCAGAAACAAAAGGTAGGAAAAGAAATCTCATGTAGAAATGAGGTACAGGCTGGTGCCCAGAAACCTGATTTAAGTGGTTGACTTAACTTTGTACAGTATAATAACATCAGTGACATAAAAGCTGGGCTGCTTTTAAAGAATATCTTGAAGTGTCCAGTCTAAACAGATTAGGCTTGAAGCAGAAGACTGTGAAATGCCACGTACCATGCTGTTAAAGCTTATAAAAACAAACTGTAGGCAGAAAGAACTGTAAGCTTTTTTTTGCTAAATAAGCAGGACACACGAGAAATTATTGTCAGACAACGAGAAGAATTTCAATGTACAAAATTCCCCATACAGTTTCTCTTTTAACTCTGTATATTGGGGTAGCTTAGGAGACTGCAAATCAGGTTTCTTTTACTTAAAAGATGGCATTTTAAAGGTATAATTTATTTTGTCGGTACGTACCAGAGAGTAGGTCATCTAAACTGGGAGATTTTCTGGCAACATTAAGTTATATATTATATATCTATAACTATATCTATCTATATATCTAAATCTCTTATAGTAGGTAGGAAACAGTCCTGACTATTTTTGATCCTCTCAGCCCCCAGCTGAAGAAAAACCATGTCTAAACCAACCTTTTTTTTCAATTTCTGTCATCTCATCAAGCTTTAAACCCCCTACATGCTGTCTGCTAATAAGAATTAAATCATGTAATAGCCAGTGGATAAATTAGCTGAGCACAAATGCAATGCTTTATTTAGCAATTTTTATCATTATTTCGAAGCATCCAAGAAGAACAGGGTCTGAAAAGTTTTAAATCTGAATTAGCTTAACTACTTGTGACAAGTTTACACATGAGAGACATCGAGACTGTGTGTTCTACTTGCTACTTTGAGTTTCGTCCTGGCTTTCTGTTTGAAAGATCCCAGCCAAAGTTAAATCAACCCACCCTTTGCTGGTTTCCAACATTAGACATGTCCCCAACTCTTTTTTTTTTATTTTTTTTTAACCTTGCTTTCAGGCTGACTTTCTCCCAATTGAAATTCAGTTCCTGAATGGTCGGTTTTTCCCTTGCTTCTAAACCTTGATAAAAAAGGGTTTTCTTCACTCACTCAATTTGATGTGACAGGGCCCTGACATGAATAATGGACGTGTTTCTTTCACAGGCAAATCAACTTAATTTAGCATGCTTTTATACTTTCAATAGCAAAGCCACAAGCCTGTAAATTCCATGAGATCCTTTAGGCTTGCAGAAATCTTTAGAATTAGCAGAAAATGTATAAAGTAAACATTACTTATTTTGTCAAAATACTTGAATAACTTTTATACAGGAGCTAGAGATGAATATATCACTGCCTAATCAGATTGTGATTTACATGCAGTTGAGGATGGGCTGCCTGGATTCAGCCTGCCCTTCTGCTTAGGGAGAAAAGAGGGGTAGGAGGACTAAATAATCAAATAGAATTAAAACCCCAAACTTTCTTCTGGAGGTGAAGGAGAAAAGCGGAATTTGAAGAAGAGGTTTTTATGCAGTAGAGGCTCTGTCAGGAGAACTCCATTCTCTGCCCCTCCCTAGAGAAGTCGCTGCTTTGCAGCTCAAGAAATGAGGAGAGAGAAAAGAATATTATTTATTATCTACAGAGGAGGGTGAGAGACCAAAACAATCCACCAGCTTTATTAAATAACCTGCCTGTGTGCACTGACAGGTATTGTTTGGGAGAGGTCAGACCCTTAGAGCCCTGATGTCACAGGTTTATGAGTGGCAGCTCCATCTCTGTCTCACTTTGCTGTCCAAGGTGTGTCAAAGCAGTGCTGGAAGATTTCCTTTATTCTGAACAACAGCAGAACTCTTCTTTGAAGCTTCAGAGAGCAGCTCTGGGCTCCTCCTTGGCCATGTGTTTTCAGGATGTACCAGGACCGGCTGGTACCTCCCTTTTGACCTAAAAATAAATAAATCTGGTGTGAAGGCAACAAATGCAAGGGTGAGCTCTGCTCTCTTCCCCCACAGAAAGGCAAGCACTGGAAATGAGGGGAGCTCTCTCAGCTTGCCCTTTTCACCTTTAGGACTCATCTCCCAGCACTGCTGCTGGTAGCCAGCAGCCTGGTGACACTATCAAAGGAAAACAGAGGTTAATTCTATTGTCATTGCTTATTATTGTAACATCAGGCAGCTGTAACAGCCCATTCATTAAAATATCCTGGTGGTGAGTCAGTGAATAGGAAATAGGTTGGTTTGGGGTGTACAAACTTTACTGCTAAAAATCATTCAGTTTGCATAACAGAGTGTTAAAAAAATAAACCCTTTCTTTGTAGAATTACATAAATAAAAGAGAAGCTAGTTTAAAAAAGGGTCTTCTCAAATGAAATGCTGCTTGACTCGAAGCCATCAGGCTGGGTAGGGAAATGCAGAGATGCTCAGCTGCATTCAGCCTTGCTTGCCTTGGTGCAATCAACGTGGCTAAGGGGATCCCACATACCTCCAGCTCTGTCTGTAGTAAGTAGTCAATCAGCCAATTAGGGGAACCAACAATTACAAATTGGGGAAGAGGAGAACAAGGAAAGAAGAGGAAGGGGAGTGAGTCAAGGTAGGCTGAAATCCCTTTGAAAAGGTTTCCAACATTAGCTCCCAAAGAATTACGTTCTACCGTACCTTGAGTGATTTGTTTCCCCCCTTCCCCCCCTCCCCTTTTCCTACTCGTTGGGTCAGTTAATTGGCTGATTAACTAGCAATTACCTCTGGGACCAGCTCTATACAGGGGCTCTTTTAATCGAGAACTTTATCGACAAAGGCACCAGAGCAAATTCATCTCTGGTGCAAGCTAGCTGGAGTGAATGGCCTGACACCCAGGACAAGGTTGATCCATTGTACCACAGGCACTGTGTTTTTAAAGCATTTGATTAACTCAGAACTTTTTGAAAATTACATTCCTTTTCTGCAAGATCAGTTCACTTTGGGTAGGACAGGGAACAAGAGCTGGGGAGGGAAGTTGGATGGGCGATGTCTGGAGCAGCAATTTCCTGCAGCCCTGGCTCTGGGTGGTGACAGAACAGCTCCGCAGGGTGACACTTCCCTTTCTTCTCAGGCTGGCACTGCTGCAGGCTTGCTGGCACGGGCTTTTTCCTCAGCATGTGCACAGTGAATAATTGGCAGCCCCGAGGGTGGGGATATCTCTTATCATTGGCTTGGTGTGCACAGCTGAGTTCTCCAACCAAGGGAGAGGGCTCCTAACAGTATTTGGGTCTCAGCATAGATAGTAAAGCAGCTCAGCTGTCCCTGGTCCCTTTTCAGCCCCTGTTTGACCCATCTTTTACATCATTTTCCTTCTCCTCGTTCCTGACACTCTGCTGGATTAATGCAGCCCTATCAAACCCTTGGGGTTTTGTGCTGCAAGAATCAAACCCAGTGCATTTATTGCACCAGAAAGCTTAAATGGGACGTTGCAATTAGAAATCCCCCACTCTTGCATCTGCCTGTGCTGTCTGGAGCTGCTGCTCTGCTGGGAAGGGAATGCTGAACTGGGCTGGAGCCTCCACATGGTTACCAGGCAGTGGGGAAAGCACGATGCAGGAGGGATGGAGATCCTGTTCTGGGAGAGCCAGCTCTGAGCACTGCAGCCAAAAGGCAGAGGATCAGATTATTGAGGGATCTGGCAAATTCCCTAGAACACTGGGGCCTGGCAGGAACACATCCCTCCCTGCATGAAAGGAGCTCTGTGTTTTGCAGTTTCAAACAGCTCATGGGTTAAAGATGCGCCAGCCTGGGAACAGAACAGCTTAAAGACCAGGAATATGGGATATCTGTGGGGAGGGAAATGGCAGAAAGAATGGCTTTTCCCCTTGCTATGCAGGGACAAAAAACCCCATCCTGCTGCAGATGAGGCAGTGACAGGTCTAGCAGCAGATCTGTGTCTGCCATCCTGATTTTGGAGTTCCAGATGCTGCAAGGAGCAGCGCAGGTGGGGCAAAGCAGTTTTGCAAATTTAGAGACAAAAGGCAGGGGTGTAAGTCATAAATGTGGTAGTGGATATTTTATAGAGGTAGAGGGACAGAGGTGGGGTGCAGAATCACATCCTGTCCCTGTGCAGCTGTCTGGAATTAGTGGTGGCACCTTCTGTAGCCAGCTGGAAATGTCCCTGTTTCTACCTGGGCATCACCTCTGCATGGCTGCTCACTCTCAGCCCTGTGGTGAGGGCGCTGTGTCAGTGTTCTCTTGCTACAGGCCAAATTTTCCTGGCTAATCCAAGCTGTCCTGTTAAAAATGTTTATGCTACAGTTCGCTATATAATAAAAAATGATGGTATTTGCAATAAAGCCTAGTTAATCTTTTTGCTTTCAGACTTTTGAACTTAAAATGAAAGATTTGGGTTGGAAAAAGGAGAGAAAAAGAGGGGGAAATCACTATTTTTTTTCCTAAAGAAAACATGCTGTCAGGTTCAGGGAGCAGCTGAAAAAAATCAGTGGAAGAAAAGCCTTATCATAATTGGTCTCCTTACAGAAGACACTTGCTTTGCTGAAACAACTTTTATCCTCATAGCGATAAGAAACTTGTAATAGAATTCCCAGGATCTGAGGGATGTGGTTATCAGAGGGAGAAAGTAGCTTTGCCTATCTTTGAAGCCAATTCAATCCCACGAGGTATTTTTGAGTCTGAGAACACCTGATTACCAGTTTACACATGAACTAGAGAATAATGCATTTGAATTATCGTAAAAGTGATAAAACGTGTTCCTCAGATCCAGACAAAGGCTGTCACTTTGGTGGGCACAGCTCTGGATTTCCCTGGAACACAGTTCATCCTAAAGGTGGATATTTATCGGTGTTGTGGAGGGACTTAGTGGATAACTCACCAGAAACATGGTGGATTACTGAAAAATATTCCTGTCTTTAATGCTAAAGGGCCTAGAACCCTCAGATTAAGGAGAGATATTCCTCAGATTCCAAATGGGCTGCATTGAGGCAGGAGGCCCGACAAAATTCTGTTTATAACCTTTGAAAAGCAATGTACATTTGCCCTATAAATTAAGATCCAAATTTACAGGCAGGAACAATAACCGTGCTCCTGGCCATGAAGGGAGGAAGGGAGTGCAGCAGTGCCTCTGGTCCATCTCAGTGTAGGAGCTGGTGCTTCTTTACTCCTCCTTCCTTCACCTCTGCTCTCTCCACAAACCCTTCCAAGAGTTTTTCAGCCATGACAGAATACGAAGCGAATGGGTGACATTTCCAGGAACATATCCCAGGACCTGCTAAAATCAGGATTTGCTATAGGCTGGAAAAGTTCTTTGCATCCTGAGCCAGTGGAGGTCTGTAAGCCAAGAGGTGAGTGCTGTGCTGGGCACTTAAATGTTCCAGTTCTTCTGTCCTTGCAAAGGCAACGAGAGAAAAGGGATTTTGGGTCAGTTGCTTGGGGGAAGATGATCTGGAGAAGGCACAGTCAGTCCTCTGCAGCAAAGGACACCAGTTAGGAGCTTTATCTATCTAGGAAAATGCACAGCCTGTTAGGGGTGATAAATAAAAATGATTTCTCACAGCTTTTGAAACTCTGCTTGTCCTGAGCTGGACAACTGTCAGAGTGATGGTGGGAAGGTGTGGTTAGTGCGGTTTTGGGGCTTGCTAGAGAAACAAGGACCTGCATGCACTATGTAAAAACCAAAAGAGTGCATGGTGTGTCTTATTCTTATCCCCTACCCCATCTGATGTCTCTTAATGTTGTGCTACCTCCAATATTCTGATGGGGTGGAGGGAGAGGGGTCTGTAATTGGTGCTAGTTTATACCTGCATGGTGTCATCAACTCACTAGGAGGGAAAGTGGCCTCTTTTCAAAGGTGTGGGATGGCAGATCCTCTCCCAGCTGCAGACTGGGATTCAGACAGATTTCATTCACTGCTGAGCACGGAATAGACGTGTAAGAAGTGACAGTATGATATCACAGATCAGGATGAGAGAACTGGTTGCTTTTCAGTGAATCAGTGAGTTCCCCCTTGGGATGTGCTGTGCCTCTGCCCTGCACCCCTTCTGCTCCCTCCCACCAGTGCCAGGAGTGGCCACGATAACACAAACACGTTGGGAGCAGTGATATATACTGTCACCTTCCTAAAAAATGAAAAAATACAGGAGTCCAGTGCTGCTGTTTCCCTTCTCCTGCCCCCATGCATCACTGCAGAGGCTCTGAACAGACGAGCCCACTATTACAATGTTGTCAGAGCCCTGCTAGTTTTCTAGTTCATATCCTTGTTCATGCTGTTTGCTAAGTACTTGTTCACTGTGACAGCTTTCAGCAAAACAGAACACACTGAATGCTTCTTTCCAAACAGCTCTGTCCTGCTGGGCTTCAAGTGAAACAAGCCCTTCAGACTCCATCATGTGAACTTTTCATAAGGAACAATCTCCTTTAGACAATTCCTTTCAGAGATACTATCCGTGAAACTGGGACTTGGGGATGAGGTGACATCACAGCCTTCTTCCTCTGGCCAGGGTCATGGCCACCAAAGTTGTATTTGTTAGGAGCCTCCACATGGCATGGTGCATGATTTCCTTAATTACCTAATGTTTCCCCATTAAAAAAAAAATCTGCAACCACTTGAGAGTGTATTTAATATGTTTTCTCTTGAAAGAAAAGCAAAGGCTTTTGTGCAGGCCGTCAGATCCTGGCTTGTGAAAATCAGAACTGATTAATGAAAACATAACTAGCTTGCAGTTAAATCTTAAAGGCAGATGTGCCAGAGCTGGTGGACCAAGACAGGCAGATCTTTGCTAATTCCCTGGTTGGTGTCTGTCCCTTGTCTGCTCACCTGTGCCCTTGGTGGTAGCAGCCAAGTGTAGAAAATGGCAGGAGGTCTGAAGAGCAAGGCAAGGTGTGCAGGTCCTTACCACTGAATTAGCACATAAATGGGGCAGAAAAGGCTGGGTTAGAGAGTCTGGGAATGTGCAAAACCTTCACGTGCACTTCAGCACAAAGAACTGAGCCCTGGGGGTCTCCTCATGCCTAACTCTTGAGGGCAGACCTTAAAAATGTTCCACCACTTTTCCAGGAGGTGGAATTGGAATTGCTGATCCATGAAAGGTGTCCCAACCCAAATATCACTGAATATCCACCACCCCAAATACCTGCCATGCTTGGGAAGGGGAGGAAAAGTAATGTGGTAGAAGCACCAGAGAAGCTTGAATATGGAGGAAACTGAGGGGAAAGAAAAGTTTCAGGTTTAGGATTGGATGCAGAAAATGGTCCTTTGGGTAGTGATGCATCCCATTGATATAGGAACAGAGATTTAAGTGCTTTTAACTAATCCTGGTTTGTTAAAAAAGTAAAAAGATATCTCATGAGCAACTTGATATTTTATTCTGGTATTTCTTTTATACTCTATTAAAGAATTGTTCGTGCATTTGGAAGGCATCACCCTTAAATTACTTAAAATGCTAATTGGAAAACAAATCTAAGAAAAATCAACGCAAGTGGTGTTTGGTCCTTTATGAGAATGTGATAATAGTGTGTCAGCTGCCTGGTGACATTTGTAGCTGAAAGCTCCTTGTGTATCCAACTTCCATGATGAAATGTATGAGCATTATAAACTCCAGAATGTGTCGTTCCCTTAACTCCATTGTATAAGATGTTGTTTTGAACTCAGATGGAGTTTTTTTCCTCTGTGCTTCTCTAAATGTTATTTTCTGGACAAGGTTTGATGTATGTGGCTGAATCAATCTGTTGGCCAAATTTACAGGGCATGTGATTTATATGAAAATTTTGTCTATAACATATGTACTCTTTAAGATACTTTCTGTACCATCTTTGGATGATACTAATTATATAGGCTGAACTTTTTACTTTTTTATGTCCAGAAGTAGCAATTTATTTTTTTTCTGACTTCCTATCAATCTTCAATCATTTTCAGTCAGACCAGGGAATTCCATCACTTTTTTTTTTTTAGTCTGGCCAATAATTCAGGACTAAGAATGTGGAACACCAAAGTGGTAGGTCTCCCTTTTAATTCCACATGCTTCTAATGAGAAATATTAATTCATAACTGCAAAAAGTTACGCATTTTGCCTGCAGGGTTCTAGATGAAGTCAGTAAAACTGGGGCAAGCTTGGGGCATGAGTTACTGATGATCCTGTGGAAATTTGTGCACACATGGAGATGTTCTATTGCTGCTGTTGTGGAAGCCTTTCTTCTTCCCAGCTGTATCCCACCTTAATGAGAAACCACTTCCACGTGCAATTTCACAGGTATTTCTGTGCCCAAATAAAGAAGGAAAGTCTGGGGACAAGTTTTAAAGATATTGAACAGATAGTTCTTCTGCTAGATATTGGTCAGAGCATTTACAACAGCTCAGTATTTGTGATTCCCTCACTGATATGGAAAAGGGAGACCATCCTCAAATTCAAGTGTTTATGTTTCTTTTCCTTTTCACAGCTCAGTGATGTGCAATTCCCACTGAGGGCACTGAGGTTTTTTTTAACACCAGAATCTAAGGTATTAAAATTATTTTAGCAACCATTAGTGACTAAGAATTAATCTTGCTAAAAATCAAAGAAAAAAAAGAGAGAACAACAGAAGCAAAAGGCCTCTGAAAGAATCTCAGAATATTTATAAATTAATTTGCCTTGATGTCTGTTCTAAATGTAACTTTAATGAAATCATACTCGACACTAGTAATACTGCTTTGGAGTGCTTTGATTTAAAATATTCCTTGTATCCTAAGCTGTCCAGTTCACATTCAGCAGGGACAGGCAGTGGTACCAACCAATTTTATGGTCAGCCAGGTGTGGGACTTGGTCACAGAGCTTGGGGCTGTGTAACCTGTGCTGGCGTTGTACGGGACCTCATAAATAACAATTGACTTCTGTTTTGTGTCCTTTGAACTCATAGCAGAGCACCCAGAGGAAAGGAGAGCAGGAAGAGAAATGTCTGCACGTGGGAGAACTGGAACACGGAGTTATCTGCAATCGTGTATTGCATTTATTTGTGCTGTGACTCCTGTGCTCCCGTTTCCCTTCCGGAGCGCCCATCCCAGGTTTCAAGTGCGGGCTGGAGCAAACACGAACAGACGTGGTATTCATTCAGCTGGGGGTTTCTCCCACTCACCCCTCCGCACTCTCTCACCCCTCTCCAAACTGAGGAACGCACGTTTCCAACTGGGGGGGATGAGGGGATTGAGCTTTGTTCTAAGCAACCCTTGCTTTTTCACGATTCATTAAACCCTTTCTCCCTCGCGTGTAATTGGACCCCTCTCATTTACATGCATGAGGGATGCATAACTCTGCGAGAGGTGCTGTGCTGGGGGGGGAATAAAATAGAAAAAATAAAAAATAGAAACGAGAGGAGCCAGCCCTTGGGCCAGGGTGGAGCAGACAGGGGCAAACTTGGTGAGGGAGAACTGGGAAGGGAGAAAGGAAATGGGGGATGGGATGGGATGGGATGGGATGGGATGGGATGGGATGGGATGGGATGGGATGGGATGGGATGGGATAACGGGACGGGATAACGGGACAGGATGGGATACTGGGATACTGGGACGGGATGGGATACTGGGTGAGCTCCACGCTGCCTCGCCTGACCCCGGGGCTGGTCCTGGCTTCCAAGTGACCTGGGCTACCCAGAAAAGGCAGCAAACAGCCTGGGAGAGTCTGCACAGGGGCACCCAGTTGGTTAATTAATTAATTAATTAATTAATGGCGCAGGTTGCTCACATCCCACCTGCCACAGCTGCCCTGGCAGTTTTGGGATGCTGGAAGGGAGGAGTTCCCTGTTCCTCCCTTCTCTTGCACTATGGGAAATAACCCTTCACGGCCCATGGATTTTTTTTTTCTCCTTGCAAGACAATGACAGAGTTCTAGTCAGAGTTAGAGTTTTAGTTAGAGTTTAGTTTTAGTTAGAGTTTTGTTCATGGTGAGGAAAAGCCTTCAGCCAGACGGTGAAATATTTAGCTGGTGTTTTATATTGCTAAATTTCTACTTAGGAAACAGCAGCTTGCTCTTAGGAGAAACTGCTCCTCTCTTTCTCTGTGTTGCTTATCTTTCGCCAGCCTTAAAGTTGCTGTGGTAATGCTGAGCTGTGTTTAAAAAAGGAGCTAATATTATGTCTGGCAACTCCTGATTTATCAGTGAGGTGGAAATATAATCAAGCTTGTTATGATCTAGATACTGAACAGCAAAGCTTATTTTTAAAGCTGTGTTTTTTTGGCTATATAATGAATTGAACTGCCTGGGTAGGTCAGATAAAAAATGAGAGTCTGGTATCTGCTCTGCAGGAGAGGGATCATTCCTTCTCCAGGAATACCTGCTCTTCCTTCCAGCCCTCCCTCAGGGGAACAAGCATGATACTTTTCCCGGTAAAAAAGGAGCTGACTGGTGCTGTGGGCAAAGTGTAAATACTTTTACATTCCAGAGGAATTTGTGGGGAGGGACTCTGCATGACATGGAGCCTTGGTAATTTACTTCTGGAGACAGAAGTTGGCTTTACATGTCTTAAGAGATGCTGCTTTATGGTGGTAATAATTTGGTAATTTTTAAACCCTTAACAGAAAACAAGGAATGTGATATGGCCCCATGGTGTAGCACTTAGAACTGTGTCTTTTGTTAAGATTTTTTTTAGTTTTTATTTTTCTAATGAATTTTTTATAAACAAGTTGAGTACCTTTGATGGAAGAAAATATTGAAACACTATGAGGGCTAGTATTTGTTTGTGTGCTGTCTACGGGAAAAGTTTTTAAGGAATGAAATAAAAAGAACACATAGATGTATTAATGAGCATTTCTTCTAAGCTCTTACTTTATATGCTCAAACCCATCTTTTAGCTTAACTTCTATTTAAAAAGTTGAAAAAAACAAGGCAATCCCTGCAGAGAACAGCCAGCCACACTTCTGAATTCCAATGCGTCCTTCTAGATGAGCGCCTTTTATTTTAAATGGTAAAGTTGTTCCTTTAATCAGGAGACAATACTTATATATTAGTTGTACTGGCTTATAATTGTAAGAGCTAAATGATACACAAAACTGGATACACATCTTTGCAGGCCGATAAATGGGGAAGACTGAAAGCAAAAGTAAACACTAACCTTGCAAAATAAAAGAAGTTAAAAGATAAGTGTTAAGGACCTTTTCCTTTTTTTTTTCTTTCTTCTTTTTTTTTTTTTTTGAGAATAAAACAAGATTTAGTAGCTTTCCACTTAATTTAAATGAAAAGAATCGCTACCTTACATATTGCACTGATAATGTGGGGGAGAGGGAAAACAAAACCGCCTTTGTGGCACTGACACCTCCTTTAGTTGTTGTGAAGAAACTTTTCCCCTCGGTATCTGCTAACCAATTCTAATTAATGCTGCACATTCCTCCACTGAAATCATTTAATGCATAACAAGGGGGTGGGAAAAAAAAAAAAAAAAAAGAGAGAGAGGGAAGAGATTCTCAATGCTGATGATTGCCCTGTTCAAATTATGGGAGTGAAAGCCCGGGCCCCCCTAACCTACTGTCTATAAAGCAGAGCTTTGAAAGAGAGCTGCGCCCTACAAAAGCTGTCAATCTCTGCTGCCCCGAAAGCCTGGGTTCACATGGATTCCAGTGACAGCCCTCCTCCCCCACACACAATACATCAATCTGTCTCTCCCCCCAGCACCCACTGCCCATTGTCCAGCCCGCAGGTGCCTCACCCAGCACCCACGGCCGCCCCTGGGAACGGCGGACAAAGGACCTGGATGGGCAGATGGGCTGGGGGATCCTCGGGCTCTGCCTTTTTTGGGGTGTCTCTGCTGCACGGTGCTGTGTCCCGTCCCTCTTGGCTAACCTGGTCGCTCGATGGAAGGGGGGGGTTTGGTGTTTGGGTTCTCGTGGCTGGAAAAGTGGGTGTGGAGATGGATGGTGGCGTTTCTGAGGGGTCAGGGGATACAGGGGCAGCAGCTGCTCCTGCCCAGGGAGCTGGGAGGGAGCTCCAACTCTCCTCCCAACACCTTAATGGGCAAACAAGCCTTGGGCACCTGTCTTGTCACTGTTGGGGTGGATGTAACATATGAAGGGATGGCTAATATCTGTTTATTACAACAGCATGCTGTCTTTTCTACCCTCTACAAGGTTCACACTTTATTCATAGGTTACAATAGATCAACATAATGTTCATTGGTGCAAAACTGTCTCCACCACTCTTTTTCACAAAATTTTTCTAAAAATACTTTTCCCATCTGCAGGTCTCTCTTCTTCTCTTCTCTTCTCTTCTCTTCTCTTCTCTTCTCTTCTCTTCTCTTCTCTTCTCTTCTCTTCTCTTCTCTTCTCTTCTCTTCTCTTCTCTTCTCTTCTCTTCTCTTCTCTTCTCTTCTCTTCTCTTCTCTTCTCTTCTCTTCTCTTCTCTTCTCTTCTCTTCTCTTCTCTTCCTCTCCTCTCCTCTCCTCTCCTCTCCTCTCCTCTCCTCTCCTCTCCTCTCCTCTCCTCTCCTCTCCTCTCCTCTCCTCTCCTCTCCTCTCCTCTCCTCTCCTCTTCTTCTCTTCTCCTCATACCAACAGCCTTGGTAAAATTCCTTTCAGAAGTGAACCTTATCAATAACTCTCTCTGGCTCACAGACCAGCTGTAAGCCCCTTCCACACTGTCTATTCTGAATTACCTGTGTCTGTCTGGCACAAGGGCAAGTGGGCACCCAGCTGTCCAGTCTTGGTGGCCCTGAGAGGAGCTGACTGCTCACTTGGTTCTGGGCAGTGAAGGGCTGGCCCAGAACAGCACCCCAAGTTTTCTGCAGACCTTGAATAAACTGCTTTGTCACTTCTCAGCTGGCCTCCATGTGAAATGAAGGTTTTTCTCTTCTTCCCTCATTGATAGGAGCTATAAGTGTTGGGAGACAGGGATGTGTCTGTGTGATTGTACAGGAGGAAATTCCTGCCTTAAATCAGTGCCAGCAGTAAAGTGGATGACACAGAAGGGCTGCTGAGGCTCAGTGATAAAGGTGACACTGGTTCTGCTGCTGCTGTCCACATCTGAACTGTGAATGTGCCATGTTCTGCCTTGCCCTGGGTGCCTTTAGATCTGCAGGATTGGGTCGGGTTTGGAGAATGCAGAGAACAGCCATGGAGCCTGGTGTGACAGGGACCTGCACAAGGAAGCTGAACATGGAGAAGAGGGAGCTCATCCCTCACATGCTGCTCCAAGAGCTGTGCAAATGGCTGTTACTGCTGGCTTTTCCCAACTCTTTAGAGCACAGGACTTCTAATCTCTCCCACTGGAAATACACTGCTTTCTCAAGAAGAATTGTCACTCTACATTTGCTTAGTACCCTTTTACTGAAGTTAAAATTTGCATGAAATAAACTGCTTTCAATTCCCCTTTACATATATCAAAACTAAGCAAGCAAACAAAAAATAACAGCACGAGCTGGACTTCTTAAAGCTCCTTCCCAGATTATTTTGTTCTAGGGTGTCCCAGGGAGTCTCCCTTTCTCCTCAGCAGTGCCACAGCTCCGTGCTGCAGAGCTGCACCCCGAGCTGCAGGTTTGGCTCAGGTGGGTGCTGAGGGCATCCCACAGCTCGTGGTGTGGCTCCTGCAGTCCTGAGCTGAGGGCAGGCTAATTGCTCAAATATTTCCTTTGCACTTGGTGAGGTTCTGCTTCAGTGGCTGCAAATTAAAGTGACACTGCAATTCAAGCCAGCACAATGAAATGATGCTCCTGCTGCTTTGATGTTGGTCCTTAGATAGATAACGCCTTAAAAATAAGAAAAAAGAGGAACTGCTGACTAATTTGGTACTAAGCATCAGCCAGAGATCAAAAATGACCACGTGCAGAGCCTGCTGGTAAGGAGCGGTGATAACATCTGTAGGCAAAGACAGGTAAAAATCCTCTGGTTCACCTGCAGCAGTTAAGAGTGTTCCACGTGGCTGGCTGAACAGCTACATTTCAACTTTCATTTCATTTGGGTGTTTATAAACACCAGCCAGAGCTGGGGCTGAGAGAAACAGCAGTGCAGCACAGTCCAGGTGAGCCTATGGATAAAACTGTTTGCTTTGAGCTTATTTAAGGAAAATATCCCAGATCTAGGATGCTCTGTTGCAGTGAAGCAAGGAGCTGAGTGTTTGAACAGAAATGGTTTCATGGCCATTGACATTTTCTGTGTTGGACTGACAGAGCAGCTTCAGGCAGATTTTGAGCCTCCTGCCAGAATACATGGCAAAAGTAAATTCAAGCTGGTTTCAACAGTTTCATATAGCATGAGGACAAATGATCTCATTGACTGCTACTTCTGCTTTCCTTAATTCTCCTTCAAGTTTGGATGAGTGCATTCTTCAGTGTATCAGAACTTAGAGAAGCTTAGTTGATCCAAGTTGAGCTTTATTTACAGCAGGTTCATTACCATTGACTGATGTCAATAGTAACTTTGCCCTGGCTTTAAGTGTAGGACAGAGTCTTGTATTGGAGGCTTACAGCAATTCTCACCCTCACTTCTGTGAATGCTGCTGTCAAGTTGCAGCTTTTGTTTCCTTTTCAGGACTGGGTTGGCTCCAAAACCCTTAAAAGATCCAGTGTTTAATACATTTCACTAAAGACAGGTGTGTTCAGCCTGTGCTGGGACAGGACAACAGTGCAAAATAAAAATTAGCTGGATAACGACATGCTTATGTCTTTCTCCTGGACCTCAGCTTTTAAATTGTTGTGATGTCCTGGGATGACTTTATGGCACTGAATTGTATCCCCATTCATCTGTTTAGCCCAGAAACAAGTTTTGTGCCTTTAAAAGTAGATATGACAGCAAAGTGGGGGGGAGAAGGAAAAGCAGTGGAATCTTTTTGTGGCTGTATTCAAAAACATAGAGATAAGAGCTTCAGTTTTCTCTCAGTGTGTATTGTCTGCAGCACAGACAGTGGGAGACAGCTCTCCTCTGCTTTTAGTTAGTTTTTTTTTTTTTAGCCTTCTGAGGCAGAAAAGTTCCCTGGACTGTGGCTTTTTTTCTTTTCCTGAGCTGTTCAGCCCTGTTCTGGATGAAAACCCAGAAGAACACCAGGAGCTCACACCTGTGAGCTGCACTCCAGCACCAGAGGGACTGAGAGACACTCAATGAGCAGAGAAACACCCACAAAAAAAAATCTGTCTCTGAATTTTCTATCTCTTCAGAAAAACAAGATGTTCCATTGTTAATATATTAATTTTTTCATGTTTTTGAGTACTTTGCTTGTTAAAAAACAATTTCCCCCACTTTTGTCAAAGGAGATTTATGTCCCAAACAGGTGGGGGGAAGTGACGTTGAATTTTGCCCTTTAGGGAATCATTCCTTTGGAAGTTCCATTCCAGATTTGTCCCAAACCAGGAGGTGTGGGAAATGTTTCCCTGAAGGCAGCAGTCCTCCAAGGGGTTTTGAGACACTCTTGCCTTGAGCAGGCAAAAACCTTCTTGATGTTCCTGACCACTTTGCTGTGATTATCTGCACAAGAAGTCAGGGTCTGTCAGTCCTGGTTACACAGTGCTCTGAATCAAGCTTTATTCTCCCAAACTCAAACACCCGAGAAGAAGTTTAAATCTACGGGTACAGGAATAAAGAAGTATAAATACAACACCTCTAGAGGTAGCTGCTATCACCCAACACTAAATAAAACCCACAGGGCTGGATCTTCAAAAGACCTATCTTCTTTCCTAAATAAGAAACCTCTTGCATACACACAGGTTAAAAATAAAGGCACAGCCTGGACACTGAGATGAGCTCAGTAAGATCTGATGTACGATTTGCAGTGAGGAAAGTGGAGCTGAGCTATAGAAGTGATTCATTACCCCTGCATTCAGCCCCAGCACAGTGTTGCAGACAGTTATTCTGGGCCTTAATTGCTTCTGTTAACATCATATTCTAGAGCTCATTAGTGATAAACAATGTGTATTAATATCATTCAGACAAGAACTAAAGATTAAGGTGGAAATCCATTTGCTGTGATGGCCATTAGTCAATTCAGAGCTGTTGAATGATGCTTGAGAATCTAATATGAATTGGGAGAGTCAATATTTCATCAGGCAGATCCTCTCATCCTCCTGTGAAAAGTTCTTTGTCTAAAAAAAGTTACTTAATGAAAAGTGTGTGCTTGAAAAGGACACACACAAAGTACTGCCCTGCTGGTCTCCAGCAGTTTCAGTCCCAAAGGGTGGATAAGGCCTGGTTTGGGTCTGGTGGAAGCATGGCACAACAATTCCACCAGGGCAAGTCTGCCCCAGTGATGCCAAATTAATTATTTTCAAATGTAGGGACTTCTCAGTTTCAGTTCTATTTTCTGGCCCAGGCAGGTTACTTTTTATAAGTGAATACCTGCTGGGATCTCTCCAGATGTGAAGGACCGAGGGTGTAATTTATTTTTTAGTTTGTGCTTAATTAATATTGGGGAGACCCCACAAATGGCTCAGCACCAGGGGGATGAACAAGAACAGCACCAGTGGCACAAATATTCTCTTAACACTCACAAGTGTTGCCTGCTCCCTTCTCACACACCATTTCTTCTCCCTTTATTCCTCAGTGCCAGAAAATGTCCATTTCTCTTCACAACTCTGCTTTGAGTGTCTTTTTCTTTATGATGCAGAAGACCCACGGTGCTGGAGCCTGTCTGATCTGAGGAGCCAACGTGGTGTGGGTGATGGAAAGGCAAAACAGCAGCTGCAGTCCTGCAGTGGGCCAGCTGTAGAATTTTGTAGTAAGACCTGGAGTATCTTCAGAGAATTCCAAGAAAAACAAAATTTGTAAGATTAAATTTAAGAAACTGCCTTTTTAAAGTTTATTTTTTAAAAAATATATTAGAGAGGTAGTTTGATTGTTGAGTTACTTATAAATCAGGAGGTCTGGAAAGGAGTTTCTAAACACACATAGCCCATCTACAAGCAGGAGTTTCCTGCCTCCAGTGAAGGTGTGATTTCTTAATAATAAGAGGATTGTACACTGAAAGGTCTTGCTTGGGTGGGCTCATAAAGTATCCTTGTTTGGAATACATCTCCAAGATAAAATTTGTTCAACTCTGGGAAAAATGTTGCAAACTGTTTATACAGGAGGTCAGAAAAAAATGACCCTAATGCTGCCCATCTTAGCCCTCAGAACCCAAACTTCTGTGAAAGTTGGGAAGGTGCTATAAAATCAGCTGGATGTATTTGAATGAAATGACCTGTGATTTCTCTCGGTAGCTTTCATGTGTGCATTGCCTGTCCCTCACCAAAGGAACACAAATTTCTGCTGCTATTTTTGTTTGTTTGTTTGTTATTTGGGAAGTGATACAATAAAAAAATTACTCCACCCCACACCTAAGGAAGTCAGCTAAAGGCTTCTGCTATCAGAGATCACCTTTTGCCCGTGCTGAATGTCTGCAGAGGTGTTTGGGGTGATAATTGCTAATGTCAGCACAATGATCTCATGTTTAGCCTCCGTTTTTATTTATTCCCCAGCGCAATCATTATTTTCTCTTTTCAGCAGCATTAAGAGGGCATTTCAGGATTTCATTACAGGAGGCTGCGCGGCTGAGTGAGCGGCTGCCTTTGCCAAACCTCCGGGCTTTTCAGAGCACAAATGCCTCGAGTTACCCTTCTCACTTGGCTCAGCGAGAGCCTCTAGGTGTCCAATACCCCCGGCTAATCCTGCTTTTATTCCTCCCAGCTGCGGGCTGGATGGGCTTTGCAGCTCCCGCGGGAACAGGCGAGCAGTGCGGGGCTGTGTCCCGGCGAGGGAGAGGCACTTCTGTCCAGAGCCGGGTCCTGGGACACCCAGGGAGGGCTCCCTGCGACCTGTGGACAGGGAGTGCCACCTGCTGCGGGCAGGATGCTCGGGAGTGGGAACGAGACCGAGCAGGGTGCTCTGGGAGCGGGTACCAAACCGAGCAGGATGCTCTGGGAGCGGGTACCAAACCGAGCAGGATGCTCTGGGAGTGGGTACCAAACCAAGCAGGAACCAAACCGAGCAGGATGCTCTGGGAGTGGGTACCAAACCCAGCAGGATGCTCTGGGAGTGGGTACCAAACCCAGCAGGGACCAAACCGAGCAGGATGCTCTGGGAGTGGGTACCAAACCCAGCAGGGACCAAACCCAGCAGGGTGCTCTGGGAGTGGGTACCAAACCGAGCAGGAATTTACATCTGTCTCAGGTTTTTGATGATTTAAGTTTTAGCTTTCATATCTTCCAAATTCTGCACTGCATTAGTATGTAACTCTGAACTTCATAGAAAGTGTTAGCACGTTCTCTTCACGGTTTAGTTGTTCAAAACAATCCTTTTCCAGCCTGAGAACGAAGGACACCACTGCAGCTTCAGCCCCAAAAAGTGCAAACAGCAGAGAACTGAGGAGAGAATCTGGGAGGATGGGACTGCAGAACCTGGAGCTGGAACTGGACAATTAACCCCAATATGTAAATGGACCAAAACTTAGAAAAGTGTGAAAACTCGTGACCCATTGTCCATCTTGGGTGGAACCACAGCTGGGCTCTTGCACTGCCCAAGGTGTATCCTGTGAAGGCCTTTTGATAAATCCCTGCTTTATTCCTTTAACACTGTCTAGACTCTGTTCCAGGTAGCTTCTCCAGGCATCATTTTGAAATGCTGGAATTGTCTGCTCAGGCCCTGGAGGGCCCTGAGCTGTGTGGAGATGCCAGGGATCCCTTTGGGCTGTGATGGTGTGATGTGGGACCCCCTGCATGGGGAGATGGAGCTCTCAAAGCTGTGACCTCCCTGTGGAGCAGCCCCAGAGGAGCTGGCAGCAGCAGGAACAGCCCCCTCAGCTGTCTCTTGGCCAGGCTGAATTCCTGCTGGGGTCTGTGTTAGCCCATGGAAGAGGCAGCACATCCAGAGACAGGTGCCTGGCGCTTACCCTGCCTGCAGCAGGGAGTTTTAGAAGCTGTGCAGTGATCCTTGGTTCTTCTGCCATCGTGTGGCTGCCAGAGGGATGCTGGGCTGTGTCCTCTGTGCTGCCAGCTCCCTCCATCACCTCAGTGCTCCACCAGGAAAAGGGATTTGCAGGACTCAGCACAGAGAAATGCTGGGAAGGATCCCTCAGCTTGGGCTGGAGGAGTTTGGGAGCCTTGTCCCCACAGAATGTGGGGTGCAGGGCACAAACAGGCTCCAGCTGCTGGTGGAGAAAAGCAGGTGCTGTTTTCAGCCACCACAACCTATGTCCAACTCTGGGGTCCTCAGAAAAAGGAGGACATGGAGCTGTTGGTGCAAATCCAAAGGAAGCTACGAGGATGGGAATGGAGGGAGTTGGGGTTGTTCAGCCTGGAGGAAAGAAGGCTCTGGGATGACCTCATTGCAGCTTTCTGGTGCCTAAAGGTGCTCCAAGAGAACTGGAGAGGGACTTGGGACAAGAGTCTGGTGTGACAGGACAAGGGGGAATGGCCTTAAACTGAAAGAGGCAGGTTTAGATGGCATATTGGGAATAAATTCTCCCCGGGGTGGTGAGGCCCTGGCACAGGGTGCCCAGAGCAGCTGTGGCTGCCCCTGGATCCCTGGAAGTGTCCAAAGCCAGGTTGGATGAGGCTTGGAGCACCTTGGGATAGGGGAAGGTGTCCCTGGCCATGGCAGGGGGTGGGACTGGATCATGTTTAAGGTCTGTTCCAACTGAAATCGTTCCATGATTCAGCTGTGCCCTGCTAGCAAAGCCGAGTCCCCACTGGGATTGTTACTGGGCATTTATTAGAGGCCAAGGAAAGCAACTGGGAGATGCAGAGCAAAAAAGGCAAAGCTGTTCCAAATCTTCTGGTCCTTTCCAGCAATTTTAGGGTGGGAATGACTGGAATGCAAACAGGAATATGTATGGAAGCACTGGGAACAAACCCTCGGGTGTGTGATGTGGTATAAATGGATGAAATCTGTCTAATTCACCCAAATAGGTTAAATCATGTTATCGAGACATATTGTAAATAAATACAAATTGTGCAAATCCCCTCCAGCCTACAAAGGTACAGAAATCAGAGCCTTAATTTTTCAATATCTATTTACATTAAAGCAGTGCTACTCAATTTATGACTGATTTAAGGTCTTGCAAATAAAATGTATTTCTGTAAGGAGCTGAAGTTACATTTTTGTCACTTGTTGAAGAGAAGAGAGCAACGTGGTCCAAGAAGACCACTTGTCATGAAGAAGGGAAGGAAAAGGCAGGAGGACATTTCTTTTCCCAGCTGTGATGCACAGAGAGGAGGAGTGATGCAGCTGGGAGATGAATGTGAGTGAAGGCACTGCTGCTATAAGCACTGGCAGCACAGAATGGGATCTTCCCAGCAAGGACTTGAGTGAAAAGCAGCATTTCTCTCCCTTCTGACCATCCTTGTCTGGGGTGGTCTTGTTCTTCTCACCAAGGCTTGAAGTCCTTTTTCTATTGACACAGCACAGCTCGTGTGGTCCCTTGTGAGGAACTCGGAGCAAAACTGCCATCAGAAGAGCACAATCCTTGGGCCAAATGTCCCAAAGACAGATCTCCCTTACCTGTCCACAGGCATTTATTGCTCACAACACCAGACCCAGTTTCCTCTAGGACCGCATTGTTAGAGTAACGTGGTAAGTCTTTAAAACAGAGGGCATCCAGCATTCCCTAAGGACAGAGCCTGACCTGGAGCAGTGCTTTGGTCCTTTCTGCACCTTGCAGTGTGTGTTTGCACTCAGGGTACAGGACAGTCCTACAGAAAACTTCACCGTGTCTCCTTGGCAGTAGCCTGCAGCACTGAACACCTGAGCTGGATGCCATCAGCAGCTTCATCACCAGGTCAGAACTGAGGTGCAGCTTAAGAAAGGCAAGCACTTATTCCTCATGGCTCAATGGCATCTGAAGAAGTTCTTGATATGTTAGAAGGTGTCCAGAAATTGCCTTTTCACACTTTTCCATACCTTGCCACTTTCCTGTTAGAAAAGGGAAACCCTGAAAAACCACAGAGCCACCTTCTTTCCTTCAGCAATGGTCCAGCATGGCAGGACACCTGGTACTCAGTGGGGTGCAGCTCTCAGCCCAGGTTGCACCCTAAAACCACAAGGTACAACACACAGGGAGGTCGTGGCATTGTCCCCTACACGTGCAGAAAGGTGCCTGTTTCATTTGTGCCTTCTTTTGATTTTTCTGACAGAGCTGAGTCGCTGACAGTGCCGTGCAGGGCATGGAGCAGCAGCTGCTCAGTCGTTCACATCTGGCTGTGTCTTCTTGGGGTGTCCTGTGCAGGATAGGGAATTGGACCCAATGATCCTGATGGGTCCCCTCCAATGCAGCACATTCCATGGCTCTGGGTATCCCTTCACACCTCGAGGCTTTCACCTTATTCCCAACCCTCTGCCACCTTCAGAGCAGACACAGAGCCACTCTGAGAGCACAACAGTCACTGCACAGCTGTCTGGGAAAGCTCCTTCCCCTGCCTGGCAGCCACAACTGCAGGGTGGAAAGAAGATTCATGTCCTCCCCACATCTGTCATCTCACCTCCAGGACATTCCTGGGTGAGTCCATTTTCCTGACAATCTCTCCCTCCCCAGAATAGGAGACACAATCCTCCAAACCACACCCCAAACCATGAGTTTCTAAGCCCAAATTTAAGTGTTTGCACATTCAAGCACTAAAAGCTGCTTCATACCTTCTCCACTCCAGAAGGTGAAGGACAGAGAGGATGCAGATCACAACTTCAGAGCAGCTGAACGTTTCACTCCAAGGGCACTGCCCCTCCAGAGCCTCTGCCCAGCATTACAGACACATCAACCCACACATCCCAGAGCTCTTGGCAGACCACTTGCTCCACTGTGCTGCAGACAAAAGGCTCAGAGCACTCAGCAAATGAAGATTTCAGAGAACACTTAATTTAAAAGCTAAATATAGTATCAGAATGGTGTTTGACAATGCTCCTCTAATAAAAAAGTAATTTGCACAAAGATTCCTACCTTTCAAATGAGATTTTGATGCCTGATGAAAGCAATTTTTCAAGCACCTTGTTTTCCATTCCTAGAGCTGTCATTGTACCCACTATAAGATCCCAAATGCTGTATTGACTTGAAATAAAGTGAAAACCTTTAAATGTCCATGCTGAAGCTCAGGCCCCTGAGGCAAAAAACCCCAATGGGGAGGCTGAGCAACACCTGCATTACCACAAGACCAGGTCTCCACAGGGTTCCCACCTGCCCTACAGGACATGTCTGCAGAAACCACACTAGAATTGTGATGCACAGGCCCACAGTGGATGAGAGAGAACAATTAATGGGTATAAAACTTCACATTGTTTCTCAGCTGAAAAAGAAGTCTGGGAATTTGGAAGGCTGTTTTTTCTCTTTTCACTTTTTTTTTTTTTAAGCTGCCTAGTATGTCGGGGGATGGGGGGGGGGGGAGAAAAAAACGTAGAAAAGAAAAAGAGAATCAGCCTTTGCATGTGATTCATGTCTAAAAACACCCACGCAGCTCGTTGCACTGACCTCAAAAGACAGAAATGCTGTAGCAAGACATTTCCAGAGAGAGAATCCATGGGCACTAAACCACTATGAACAAAGAGCTCACGAATTATCAGCTCCTCTGAGCTAATCTGCCAGGCAAATAGTAATACAATCACTGTTGATCCCCAAGTCTCATTGTTTCCAAGTTATACTAAATTTTTTGAAGGATGGGAACTTGTCACTGCCTTCAGCAGATCTGAGCTGGGAGAGAAAAAAAAAAAAAGCAAAAGAAAAAAAAACCTAATAAACCAAGGAAACGCTTTTTTCCCTACTGTGTAAGCAAAGAGCGACTGGGCATGGCCAGAATGGCAGAAATGCTTCTGGGTGTTGCTTTCATCAGGCTATTGAGGAATACTGCTCTCCAAACACGGCATGGCCAGGACTGCCTGCTGTGCTGTCCCAACCCGTCACGCATCAATCTGCTCCAGATTCAGGGAGAAGGGAAGGTCTGCAGGGGCTGTCACTGCCCTGAGCCTGTGCTCTGGCTGCCAGCACAGTGAAACCTCATTTTGGATGGATTTCAGGCAGGAGGTTGCTGATGCCCTGGAAATGAAGAGGATCTTCAAGGCCAGGCACTGGCTCATCAACCAACCATCAGTCTCAGCAACCAATCCAAGCAGGGATGACCATCCAAAGTAAAATCCATCCTTTCCTCATCCCGAGTGAAACAGCAAAGGAGGAACTCACTGCGTGGCTATCTCCAGATGGATCTGCACGGATAATTACAAACTCATCTTCTGTGGTTTAGAGAGCTCTCAGCTCCCAGAACTTGGTTTCCAACCTCTTTCCTCCTGTTTCATGTGTTCTCCAGCCAGTTTCTGACTCCCCTGGGAATTTTTGGACTCCTGGCCAAGCAAACCTCTGCATGGAGGTGGAATCACCGGGGGGTTTGCACAGGGACCCTCATTTGCTCAGTGCACATCCAAGTTTGGAACTGTGGCCCTCAATGCTCACCCCAGCCAATTCTTCCTCAGAAAAAAGGAGCAGGCTGCAGCTCTCTGTGGTGTTGAGCACCTCTGTCCAGAGACAATGAAAAAGCTGGAATGCCTTTGTTGGGAGCCTTTTCCAGGTGAAATCCACAGCAAGAACATCCAAACATCAGCCACGGTCTCAGCCCTTTGAAGATGGGGAAGCCTCTACAGCCTCAGGCTCCCAGGGTCACAAGATATTCATAACTAAAAAGAGAAATCCCTCCTGTGACAGTCTGAGCACTGAGCCTCCCAGTCCAGACCCCTCTGAAAAATTCCCTTCTTGGAGTTATTTTGGAATGAGATGACCTGGACATCAGAATAACGATCTCTTACAATTCATTAAAGCCTTACCTGTATCCAGGAGAGCTTTTCACATTGTTAAACATTGTTCTGGGAAATTCATGAGCTAAAGATGATTGTGCCTCAAAAATGATGTATGCCTGAGGGTAGAACATCTTGTGAAAATACAGAACAATCTCAACATGCAAACCTGACATTTTATCCTAAAAGATGAATGAAAAACAGTTACTAATGCTCTAACATACAGTTTAAGAATTTTATGAGAATTTGCCTTTCATTTTCCAAATAGAAATAGTTTCTACAGTGAAAAAAAATAAAAGCTTGTATGGAATAATAAAAAAAAGTAAGTTTCTGAGTTTGAGGGATCATAAGTCACATGCCTGTCCATCAGTTCCTGTGTCACTTCTAACAGAAGTTAGAGGAAGTTAGAAGTTCTAACAGAAGGTGAAAGCAAAGGCAAGGAAAGTAAAGAGCAAGACAGAACAGAGATACTGATTGTGTCTAACACCTCAAAACCCTTTCAGCTCCTGGGACTGTGAGCAGAAGCAATCCCTCTGTCTCTAGCAGCACTTTAGAGATATCTTTCACACACTGACCATTTCCCCTTGGATCCTATATAAACATTTACTTCCCATGATTTCCCTTTGCAGGAAGATCTCCAGTTAAGCCACAGGCTGAGTGAACAACCACAGCCTTTTCCTTGCCCCAAACAGCTCCTATCAGTTTTGTTGGCTGGCTCCAAGATGTTTTTGATGGGAAAGAGGTCAGCAGTGAGTGCCCAGCCCCTGCCTCCACTCTGCTCATGTTATTTGCACATGATGTGGGCAGAGAGATGAGATTTTTGGGGATGCTGAATGGTGCAGCAGAATTGAGTACACTAACATAAAGCCTTTCAAGGGACTGATAGGTTCCCTCCCAAGTTGTCACAAGGCAAAAAAAAAGAAAAAAAAATTCAAAGCCTTCATTGTCAACCTTTCTGCATGAATAAACAACTCAGAAATAGCAGAATTCCCTTTGATACAAAAAACCTGGCTTCTGCTAAGCGGTGCTGTTGAACAAGCAGCTTCTGTGGCACTTCTCCTCTATTGTTTCTTCCCAGAGACAAGCTCTGTGCTGTCCCCATTGCAGGTGATGCCTGTGAGGGGTGAGAGGGTGCGACAGGCACTTCACAAGTTTCTTTTTTCACCTGTTCAGGGAAGCAGAGCTCTGAAGCTCGCAGCCCTGAAGTGATTTCTTGCCATTTCCTCTCTTTGTGCTTCGCTGCAGGTTTCCACCTCTGCTCTGCAGCACCCCAGGGAAAATACATACTACTTGTAAGCTGTCAAGGCAAGGTAGCTCACTGAAGGAAGTCATAATCAGGAGGCTAAAATTAGCTGTAGAGCAGGCTACATCTTCACTGGGAAATACTGGGATGCTGCATACTGATCGAGGGGGGAACAGGGAGAGCAGCCCTGGATGCAGTGGTTAGCAGAGAAATGACAGAAGCAGCATTTCCCTTCTCCCTCCTCTGCCCTGAAATATTGCTATTTTTAAATTTCTGTATTCTTGGCCTCTATCCATTTTAACCACAGCAAAAGTGCAGAGGCTTTCCTCTCTCCGATGTTTTGCATTGTTTGTTCTTGTTTGGATTTTTTTCTTTCTTTCCCTCTCCTCATTTACCCCTTTTCCTTCTCTCCAAAGAGCTTTCTTGCATGGAAAATGGCAGCCACCTGCTCCTTTTGTGAAGCTGCTGCAAATGGGAACAGCCACTTTACCGAGCACAACTGCCTTTGGGCAGGAGCAGGCCCAGCTGGGACTAAGATCTACAAGTGGACAATTAGCAGCCAAGTAGTGGACTGAAGCTGGTTATTTTTATTGCTGCCCTGAGGAGATAGGTCAGGCAAGGCAAAACATTAGGATAACCAGCAAACTGCAGCATCTGAAGCTCCTGCAAGCCCTGAAATGCCTCATTTCTGCTCAGCACTGGGCAGCAGGGAGATGTTGTTCTCATCACTGTTTTTGTAGCATGCAAGCTGTTGAAAGAGGAGCTCGATGATCATTTTTCACGTCTCATTTTTAAAAGCCAATTCTGCGGGCTTTTTTCTTTGCTCACCGAGTCATGATCTGTCACTGCTGGCTGCCACTGGTCACTGGTGGTGCCAGAGTGGCATTTTCCACTCAGGTGTGCATGAGGTGAGACCCTCTGTGCCAAACCCATATCTCCAGAACCAGCCCAGAGAGGCAGGACAGCCTCCAGTGGTCCCACTTGTCCAGTCCTGCTGCCAAAGGAACCAAAAAAAGGGGTGGCCACAGTTTTGTCAGGATTATTTGTGCATCTCTACCATTGACCAGCACTGCCCTGCGAGGCCAGGATGTGGATCAGATGTGGAGATTAGGAAAAATTTCTTCATGGAAAGGGTCGTAAAGCACTGGCACAGGCTGCCCAGAGAAATGGTGAAGTCACCATCCCTGGGAATGTTCAAAACCCATGTGGATGTGGCACTTGAGGACATGGTGGTGCTGCTGGCTTGATGGCTGGACTTGCTGAAGTCTCAGAAGTCTTTTCCAACCTGAGCAATTCCATGATGGAGAAGTCAGCTTGAGCTGTGGTGTGTGTGCCAGCTTAAAACTGCAAAGCCTGCCAGGAATGACCTCTCTCGTCGCAGACATTTGGCTGGACTTTGCTTCTTTCCAATTTTCAGGTGTGTTTTGTTGCAGGAAAAGCAGAGACAGAACTGAAACCTGCTTGTCTGAATCCTCCACGTGCTGTTACGGCTGCTTTTCGAGCCACAGTGACACCCCATGTAGTGCCAACCTGGCAGCTGAGTTCCCAGAATAGCTGCACAGGACTTTTTTAAAATCAGTTGTGATGTCAGAAAACTTCCCTTTTTAGCTTTTGCCTCATCTATCAGCTATAACTTGCTCGTGGTTGCTGAGCCATAAATAGAGGCAAGCAGTTAATGTAGGCTAAGGTTCACAAAATCATTTCAAGGAGTTAAAGATCATTAGGAGAGAGCTAAAATCTCCCACAGGGTATTTACTGCCTTAACCTTATGGCAGGATGAGAGGCATGGAAATGGGATGAAAATGTGCAATGCTTTATTGTAATGCAGAAAAGCTTTTTCAACATAGTTTGTATCTCTCATCATGAAAGACTTAAGGCACCAAGCAGATGAAAGGCTTTGTTTGGCCTAAAAAAGTCAAAGGTTGAGAAGGGGGGGAACAGACAGAGGGACTTGTGCTCAACTTCCAGAGCTCAGTTCATCTCTCCCTGCAGTGACTGAAGGAATTATCTTCTACAAGTGGACTCTGAATGCAGCTTTGGGTGCAAATTTTAGGTGGAGGCATCTGAACATGTGTCAGAAGTGAAACAAGGGACCAGAGCCTGCCCACGTGTGGTGCCTGCAGCTTCCCAGCAGCTGGGACCCCAAGCACAAGCTGGAAACTGGTGGGGACCCAGCAGGGTGAATCCAGACTTCTCTTCCCTCACTCCTAAACCCCTCTGGCACCTTCTGAAGTTGTTCCAATTGGCAGAGCAATGATCACGACTCAGACCAAACCCCACCTCAGCCCTAACAGCTCTGCAGTCAAAGCACTGAGCATCTCTGCCACAGCCAGAGAACCAGAAACATCACAGTGTCCAAACAGCAGCACGAATGAAGCTAAGAGTCCACTAGGGATGGACATTTAAAGCAGAAACCTTTGCTCTTCTTTGTTCCTGGCCGTTTACCACAAAGCAGGAATTTGCAATGACACAACTCACGTGCATCCACTCCTTCAGGAGCTCATGAACACAACCCAGGCATCATCCATTGCTCTGGCATTTGATAAAACTTTACTTTGCAGTGTCAGATCCTGGGAAAGAGCAAGACCAAAACTTTAGGGGAGGAGTGAAACATGACAAAAGTTTCTCTCCTCCAAACCAGCAGTGAAACAACCTGTTTTTCATATCTCCATTCACTTCCTCCTATTTCCCCAGTTCATAGAGGGCAGCTGTGCTTAAATACTCAGAAAGAAAGCATCAAATGGTGAATTTTGGGAAGCGGGGAGAATGCTTCTTTGGGGAGCACAGTCTGCCTTTTAAACGTCCAATGTAGGACAGGAGGCTTCCTCCATTTCCTTTACTGAATTCCTCTCCTTGAACAGATGTGCCAGGACTCTGCCACCCCCCTGCTCTGCTCCAGCCTCAGCCACACTTCATTCATCTCCTTCCTTTCCCTGAAATCCGAGTTATGCAATCCCAGATCATTCATTACACCCTGGCAACCCTGAGCCAAGTGGAGCATGACAGAAACACGGAAAAAACGGAGCCAAGGAGCAAACCTTGATGCAGCCCATGGGAAAACTCCTGCACATGGCACACACATCCCTTCAGCACAGAGCAGCAGAGCTGTGCTGCAGCACAAGGAGCAGCAAAGGTCACAGGCAGAAGGGGCTGGTATCTAAGATAGTATTTTTATTTGCTTTTAGAAACAGTCTGTCAACAGCTGAGAGAATTTCCAGTTTCAATTTTTTTTTCTGTTTGAGTTGGAATCTTTGCCTTTTTGTATCTCTGGTTAAGGACAGATTTACTATTCTGCCATTGCATTTTTAGCAGCGAGACTGCATCTTTCACTATCTGATCATATTCCCTCCTCCTCCCTTTTTTTTTCTTTTGTTTCTTCCCATTTTTTCACTCACTGGGGTTGCCAAGGCATCGCTGTCTCCTTAACCTGGGAGCCTTTTGTAAGAGCCCAGTCATGGACCAGCCACCTCAGCTCCTTACACCTACTCATTATGAAGGTATTAACCATCAACAAAACTCTCAAACAGATAAATCAAACTGCATTGCTCCAATCAGCACTTTTTTTGGTGGACAACTGAGTCAGTAGAAGTGTTCAGCCTCAGAATGTCCTTTGCATGAAAACCAGGACTCCCCAAATAGTATCCACAATCACGAAAGATTCCCAGTCTTTGATTCCAAACCATGAAAGAATGGATTTATAATTATTTTGAGAATTCAGTCATAACCACTCTTTTCCATTACTGTAGGACAAGCAGCAGGAAACAGCCCCTCTGTCTCAATTTCTCCAAGAGAACTGCAGGGACATACAGAACATCATGTAGAGTTCAGAAAAGTACAACTCTAGGATTATTTATCTCTGTGGTGGAAGTTCAGGTCTCTGCCTGGTGACTTTCATGTTGTTTTAGATAGAGATTCTTGAAAGATTTCAATTTCAGATTAAAGATTTATGAACTTCATATTAGTGACAGCATAGCAAGCCTGCAGGTGATCTCTCCAAAGGTATCTGGTATTTGAGGACAGCACTATTTTAAATCAAAAGGGTTTCTTTTGGGGTTTAGCTAATCTTAGGAAAACAGAGAAGTCTTGCACCTTAGAGATAGCTTAGATACCTACCCAGACTGGCAACCAAGTTAGAAACAAAATTCAGTACAGTTAGTTATCTGTTGCACTTCATTACTGGCTTTCCTAATTGAAGATACAGTGCTTTCCACTCAAACCAGCACAGAGCCTTCAGGAGGGACAAAAAAGGAACATTCCTGTGCCCCTGCTGTCACTGCCACGACTTTGCTGCCTTAAAGCTACACTTTGCAGGAGAGTGAAGCACCGAGGGAGATGTGGGCTGGAAAACAAGTAGATTTCCACACGGAGATTCAGGGCTGCATTTGTGGGAAGGCACCATCTAATTTGAAATATAATCCCAGCTGAAAAACAAAACTGGTGGGGGCAAAATATTAAAGAGAGAGCAAGGGGCTATGAGATTACATCATGCAACCTTTGGGGCAGCGTTCACTTTGATTTAAACGTTCAGTTCCCAAGGTCTGCCACTAGATGGGAATAAAAACCAAAATAAGGGTCAAGAGAGGCTTGGCTTTAGCATCTCTGCCAAGCATAGCCGCAGGAGTTTCCCAGCTCCACGCCACAGCCTGTGAGCCCAAAAGAAAGGTGATGCCTTTATGGGGCTACCTAAAAACAGAGGGCAGACAAAAATAAGGGAATAAAAAAGCAGTTCTATTTATTGAAGGGCAGGCAAGGTGATATTTAGATGAGATATTAGGAAAAATTCCTTCATGGAAACATTGGAACTTGCTGGCCAGGAAAGTGCTGGAGTCACCATCCCTGAGAGTGTTCACAAAAAGGTGTGGATGTGGCACTTGAGGATGTGGTTTAGAGGTGAATATTGGCTGGTGCTGGGTTGATAATGGAATCGTTATGGTTGGAAAAGACCTCTGTGACAGACATAAAGAATGGGAAAGTTTTTCTGTGGCCAAACAGGGTCATTAATAACATTTCTTGCAGTGAGACAAAGCCAGGGTAAGCTGGTGCCAGCTGCAGAGGGCTCCCTCAAGGGGAGTCACCTTTCCTCTCCACAGAGCATCCCCTCACATGCCCAGGGAGGACACTGGCACTCCTGCCACTGCCAAAAGGGATTGTCACCTCCCCCTAGCAAGGCCAGCGTGGCCTGGAACGAGAATCTAAACACGAGAATTTCAAACACTGGAATAAATGGGACTGCTCGAAGCACCACAGCACTCCAAAGGTGTCAGGAGCCAAATTGCTCCAGAAGCACCCGAGTATGTGCTGTCAGGAGAAATGCTGCTTTGGCAGAGAGGATGGGCTAAACAGCCTGATAGATCCTTCCTTTCCATCCTGGCATCCCTAATTTCTCCATTAAAGATCTGTAATTGCATCCTACGTGTCACAACACGTTTTGGTTCCTTGCTTGATAAAGCACTGGGGCCACTAAGATGATTCAATTAACTGCACAGTCCAATATCTCCCCAAGCACCAAACCCTTCCATCCCAGATCATCTTCCTGTACCTCTGCAAGGGCCCAAGGGAGAAGGGAGCAGAGCAGAGAGAAACATTCATTCCCCTCATTTAAAAATGTAAAGCACATTCAGGACCGTGTGTAATAGTGTTGTAAATCTTATTTCCATAAAGTACCTCCAGGGCTAATTCACGAGACATTAATCATATTCCAGCTTCTCCCAGCTGTTAACTCATCTGCAGGGTTTTTAATAAAAGATTTTGTGTGCATTTTCAAGAGGCAAAATTTTACCAGTGAGGGCTGTTCTACTCGGAGCTGAGATTTCCATGGTCAGGAATAAAGCCACCTTAGAAGTTCCCAGCTCTGCCCAGAAGGTTTCACTCCCCAGCTGAGCCCTCCCCAGCTCCAGCCACAACGACCTCACGCTCCATTCAATGCCACCCCATGGTGAGGAAGTTTGGCTAAGGGACAGGCAATAATATATTTCCAGGTCACTTCTTTCAAGTGAAATCTGATTTATTCCCAGCCACTTCATCGGCATTGTTCAGTGTCAGAACCCTTAATTACTCCTTTAAATCTCATTATAATTTCCAAGTGCTGCTTCCTTCTAGCCTCCTGGAATTATAATCTGAGTTATGGATAAACACACTGCCAGGGGTCAGCTCTTGCACCACTTAATTAACTTGTATTCTTTTTTTTCTGCCTTCACTCAGAGTCAGGATTAAAGCACAAAAGAAATGGATTTCTTGTTTGGACTTGGTTGTTTATTAAATCTTATCTGAAGTACAGAGAGTTCTGCAACACTTTTACCTACCAGCTTAAAGTGAGCAAAATGGAGGTGAACCTAGCTAGTTACAGGGTCTCTTAAAGCTAAACAGTCCAATAAAGAGCTAACACTTATATTATTTTTACTTTTGACCCAATAACCAAACACCTGTGACACACAGTGCAGCACTAACTGTCCAACCAGAAACTACTACCTAAAACTAGGGAGAAGGAAGAAGAAGGAACAAAAAGGAAGAGACAATGCCCAAGAATCTCCATCTTGTCCCACATCTATTACTATTTCTAAAACCATCAGATTCCAAACCCTTCACCATGTGACACCTCACACTTCTATTTAACTAAACACCTGTGATTTTAACTCCATCCCTCAGATTTGGAAAGCTTCTCCAAGACCTCATGTCAAAAGCAGTGTTCTCCTGGGGGTCAGTGTCAGAAAGCACAGAAAGCTCAACACTCCCAGGCTTCTGAGTTCCAACAACACACTTTTTCCTTTTGCCACAGGTTCCAGATGCTTCCACAGTCACCTCCCATGCTCGTCCTGCAGGTGAGGCTGGCACAGCAGGGGAGGGATGGTGTTGCCAGCCTGGCAGCAGGTCTGCCCTCAGCCCCTTCTTCCTCAAGCTCCTTTTCCATATGCAAAGCCAGATTTGGGAGGATTGTATTGTCTAACTCATCCCCTAAATCAGCTTGTTGGCTAATCCTGTTTTAAGTGCACTCCACATTTGAGGGAGCATCACCACTTGCAGAAGCCCCTCTTGCTCCACTTAATTACACAGAGCAGCATCAAACCTGGCCTCAAACTACAGGAGCCTCCTTGTCACAAAGCAGATGATTTCCAAAAGCAGTTTCCTCTCCACTGAGAAGTCTGTAAAAAAATAAAAGCAGGAGACACCTGCATTCAACACAAAGGGAGATAGCTGGGCAGCTTCCCATTATCAGGACGAGTAATTTGCAATATCGACACTCAGAGTAGTATTTCTATCTGAGAACTCAATTTTTCTCTTTCTTAACCACTTAAAAAAAAAGCCAATTTAAAAACTAAAAAAAAAAAAAGCCACTTCACACTGAAGTGTCCAGGTGTTCACATCTGCTGCTTTCCAAGGGAAGACTTTCAACTTTTTCTTTCCTTTCCTCAGCTGAAGTTAATCAGCAAATTTGCATCAGTTCCTCAAGCTATGTCTTTAGACACAGAAATCACCGATGTTACTAGATTTAGGTATTTCTTTAAGAAGGACATGGGCAATAAAAAGCCAAATGAAGCATAGATGGGACAAAATTAGATTTAGAGCTACAGTGAAAGAAGAGATGTGTCTTCGTTATCACTGGAGGAGAAAGTTTTGTAAACTTTGGAGTAGTTGTTGGTGAGCAAATACAGCTCTATAATTCAGCTTGTGCAGCGTTCCCTGGATTTTTTTCCTTGAAGACAACTTCAACCTCCTTCTCTTACCATAATCACTGTGGTGTCAGTGTCCTCCAGTGACCCCAGATGTGGAATGGGACCTTCAATCCCAGCTGTTTTGCCACCTTGAAGGACCCCCATGGCTGGGTAAAGGCTGACAGGAGGCCTCAAAGAGCTCACAGAAAATGAGCATAACCCAGCATGAAGTGGCCTTTCAGCCAGCTGCATCACAAGCAGTGCAGAGGCAGCCAACATCTGGACAGTCCAGCCAGCCAGGAGGCTGTGCCTGCACATCTGGCAAAGCTGCTCCCAGTGTGAAGCTGCTGCTGTACAGCAGATGGGCACCCAGAATTTCCTGGGAATAGGGACCTGGCTCTGGGCCTGCACTGAGCACACAGACCAGGGGAGTACAACTTCACCTAAAGTCATGAAAATATTTGTAAAGATAAAGCAAAAAAAAAACAAAACAAAAAAGAACAAAAAAACCAACCAAACAAAAAAAACCCAACCAAAACAAATTAAGTAAAAATGCTGATTGCTGATGCATTTTGGGTAAAGGACAGTCCGTGCTCCAGGTTTTTGTCTGTTGACATCTACAGAACTCCTCTCCCCAAGCTCAGCACAGGCACAAATCATCCCCTTGGGACTGCACCCTTGGTTCTTGCTCTGTCTGCAGCTCTCTGCTCAGAACATTTGTGCTGCCTCTCTCCTCCCTTCTCTTTACCTTTGCTTCTTCTTTTCCAGGAGCCTTCCTTCACAGGTGACAGTCCAATACTGCAGCCATGTCAGATATCTCACTCTCCAAAGAAAGGGAACATTTTTTTCTGGGATTAGGATCCTCTCTCCTGCTAATCCACTGCCCACCATGCTGCATGAAACCTCCTGTTGCATCTCAGCTGGGTATTTAACACCATAAACCAGAAATACCTCATTAAAAGCAGAAATATTTAGGAAAATCATATCAGCACCCTGACTGTGTCATGGCTACAACCAGGGACACAGCCAGCAAAAAAAAAAAAAAAAAACTAACAAAAAAACCCCAACAACAAAAATAACCCCACCACTACCACAACAGATCTGATTCTGATTATTTTTCTCACCTTTCCTTTGTTTTCCTAAAGGATGCTGGTTTTTTTTCTAGGTTTCTGTAGGTTCCCTGCTGCCCCACACAGACAGAGAAAAGAGACTCCCCACATTGTTGCCAGACAACCTTATTCACAAACTGAATTGGCTTTGCTTCTTCCCAAGGTGAAATGCAGATTCTCATCACTGCTATTATCTATGTGCTTCTTTTGAGTAGGAGAAAAAAGCCAATACCAAATGTTATTAAACCTATGGGATACCAGCAGTTACCTTCATGTTTTTCATTCTGTGGGGTGTTTGTACTACCCTTCCCACAGCCCCCGCTGAAAACCCAACTTTCCCCCCACAAAGACCCAACCCACCACACATTTGACTGCTGACAATAATTATTTTGGAGTCCCACAGCTGCAACTGAGCAGAACCATCATGAGTTTTGTGAGCATCTTAATTTGATCATCTGGATAATCTATTTGTTTTCTTAGTGTTAGGTAAT